>NC_051314.1:140893073-141193836 GCF_015220235.1 Choloepus didactylus | reverse complement strand
AAAATATTTGCATTTTCTTTCTGTTCTTTAATATTAAAATGATTCTTGGGTTTGTTGAAAAGTTTGGATGTGGTGGGGGGCGGTAGTAGAATGTTTTAGGGCATGTTTATATGAGAAAATAACCCCTGAGCCTTAAAATATTTGCATTTTCTTTTGGTTTTTAATACTAAGATGATTCTTAATACTAGGATGTTTCTGTTGAGAAGTTAATAGTTAAACCTGTGTAATGTAGTATCTATGGCACTCACAAGTCAGATGGATTTGAATCCTGACTCTGCCATGTACTAGTTGAATGACTTTTCTAAGCCTCAATTTTCTTGCGTTTCAAAGAGAAATAATCATAACCTCATAAGATTGCTGTGAACCTTAAGTGTGATAGTTTTATATGACATATCTGGGTCCACAGTTCTTACTCAAAGTGACTGTTATATAGAAGGTAATGTGAAATTTGAGATTTGCATACTGTCCTGTGCAAAAGAGGACTGTTTTTACTTTCTCATTTTGTTTTTACAGAAGTATTATTCTCAGTGTAGAAAATTGGACAACACAAAATGTGCAAGGGGAAGATTAAAAACATCCTCTCTAATCTTATTACTCAGAGAAGATAGATGTCAATATTTTATTGCCTATCATTATTGTCTATCATTCCAGTCTTTTCTCCATGTGCAAATCTACTTGCTTTATAGACTTGATCCTAAAGCCTTACAACATCCTGTCGTGGTGTGGTGGTATCCCAGTTTTTCAAATGGAAAAATGAGGCTGAGAGAAGTTAAAAATCAAACAGCTAGTAAGTAGTAGAGCTAGTATTCCTGACCAGGGCTGATGCATCATTGGAGCATGGTAGGGTAATTGAAAGCAGCCTTATCTCTGTAATCATTTCACCACAATTTTGTGTTCATAATGATGTTTGATCAGGGTGTAGGTAGTATTTTGTGATTGTTTAAGGAAACTTACTGGGTTTGTGCTTACTACATTGTATTGCTGTATATTGCTTTAGTATAATGTTACTTAGGTGGTATGCGTATGTTTGGCACTCCATAAATGTTAAAAGTTATGATATTTGGGTCCAAAATAAGACATTTTACTACCCCAAAGTGATTTTAACTCTTCAACCAGTAGTAAGTCTTAATCCTGTGCCTGGGAAGCACTATGTGTACACTTTGGAAGTTGAATTACTGAATGGTTTGGAAATGATTTTAAAGTTGCTGTTGACTTAGACTGCAAAAGTGACTATGTAGGTTATGTTCTTAATTTTATGGTTTTTAAAAATTCTAATTTTCCTGTTTTATGTCTTCAAGGTGAGTAGTAGAAACTGTTATTTGGGTCAATAGGTAATTTTTGTTTAATTTCATCATCTTAATGCATTTACACATTTATTTATAATTTTCAGAAACTCCCTGAGAAACTAGTTTGTATATTCTATTAGAGTATACTAGGTACACACACGGTACTTAATGTATAGATACACCCACCTGCATACCCACACATTCATCTATTTTCTTAATTGCTCTCTAACTCTTGGACTTTAACTTTAGAGAATTTGGCATTTTCTTGTTTCCATTATTTTGAAAATCTCTTTGAGTTCTTTAAATATTTATATATAACTTCAGTATATAATAATATGACTAGGATTAAACTGATATAGTCTTTATAAAGTCAATGAGGTGAAATAGATATGATAATCTATAGCAGTATGACCTTGTTAAAGAGCATGGTATATTTGGGGGGGAAGGACAGAATGGCTTGATTATGGTTTCCAAGGATTGGCAGTGATAAATTGTTTGGAATTCCACAACTACAGACTAGGACCAGACTGCCAAGGGTTGCTTTTGACATGTTGGGATTTATCCTATAGGTACCCAGGTTGTAGACATTCAGAAAGCAACAGGATAAGAGTTTAGCATTCAATATAGTGTATGAAGGGTGGAGGGAAATAAAGACAGGATTCATCATTTGGGGAATGGAAAGTTCTCATGGGAGAACTTTTGAGGACAGGGAGAAGAGAAAATAAGGAGAGAACCCAGGTGGAGTATTGTTAGTAACGGAGATAGAACGTCTGAATATTGCTCTCCGAGTAAAGGAGATAGAACGTCTGAATATTGCTCTCGGATGATGACTCTGAGACGATGGTGTTCTGTCCATGGGCATTAGTGCATCTGCTTGTGGAACCTACCTGGTGGGCTGAGAAAGAAGGGAAGAAGAGGCCAAGGCTTTAGAATCTTTTTGGTAGCTAAATTGACCTATTACTTCCCAGCAGGCTATTGCCAACTTCATACCTACTGTTTGTACCTGGATAGCTGAATGGGATTGGGGTGTACTCTACCAGCTTCTGACATGTACTTTAAATTCATGATTATGAACTTTACGTGGGTTTTTAATGTTTTCCTAGCAGCCTTACTGTATTACCCTTCTTCATGCATAGATGATTGTTTCAGTTTTCTCCTTTTTCTCAAACCTTTAATATCTCTTCCTCATAGTTGATTGTCTTTCTCCCTTCTTTACTGAGAAACTTGAAGCAATTAGAATGGCCCTTCTACAGGTTAACACTGACAGAGCTCCTAATATTGCACCAACCGAACCCATGGACTTTGCCTGTTCCTACTATAAATGGACCATTGGTCCCCTAGGATGCCCATCTCTTCATTTGGGGACTGAATTCCTGTCTTCTCTTCTATTCAAGGATATTGTTCACTCAGCTCTCTATTCTTTCTCTTGTGTCAGCAGTTTTCCGCTAATGGGTCATAACCGTTGTTATAAAAACATGCTGTTATTTCTCCCATTCAATGAAAAAGTATTTAATTGGACCCAACTTCTCTTGGCAGCAATCCCATTTCTCTGCATCTCTTTGTGTAAAACTCTTCCGAAGAGTTGTCTGGTCTCACTGTCTTCAGTTCCTCCTCTCCCATTTTCTTTTAGATTCACCCTATCAGACTTCATCCCCATAACTCCAATTTAACATTGGAGATAAAGAGTTTAAACTTTGCTTTTAAAATCATGTTTCATTTGAATTACAATATGTTATTCTAATTGTTTTGGATTCCCATGCTAAGTGTAAGTAATATATTTAGAGAAATATATTATAAATATACATATATATTTTTTTTAGAGAAATATATATGTTTTACCATCCATTAATACTTGTTATGGTTGTATCATGAAGAGGCACTAAAACTGGTAGGAAATTTTAATTGCTATTGTCAAATACTGGGTATTATACTTGCTGGCTTTGTAGACTGAAACCCAAATATGTCTCTTTTTGTGATTATCCCTTAATCCTTTCTACTACTAAGAAGTTGTCTGTTTTTGATTAAGGAGATAGTTTCAAGTTTTCTCTAAAATGTAGTTATAAATGAATAGCTGAGCCAACTGAGCTAGAGAAGAGGCAGATCAACTTGGGCCAATCATGTTTGAACTATTGTCTGACTTACAATATTTATAAGACCTTTTTTATTTCTGGTTTTCCATTAATCTTCAGTGTGCCAGTTTGAGTATATTATGTCCCCCCAAATGCCATTATTTTTGATGTGATCTTGTGTGGGCAGACCTATCAGTGTTAATTAGATTGTAATTCTTTGAGTGTTTCCATGGAGATGCGCCCCACCCAACCATGGGTGATGACTCTGATTGGATAATTTTCCTGGAGGTGTTGGCCTGCCCATTGGGTGGGTCTGAATTAAATACTGGAGCACTATATAAGATCAGACAGAAGGAGTGAGCTTGCTCCAACCAAGAGGGACACTTTGAAGAAAGCACAGGAGCTGCAGATGAGAGACAGTTTGAAGACAGCCGTTGAAAGCAGACTCTTGCTCCGGAGAAGCTAAGAGAGGACAAATACCCCAAGTGCAACTAAGAGTGACATTTTTGAGGAACTGCTGCCTAGAGAGGAACATCCTGGGAGAAAGCCATTTTGAAACCAGAACTTTGGAGCAGACGCCAGCCACGTCAGCTAACAGAGGTTTTCCGGATGCCACTGACCATCTTCCAGTGAAGGTACCCGATTGCTGATGTGTTACCTTGGATACTTTATGGCCTTAAGACTGTAACTGTGTAACCAAATAAACCCCTTTTATAAAAGCCCATCCGTCTCTGGTGTTTTGCATTGCAGCAGCATTAGCAAACTAGAACACTCAGGTGTTCTAGGTGTTAAAGCCTGGGGTGCTTACAGGGTCCTGCCTCCTTGGTGAATCCTGAACTCCAGTTTTTTTCTTACCAGCACTGTGAGATTGCCACAGTGCTGATACAGGACTCTAGAGTCAACAAGAATCCAGGCTCCTTCAGTCTTTCTTTACCACTGTCCTCAGCTGGTTTCCATCCTTAAAGTCACCTCATGGTCCAAAGACAATTGTTGAATTTTCAGACATCACATTTGTATTGCAGACGACAGCAAAGGAGAGAGATAGGTAGTAAGAGAGGGGGATACACAAGAAAAAAGGAAGTAACAATGGTGCCCCAAATAAAAACTCATAAAAGGGAGAAAATTCAGTCTCATGGGTCTGGGTAGCTGAGGGCACCTGTTCCAGTTTGCTAATGCTGACGTTTTGCAAAACACCAGAAACGGATTGGCTTTTATAAAGGGGGTTTATTTGGTTACACAGTTACAGTCTTAAGGCCATAAAGTGCTCGAGGTAAGATATCAACAATCAGGCATCTTCACTGGAGAAAGGCCATTGGCATCCAGGAAACCTGCGTTAGCTCAGAAGGCAAGTGGCTGGCATCTACCTGCTCCCAGGTTGCGTTTCAAAATGGCGTTCTATAAAACGTCAGTATCAGCTTCCAACGGCTGTCTTCAAAATGTGTCTCTCAGCTGCAGACAGCTGTAAGCTCCTTGTGTCTGAGCTTTTATAGGGCTCCAGTGAACTAATCAAGGCCCATGCTGAATGGGCGGGGCCACATGTCCATGGAAATTAATCAGAGTCATCACCTACAGTTGGGTGGGTCACATCTCCATGGAAACATTGAATCAATAGCTTCCAACCTAATCAACACTAATACATCTGCCCCCACAAGATTTCATTAAAGAATATAGCTTTTTCTGGGGGACATAATATATACAAACCAGCAAAGCACCTAGGACAATGTGGCCTAAAGGGCCAAGTTCCCATAGAAAAATAAAGCACAGAGAAGTCAGCCTAAATCTAAGCTGCTACTCACCAATGCATATGCCCATTCAAAGCAGTACAGGCTGAGAGAAGCCAAATAGATTAGTAACAAGAGGTTAAAAAGCTACATGAGGTATTGCTTCTGTCGTCTGCAATACAAATGTGATGTCTGAAAATTCAACAATTGTCTTTGGACCATGAGGTGACTTTAAGGATGGAAACCAGCTGAGGACAGTGGTAAAGAAAGACTGAAGGAGCCTGGATTCTTGTTGACTCTAGAGTCCTGTATCAGACCTGGGTGACTTACATCTAGACTTCTTAGACATCAGAAAAGAAATCAATACCAGTCTTGTTTTAGCCTTGCTATTTTAACATTTTTGTTGTGTTTACGCAAATCAAACACTAATTATCAGAGTGAGGAATCAGTGAGTGAATGTAAGTATAAATTCACATGGTATATTGTTTTAGTTTCCAGGCTGCTAAAACAAGCACCATGCAGTGGATTGGCTTAAGCAACAGGAATTTATTGGCTCACAGTTTTGAGGCTGGGAAAAGTCCAAAATCAAGGCTTCATCAAGATACTTTCTCCCTGAAGACTGTGACATTCTGGTGCTGGCTGCTGGTGATCCTTGGGCCTTGGCTTTTCTGTCACATGGCAGCACATGTGGTGGCCTCTCCTGGCTTCTCCCTTCTTTTCTGGATTCGTTTGACTTTTAGTTTCTGACTGCTCCCTGTGTCTTTCTCCTGTGAGGCCTTCTCTGTAAGGCCTGCAGTAATAGGATTAAGACCCATCCTGATTCAGTTGGGCCACACCTTAACTGAATTGACCTCATCAAAAGGCCCTATTTATAAGGGTTCACACCCACAGGAATGGATTAAGTTCAAAAACATGTTTTTCTAGGGTACGTAGTTCAAAGCCACCACATATGGTAAGGGTCATCTGTTTTAGCCTTTTAGTTAGTTGTGACATACATAACAGATGAATAGTCTCATCAATGATTTATCTTTTATTTCTGACATACCTCATTAATGCCATCCCTTTAACTCCCACAAAGGAAGCATATGAAAATGCAAGATAGTGAAAGGAATGTTATTATAGAGAGGGCTTGAATTTATTCTATTTTACATAAAATGTGTTGTTATTATTAGTGGCAAGTTACTTCCAACATACCTACCAAAGAATCCCAATAGACTACACTTGAGATTTATCATACGCTCTCCTGAAGCAAGTTTTTTTCTATGTTCAACATATAGTACAGTACCATGGCCTAAATGTGGTTGTAGGTGATATAGTAATGTAGTAAATGGAAAAAGTAAGAGGCAATTGAAAAGAATATTAAAAAATAATAATATCATGTAGAAAGGTGAAGGAAAAAGAAAATATTAAAAATGACTGAGCTTTTGTACTTGAGGTGTGGGATGGTGATTCTTTTGGTAGAAACAGGCACATTAGGAATGGCTTCCTTGCCAAGAGACAAATGTTTCATTAGGTAAAGTTAAGAATGTGTTTAATTGGCATGTTTCCTATTGGTATGTGTGAATTCTTACAATATGAATTGTTACAACAATAGAAGATACTTTTCTTTATCTTTTTCCCCACCATAAGGGATATTAAATAATTTCACCAAACCTGTGGTTGCAGTTAGTTATACTCATATATTCCATAGCTACCTCTATCCTTAGTATTTCAAGGACTAGTTTTAAAATCCCTTATGCATGTGACAAAACTATCACCCCATTGAAAATGGGAATTTGGTATAAAGCAGCATTATATCCTTATTTTGAAAAGGGTTGTAATTAACATCTTATGGCATATGATAGTATCTGTTTACATTTTTGAGGTATATACTTAAGAATGAATCACCACCCTGACTCATTTGTTTAAGTTCCCTGTCATTCAAAAGCTCTTTCATTCTGCTCTTCTTTTCCTAGTTTTTAGTTTTTCCCAATGAGTGGAATTTTTGTAGGAGATCTCACATTGGTGTGTATGTGCCATGCCTCTAGGCATTTTCCTAATGATGGCTAACATTTTGCTGCTTAGTCTTGCAGGAATTATAGTACAGTGGGAATAACGGGTAAGAGTAATGAGACAACAAACTCCTGTTAATAGGATGAATGTATCAATACTCTATTATTTTTTTCCACAATTTTATTGAGCTACAGTCACATGCCATACAGTCATCTAAAGTATTCAGTTGCTCACAGTATCATCATATAGTTGTGCATTCATCACCACAATCAATTTTTGAACATTTTCATTACTCCAAAAAAAGCAATAAAAATAAAAATATGAATAAAAATAAAAGTAAATAAGAACACCCCAAACAACCCGTCACCCTCATCCCCCCCTATTATTCATTCACTTTTTTGTCCCCATTTTTCTACTCCTATGTCCATGCACTGGATAAAGGGAGTGTGAGCCACAAGGTTTTAACAATCACACGGTCACACTGTATAAGCTATAGAGTTATACACTTGTCTTCAAAAATCAAGGCTACTGGGTTGCAGTTGAACAGTTTCAGTTATTTCCTTCTAGCTATTTCTAATACATTAAAAACCAAAAAGAGATGTTTATATAATGTATAAGAATAACTTCTGGAATGACTTCTTGACTCCATTTGAAATCTTTCAGCCACTGAAACTTTATTTTGTTTCATTTCTCTTCCCTTTTTGGTCAAGAAGGCTTTCTCAATTCCACGATGCCGGGTCCAGACTCATCCCTGGGAGTCATGTCCCACATTGGCAGGGAGATTTACGCCCGTACGTCCCACGTAGGAGGCAGGGTCGATACTCTAAAATTTACTTTAATGAAACTGTGTGTCTCATTTAGGAATGCATTATAAATTTAATAGTAATCAAAGCCTATTCCAGGAAGTATTATCAGACCTAAGTATCTCTGTTTAATAAAAAAATTGATTTGACCCGAGTATTTCAAGCAATATTTGATGAAACAAAATTCTAGGGAACAAAAATGATTTGGATAGTCCTTAGAATCCTTATGACAAGTTATGGTCCTTAGAATCCTTATGACAAGATATGGCCAATAACTTAAGACAAAGTGGATAAACCTGAACAGTAAGTACATCCAAGAAACTCATTGGGTTTTGCTACCCTCTGTATAACACATAGTTAGGTGCACAGGCTTTAGTCAGAGACAACTGGGTTTGAGTCATAATACTACCATTTACTCAGCCAACACAACTTAATCTCTCTGTCTCAGTTTTCTCATCTTTGCAGTGACACCTATGCCACTAGGTTTGTAACTGGGATTAAATTAGAGAATTCTTGCTTATTCCTTTAGTCATTTAGTAAATTTATTGAGCACTCTACTAGGCACTGGTTTACAGTGGTAATTAAAATGGACACAGACTGATCTGTGAGTCCAGTGACAAAGACAAAGTATACAAATAAAGAAACAAAGTAATTACAAATCATGATGCAGTAAGTGAAAAAAGTACCAGGGTACCATAAAAGAAAACATCGGAGGGAGAAAAAAAGGACTAGGTGAGTTTAGGAGCTAAAATAAGGCTTGTGTGGTTGGAGTGCACAAATGGTGAGCATAAATATCTATTCCTGATTTGTATTGTGCCTGGTATGTGGCACATGATTAGTGTTAGTTGCTATCATTATTATTATTATAGTGATCCCTTATTTTACTTACAGGTCACTTTATGGGGTAAATTTAAAACCTTGAAGTAAGCAAATAGCTTCCAAAATAGATGCCACGAAGTCAATGTGCTAAAACTTCTGTGGGCTGTATACAGAGGCCCTTAAGCCCTCACTTGTTGATTCTTATTTTTCATACCATTCATATAAACTTAATCTGATTTTTATAACAGCCTAGAAATTAGGGCATAAATTTATAGGTTCTCTGAAAACTGCAAGAAGTTTACGTGTAATGAAAATACAATTAAAAGTGATTAATGTTCGTTAGAAATGTGAGATAAGATCTTTTTTTCAGATTTATTGAGGCATAATTTATATACAATAAAATTCATCCATTTTAAACACACAGTTCAATGAATTTTGGCAATTATATGTAGTCATGAAACCACTACCAGCACAATTCTGAATAGAAAAGTTCCATCACCCCTAAAACTTTTTGTTTTCTTTTGTCATTTTGTCCTGGCCACCAGCCTCAGGCAACCACCATTCTCCTTTTCTATAAATTTGTGTGTTCTAGAATTTCATAAAAGTGGAATCATATAGTATGAGGTCTTTTGTGTTTGACCTCTTTTTTTCATGTTGCTGTATATATCAATAGTTTGTTCCTTTTTATTGTTGAGTAGTATTCCAAAGTATGGAAATAGCACGATTTCCTTATCTTTTCACCAGTTTATGGACTATTGGGTTGTTTCTAGCTTTTGATTTTATGAACAGAAGTTATGTATTCTTTGGTATTCTCACTAGAAATATATGAGAGTTTCAGTTGTTCTACATCCTCATCAACACTTTATAGTTGGCTTATTTTAGTTAAGCATCTTTGCCTAACACAATGTCCCAAAGATTTCTTCTGTATTTTCTTCTAGAAGTTTGATAGCTTTAGATTTTAATATAGGTCTGTATTAATCAGGGTTCTCTATGGAAAACTGTCAGGAAATAGCTTAAATATTAAGAGATTTTTATAAGACTTGTCTCACATGACTGTTGGGATAGGCAAGTCCAATACTATAGGGCAGGCCACAAGCTGGGAACTCTGATGAAGGTTTTCAATGAATTTCCTCAGGAGAAGCTGGCTAGCAGAAGTAGAAATGGACATTTTCTCTTCTGATTGCTGAAATTATCACTTCTTTTAAAACCTTCAACTGGTTGAATGAGACTGCTCTGATTGTTGAAGGCAGTCTCCTCATTTGATTATAAATGTATTCAGCCATGAATGCAATCAACTTACTGATGATTTAAGTCCACAAAATATCCTCACAATAACAAGCAGGCCAGTGCTTCCTTGACCGAACAACTGGACGCCGTAACCTGGCCAAGTTGACACATGAACTTAACCATCACAAGGTCTGTGATTAATTTTGAGTTAATTTTCATACACTGTATGAGGTCAGTGCCAAGTTTATTTATCCTATATATTTATCTCATAATTCCAGTTATGTATAATCCATATATCTTTCATTTGTTGAAACGACTATCTTTTCCCCATTGCAATACCTTTGTACCTTTGAGGTGAGACCTTGTAATCAGTTGTACCATCTACTTTCGATAACAATTTAAGCCAGACAACAGAGCTGATTCAGATATAATTTAATTCATTTTGTAATCTTGCTGGTAAGTGTATGTTTTAACAGGTTGTGGGAACAATGAAGGAGACTTCTTTTCGGGGCTAATTCTAACTAATAAGGAAGTGTTTGTTGGTAATGTAGAGATGATGGTAATGTCTTAGAATTTGTGCTTACAAAGGAACAAACTTCTGGACCCAATTAGTAATATATGATTCTTTTTAGGGGAAGTGAACTTAAAACTCTTCGAGTAAAGGTGGGCTTGATGCCATTCCAGATTCTAAAAGGAAAACAGGATCAATAAAGGAAAAATTTACAGTGACTACTGACTCTAATGAGAAAGAAAAGATAAAGGAGTTCAAACAAAATAAAACAGCTTGATAGGGTGCTCTTCAAGTTACCTTTAAAAAGGACCTGAATGAAAGATGGAAGAAAATGCTAGTAACCAATAATCAATGAAAAAGAGTCGTACTTAAAAAAAAAAAAAAGAGGGTTAGAAGGCTCAAACAAAAAATGAGTGGAAGTGTGTGACAGTGTAGAGTATGATAATGACACCTTAAAAAGCATATTTTAGATCCTGAAGATCAGTAGGATAGGCCTGGGAAGCAGATTATTTAAGGGAAACAAATGACAGAGAAGGCAAAAAGTCTCACACTCTTTTGCCTCCATTATCTTCAATGAGTGAAAGAGAATGGGCAGAAATGAGAGGTTAGGAGGTAAAATCCTTTTAGTCCAAGTCTTCAGGACTAGGTCAGTTATAGTCTTAGACTATTTTGGAGTAATTGTGAATAGTCTTCTAAGGGTAAGAAAGCATGGAGAAGGTACCTGAAGACTAGATTCAGAAAAGGAGCAAGGGGAGATTCTGGTAACTAGAAACTATTGAACGTTGTGCTAATGGAAATCAGAGTTCTAGCATGGTTTCATTAGAAGGTGGTTTATGAATGGTTTAAAAGGAAATTATAGTCTTTAGGAACTTTTCTGGATATGAGAATAAACTAATGCAACTTCCTTTTTTGTAGACACTGGATAGGCAAATCAAGGAAATGTTGGGAGATAGTTATACTTGGGTTTTAGAAAGGTCTAAATTGTAGAGGTCTAAAATGTAAATGTAAAGACCTTTAGAAAGGTCTTTCATATTTTATAATTTGATAAGGTGGTACATATACATACTAAACAATTCAAGATGTACTAAAGGTTATGTAGTAAAAAATAAGTGTCCTTTGCATTCAGCCAGCAGTTTTAATCTCCCCAGGACAAGCACTGTTAACTTCCTTGAGAATCTCTGTGCATCCCAACCCCAACAGTGTACTAGGACATGCTGTTCTGAACCTTGCCTTTTTTCCCCTACTTAAAATGTATCTTGCATTTGAATCCGTATCAGTAGATCTGACTTTGCTTCCTGATTTTTAATAGCTGAATTTATGTTCACTTAAGTTGTTTCCAGTCATTTTTGCTGCGTTTTGAAGTTGGTCATGCTTATTTACAAAGAATTTAGATTACTATTATAAATACATTCTGCAATTTCTCATAGCTTACTCAATGAGTTGGAGACAATGCTTTCTAAGAAATGTTTTCCACAATGAAGATGACATGTCTTTTATTTAAATGTTTTTATAGTTAATCTCCTTGGAATATGGTGATATTTTATGTAGAAATTGGTACAACTCATTAAGTACAACTTCCCAGAAGAGGCTTTTTTCCCCATTTAATGATTCCTTACAAGAGTTATACTCTTTGCTGTGTAAAAAATTTCTTCAGTATTCAGTGGAACCTTATGTATAAGCTTTTCAGCCAGGCAATTGAGAGTGGAGCATGAGGTGGGAACGGAATGTGTAAGTTTAAAGAAATCTGAATGTGAATTTTCAGGATCCCCAGACACAGTGTCACTTGGGGTCCAGTGGCAGCCCTTCTTCTCTCCTGGGTTGTTTGCTTTTAAGATTGTTGTTTCTTTTAAAATTCTGAATGCAATGGTACAAGTTTATTTGGAAATCTGCATTCTCCTACATGCTCTTTTTCTCAAATGTATTTTATTCATTGTTGGGAAGATGATGTATATAGTAGATTATGTAAGTGCTTCTTAACATTGAAGGGGATATATCTTTAGAAGTAATTAGAGTTCTTTTTAGAACTTGCTTGTTTGAGCACAATTTGCATCGTTTAAAAAAGACCTATAATCACTGGGATCTTAGTCATTCAATTCTGATGAGTACCCAGGTAATATTGATTTGTTAGTATCAAAACTTGAGTTAAGTTGTTATTGTGTTTGTTTAGCTTTCTTTTTAGGCTTGAGCTAATTTGTTATTCCTAAATCCTTCCTTTTCTTTTTTTTCCTTGTATATACTTAACTTCTGTTCCAGGAATGGATTATCCAGTTATGTTGGGTGAAGGGAAAATGATAAACATTTGTAGACTTGTTTTCCAACTCACCTTTACTGTTGAGCCAGCTGTTGTTACTGTGGACTCTAGCTTTTTATCAAGACATGACTACTTGTTCTCCTTGTCCAAATAATGAGTGTCTCCTATTCTTTTAGGGCCCAGATCAAATGTTGCTGTTTTCTGACTTTGCTTCTTTCCTGTCGGTTTCCCTCTAGCATTTTATAGAAACATTTACTAACGGGCATTTGTCACATTATTTATGGTTGATTCCTTACGTGTCTGATTCCCTCAGGAGACTATGTTTTTCTGAGGAACTCTTTTATCCATATTTGTATCCATATCCATATCCATGTTTGTATCCATTTTCATGACTGGCTATTACATATCCCACGCAGACTCCCAAGGGTATTTCTAGAGCTAGTGCAGAATTATTTTTTGATAACTTTCTTCAAAATTTGTTTTATAGCTTTCCATCTGAAACCTCCTAAGAAGTTGGAGAACAAGTTTTGTCTTCCAGACAGCACACTATTTTATTACAATGATTCTATTTTATTAAATAGCTGAAAATATGTTTGGAAAAACATAAAAAAATTTTTTTCTAACTATTTTGTGTCATGATAATCTAAGTCTGTCTTTATAGACTTTAAAGACTTTAAAACATTTAATAAGGTAAGTTTAATAATTCAACAAAAGCTTCAGAGGTGTAAAGAAGAGAATAAAACTATTTCCTCCTCTCAGAAGTATCCATTTGTTAATGTTTCAGTACATTTCATTCCAGTCTGTTTTTAACAGTGTTTGTTTTGTTTTGTGTTTCCCAGTAGGTTAATGACTTGTTTGGTATTGAGAGTAGCTTTAGGTTTTAGATGACGCTTTTCTGGTGAAATCTATAATTTACAGCCTCTGAAGATTGCATCTAAAGGGATTGTGTTTATTTACCTTATTAGCAAATCCCTCAATTCAGAAATATCTCAAAATATTACTAGATTCTTTTCTTTTCTTTATTCGTTTCTTCTCTTCTGCTTTGACTTTGTTTTAGTCCCACCCATGCAATTTAGTGAGTTTGTGATAATGAACAGAAGAAAACAAAGCTGCTTTAGTAGGGGTTAGCTGGGCAACCAGCTGGGCAACTCTTTCATACCTGAGTGACTTTCATATACAGTCCATGATTCACATTCATGCTTCAGTAAAATTGCCAGTTGTTGCAGGTCATGATCTTCAGGATTTGCTCCCAAGTTGAAGCTGTTGAAATATTAAATTTTCAAATACCAAGATTGAGATGAGGGCCAAAGACAAATTATGGGGAGCCTCTTATATTCAAAGGATAAGCAGAAGGAAAGGAATAAATTCAGACAGACTAGTGAGAAGAAATAGTGAGAGAGGCAGGAAAAGAACGGAGGGGAAGCTCTTCAATTTTAGCAGTGAGTTTCAAGACTAAGGAAATATTTTACCTTGATAAATACAGCTAAGATGTCAAATGAAAGGTCACCTCTTTGAGTTCTTTCCCAATTCCCCTAGCCAGTCAGTTCTCCCCTGTATTGTGTTCTCATACAGATTGCTCCTACTTCTTCTTGAAGTGCTTCTCATAATGTGTGGTGATTTTTTTATCCTCCGACTGTTGGCCTGGAGCTCCTCAGGTGGCCTGGGGCAGGCTGCATGGCCACTGATGACCTCCCTCCATCGCAGGGCCTCCCCCCATAGGCTGCCCCTCCGTAAACACTGCTGAATCAACACGGAACTACTTACATTGTGGCAAATTTTAGAATTATTTTTAAAATTTTGTCTTAAATGTAAAGCTAACGAGACTTTATTACCTACCCTGGATAGTAACCAACAAAATGCTGATAATGAAAGCAGTTTGTTTCTTGGTCCTAGACATTTATTGGAGATGTAGCAAATATTAAGGTACTGCATTCCTGGCTTTTCTCTAACTCAGCTTGAAAATGCTTTTACTTATATTTTGCTATTTGTATGAGTCAAGAATTAGAAATTTGTGAAGGTGTCTGTTCTTACCGTAATTTATGCATATTTATGTTCAGACATTATATTCAAATTGAACTGATGGATTAATTTTAGTGAGAGGATGTTATCTGAAATAGCTGTGCCTCTATTGAGGCAATGATCTAATAAATTCATTCCCCATTCCTTTAGCTTAAGTGAACAATATCTATTTTGCTTTATTAACATGACTTTGTCAAGGTAATGCTAAAGTATTTGTAGAATACTTGTATACTATAAATTGCCAGTAGTAGTTGATGTGGTAGAAATACTGTTTTTAAGAGTTTGACATACTTCATAGTCAACACGTTTTTTCTCTGGATAATGTATGGGTTGTATCTATTAAAAAAAAGCTGTTGAAAAGTGTTTAAAAAGTAACGAAAAAGTGTACAAGTTATAGTGAGTAGAAGATATAAATCAAAGACAAAAAGTCAGTGTAAGAGTACTGCTTGTGAGCAGTTCCTCCTTCCCTGTGTCCTATCCAGTGTCAAGCAGTTGATAAATAGTAAAACATAAAAAAAAAAAAATAAACTTAATTGTATGTAGTTGTATGTGAAAACAATATTTAGCTGCCCCATTATAACATTTGCAAATATTTGCAAATAATCAGATACTACAAAAATGTATCTCACACCCATGAAACTGTTACCCAGCGAGGACTCATTGCCTGACATGCACAGAAGTCCACATTTTGAGAATAGAAAGCACTTTAATACAAGGTGGTCTGAACGACTGCTCAAATCTGTCTCTCTGAGTTGGAAGTGCTTAGAGTTTTTATTTGATTAAACAAAGGGAGGTGGGGTTATAGATATTGGCACGTTATGATTGGTTGGGAAACATTCAAATTAAGGATTATAAATTGGCCTTTGAAGCCCCTGAACTAATTGGAATAGACATTATTTGGCTGTAAAGGAGGAGCCTGGGAAGCATCTGATTGTGGTTGTAACTCATTTGGCTAATACAGACAACTGTGATAATGGAAGGAAATAACAAGTAAGGGAAGTATGCTATAGCACGGTTATCAGTTAATACAAATAACCATAATAACAATTGTAAAGGAATGGAAACAAGCTAAACAAACTGGCTGTAAGGGAGGGGTAATGAAGGCATCTTGTTACAGCAACGTGATAAATCTCTCAGTTAACTTAAGAGAACAACTACAATGACGAGTAAAAGAAATAAGCTTAAAATAACAACTATGATTACAAGTAAAAACCGCTATAATCAGCAGTTACGAAACTATGACAGCTTTATAATATTAGTGTAGTAAAATGTTGGAATCCTGGATATCTGAAAAAGTAGCAAATAAATGATTTTGGAAGTCAAAATTTCAGATCTGTGAAGATTTTTCTTTTTATTGGAGTGGATATTCCTTTGCAGGTACACAACCACAACCTAATGGTTTGAACATACTGAAATCAACTAACCAAATTTCTGGTTACTGTGCACAAGATGGTTTCTTGGTAGCTATAACTTATTAATTTAGACACACACACACTTTAAACTTGTGTAGCAAGGTGGGTAAGAGCACAGACTTTGGAGCTTTCAAGGTGTGGGTTTGAATTCAAGCTCTGACACTAATGTACCCTCAGACAAGTTTTTGACTTTCCAGCTTCATTTTTCTCATCTGTACAATGTGTATATAATAGGGCTGTTTGAATATTAAATGAGATCATATACATACTTAACACAATGCCTGATTGATAGTACAAGCTCAACAGCTGTGAGCTATTGATAAGCAAACTGTTCCTCCTGGGTAGCTTTCATTTTCTCTACAATTTTTCTGGCCTCTTGTCTATTCAGAAACACCTCCTTGGCCTCCTGTTGACTTGAATGCAGCTCCTTGGCCTCTTGCCCTCATTTAATGCTGGTTAGAGGAGCTCTGTTGACAGAGTCTCTTGATAAACCTTTGTTCGTTTGCCTGCCATTTTAATTATTCAAAGTCCATGTGGAGTTATTAAGAGTACTCTGGAGCCTTACTGCCTCCATCTGATTGCCACTTTTGCAACTTAAAAGCTGTGTGATCTTTGCAAGTTTATTAATTAACAATTTTCTTGTCTGTTAAGTGACCAATAATGACACCTACCTCGTAGATTCAATGTGATGATTAAATGAGATAACATACATAAAGCATTTAGATTGTATAGAGTAAATTTTAGCTATGACTTTGAGCCAGGCTCGTAGTTAATACTTAATTCATTTAGTTTCCTGATAAGTGACTACTTTGTGTACCTATGTATTCAAATAAATCACTTTTTTAATTAAATTCAGTTTTATTGAGATATATTCACATACCATGCAATCATCCATGGTATACAATCAACATGGTGTACATCGTACCAACATATAGCTGTGCATTCTCCATCCCAATCTATTTTTGAACCTTTTCCTTATGCCAGAAGGAAGAATAAGAATAAAAAATAAAAGTAAAAAAGAACACCCAAATCATTCCCCCCATCCCACCCTATTTTTCATTTAGTTTTTGTCCCCATTTCTCTACTCATTCATCCATACAGTGGATAAAGGTAGTGTGATCCACAAGATTTTCACAATCACAGTCACCCCTCGTAAGCTACATTGTTATACAATTGTCTTCAAGAGTGTATATAAATCACTTTTGATGTTATGTGGCTTAACTTTTATTTTTACAAGTTGCCCTAATAACTTTATTTGCAAAGTAGGATTAGCAGGATGTAAAAAACACATATCATTCTAAACATGCATGTATATCTGAGACCTTTATGCATAATGTTGCTCTTAGGATTTGTTAGGTTAGCTGTGTTGAAAGCAGCTATTGTGAGAGTTGTGTGGTACTGTGCTTGGAACTTAGGATACCTTTTTTTTTTTTAGGCTTGAATGAATGTAAGCCTCAGTGTGACATGAGCAATTTTATTTATTATATCCTTTTTTTTTGTTACCATACTGTTGGCTTTTGGTCCAGTTTTGCCTTATGGTCCAGTTTGAGCCTAAGGGCAATGTAGGGATCAACTAATATTTACCTATCTTATTCTTTTCTTATGTATTAAGACAGTTTTTCCTGTGTGCTTCTTAGGCTGTATGCTTCAGGCCATAATCCTGCTTCTAGGTGTTACTTAGTTCTTGTTTTTTGCCTGTCATTTTTGGCACAGTTTGTTATTTTGGTGTATCATATTTTAAAGAGTAGAAAAGTTACAATTGGATTGAGAGTAGAGTATGCCAAACACTATGTCTGTGGAATTGTTTCTTTCGGGATGAGCACTCTACAAATGTTCTTCTGTCTCCTTTGTCTTATAGCTGGTCTATATAAATATGCTATAATTTATAATTTCTTATTAATACTCAATGAACTGAATTCAGTGCAAACTTGTATAGAAATGAATACAACTGTACATGCTCACAATTGTAAATGAGCTGGGAAAGGAGTCATAAAAGTAAAGTAAATGAAGTAGATTCAACAGAACTCTTTCTTTAACTGTGGACATTAATCATGAAGACATTTGATTTAGTATTAACTAAAAGCATGAAGTATTTTGGTAAAGTTAGCTTCAGTATCTATTTGGTGATTATTGTGTCAAAATTTTTGTGTTTCTCTATCACTTCCTGTTATCATCCTAAAACACAATTTAAAATACAATAATTTGAAAACAGGGACTCGAAGAGATATTTTTACATCAATTCTTATAGCAGCATTATTCTTAATAGCCAAAAGGGGATGGACACAACCCAATCATCTATCAACAGGTGAATGGATACACAAAATGTGGTTTACACATACAGTGGAATATTACTCAGCCATAAAAACTGGCCTTCTGATACATGCTGTGATATGGATGAATCTTCAGAACATTTTGCTGAGTGAAGTAAGCCATATACAAAAGGACAAATATTGTGTGATTCCATTTATATATAAACTATCCAAAATAGGCAATTCATAGAGACAGAAAGTAGATTAGAGATGGGGTGGGCGTGAGGGGATGGGAACAGGACATTATTGCTTAATGGGTACAGAGTTTTTGTTCAGGGTGAGGAAAAAGTTTTGATAATGTATCGTGGTGATAGTTGTAGAACATTGTGGATGTAATTAACACCACTGAATTGTACACTTAAAAATGATTAAAATGGCTAATTTTATCTTATATTTATATTATCACAATAAAAGAAAATAAAAAATCATAATAGAGCAGATGCAATTGCTTATCATCACAAATAATCCTTCATGTATATTGTTCTTGCATTCTTTACGACATGGTTTCTTTCTGTTTTGCTCAAATAATTAACAATTTAATATGATGATACTGGAAGGCTACTGGAAGCCAGAAAATACAACTGTTGAGAATTCACAGGAATCACAGGTAGATGTGTTTATAAGGAAAGAAATGTAAGGACCAGCTGTGGTGAGAAGAGATAGAATAAGATCATCTATTTATGCTTCAACAAATTGCTTGGTGTTTAAAAACATGACTTTGAAGTTAGATAGCCTGGCTGTAAGTCATGCTCTGCCAGTTACTTCCACATGACCTGAGTTTCTTAACCTCTCCCCACACCTTGATCTGTCCCATATATAAACAGTAATAAAACTAACATAATAGGTTCTTACAAGGATTAAGTTTAGATTCTTACAAGGATTAAGTGAGATTATGTGTGTAAAATGCACCGCACAGTATCTGGCACAGAGTAAATTCAATAAACAGCTTGAAAAATGTCTACAAACAAGTTGTAACAAACAGTTCTTGTGTCATGTATTAGAACAGCCAGACTGCTGGAAAGGCAGCTAAGGTATAGTCTTGAGTGTGTCAGCATCTGTAGGCGGGTATAGTGAGTAAAATGGTTCATATGTTTGTCTTGGTTCTAAGTATCTGTAGTTGGCAGTTTTGCCATTCAATCCTGCCCCCAAATGTGGGAGTTACACTCATATTCAACAGTGGTAATTATCTGTCTCATCAGTAGTTATGTCATTTAAATATTATTTCATCACTTCATATCCTTTGTGAATCATCTTGCACATAAGTGTGGAAGTTACTGGTCTGATTTTGGGGATTCTGGGGAGTCAGCAGCATTACTGTTTCTTCTCTGAGGAGTAAGGCGCAGGAGACGAACAGACGGAGATCAGAAGGTCTCCCCTCTTGGCTGATTGGAGGACGTGGCATTTGAAGTGAAGAGAAAAGTTGCTTATTAAGCCATCTTTACTTAGACTTTATCCACTTAGTCACTAGCCCAGCCCAACAAATCATGTCTGAATTTTAGTCTTAAAAATTTAAATACCTCTCTGAAATGGAATGAAAAAAATAGAATAAAAATATGTAAGAGAAACCTAAGACTGTTCAGCAAAGGTATACTTTTTTTTTTGTAGTGAATGTATATCTGGAAAATAGCTTATAAATCTAATTTTAAAATTTGATTATATACTTTGGATGGTTTGTATGGATATGGCTATATCTCAGTAAAATTGCATTAAAAATAAATGGCTATAGTATTGGGGAGTTCATTTTAGTAACTACTTTTAGAAATTTTCACTCTTTTAGGAAATATTTATTGAGCACCTACCGTGTGCTATGCATTGGGACAGATGGATTAAGGGATACCAAGATGAATGAGGCATTTTCCTTTGTTCATGGAGCCTACAGTTTAATAGAACAGACATGTTAATAAATATGTTCAATGAAATATTATAGGTCCTGGAATGAAAGTATACAGTAGAACAAAAGAAGCATTGGTCAGTTCTGCTTTCATGGCAGTGGGCAGTGGTAAGGCAGAGAATATAAAAGCAACCTGCAACTTAATTTATGATTAAATCTGAGAGAAAAAATTATCCTCTCTATTATAGTGAGTCTTGTCAGCAATTATTTCTAGGGCTTTAATAAAATTATTGTTGTTAAAACTATAAATTTAAATATTTTATTACTTACAGAAATATTAACTATCCATATGATGCTAGTTTCTCTATATTTAAAAATATTGGAGATGTATCCTGTTTTTAACGACCTTAAAAGTAAATGCATACAAATAAAGCAAAACAAAACAAAAAAAAACAACCAACCTATCAACTACAAAGTGCTGACTCTTTTTATTTCCAAAAGGAAGGGAAAGACATGGAGATTTGTGGCGACTCTGTGAAAGGGAGGCTGAGGTTTCATTTGGGAAGGTGGTTGGAAGGGAACTCTTTTGAGCAGTAGCGTTACACGTATACTAACAAAAGGACGCAGGTAGATGGAACTGACTTCCTCTGTCTGTATAGCCCTGGAAGTCCTGCAGAGGTCTTGTGGGTCATTGTGGAGTGGGAGTGGGGAGGGAGGCCAAGTTTGTAAAACTTAGCCACATTTCTCCCCAGCCCCACTCAGTGCCCTTGCTTAGCAATTTGGCTTCTCTGTAAGAATCTGAAGTAAATGCGTTAGGCAAATTTGATGGAAAGTTTAAAAACTACTTATTTAAAGCATGATATGATAGAAATGCTGATATAATTACATAGTGCTAAAATAGATACATTTTGAATGAAAAGGTATAAATCATATTTATACTGATAATGAAAATAAAACTAAAAATGAAGAGCATTTGGACTAATTTTGAACACTTTTATTCTATCAAGACAGGTGCATATTAAACTAGAGGAATATGAAGATGTATATGGATACTTGTATGGCTGCTTTGAAGAGGAAATCTGGGCATTTATGAGGTCTTTTAGAGTATATGGCATATATTTAGCTTTCAGCCTTTGGCTTTCCTTTTCCTTGATCATAAGTATTTATACTATTTTTATAATTGCAGCTATGATCAGGATCTTTTGTTGTTGTTGTTCCCAAGTGAACATGGGAAAGAAGGAAGCCAAATGATTTTTCTAAGATTATTACACTAGTGGGGGAAAGACGAGGGAGATGATAAATGGGCTTTTGAAGTTGTAGATTTTTTGTTTGGTGTGGAATCAACTGAGTCATGAGACATGGAAATGGGACTGGGCTGGGAGTGCAAGGGAGTATGGGGATTGGGTTATAGATGACCTCCCTTTGCTTTTGGTTTAGGATGTCTTAGGATGGGATGCTATTTCAGAATTCATGATCTGGGTGGGGGAGAACAGATATATGTAACTTTTAACTGCTCATTTTTAGTTCCATCTCGCAGAGAATGACCATCAAAATAAGTGTTATTTTGGGTTCTCTTGTTGCTAGTGCATCTTCCCTTACTTCTTTTGATGGTTTGTTCTTATTTGTGTTTTGGTATTGATCTGCTTATTCCTTCTCTGAGCACTCCTCCTAGCCTTGGGTCAGGAGCATGGCAGAATGCTGAAGTTTTTAGCAGTGGTGTCTTTTAAGATCTTACATTTAAAATCATCTTTATTCTTGATAAATCTTGGTCCGTGGTACACTAAAGATGTGATCACAAATAACTGAAACCGTTACTTATAGGTACCATTGACACTTAGGGCTTTTGAAAAAGAGCTGGAATTAAGGAACTTGAGTTACAGATACAAATAACTTATTCAGATTATGTCAGGAGAAAGGAGCATTTGCTATATGAATACATTGAACCAGAAATGAGAGCCCTCAGGAACTGAAGCGTGAGTCAGCTTCTGGGACAGGCCCTTCTGTCTTTTTCTGTCACTGATGGTGACTCTGCTTCTCTCTGTGTTATCAGCTGCTCTTCGCCTCTGACAGCTACTTTTTCTCTGCTTACTGTGTTCAGCATTGTCTGTTAAGCTCTTTACTTTATCTTTTACTCCCATACAAATTGATTCACTCTCTCAGTTTACCGTAGTTCAAATTTCCAAGAGAGGACTGGCTGAATACATTTTGTTATGTTAATACATTAGGATTTTTTCCAGTTCTGAAAATGATTGCAGTAGATTCACTGGTGTGCTGTAGCCAGCCTGAATTCAGCATTCCGTGCCATCTCATTAGTAGCTGGAATTCACAGGTGCCACAAACCAGGGCTCCCCGCCTCCATCCTTCACCCCAGCCCACCTACCCAGAGCTGTTTACTAAGCCTTTACCGTGCACTCTGGGTGGATCTATGAGTGCTGGCATGCACCATCTCCAAGGTGTATTATTAAGTGGAAAGCAGTGAAGTGTAGAATTATTTATAGAATGATTCTAATTTTTGAATGGAAAAAGGAGATTTATATATATTTGTGTGTGCATGCTTACATGTGGCTTCTTTTATAGCATGGAGAATATTTTTGGCAGGTAACACCTAGAAAGGAGGGCTTAGGTTTGGAGTAGGGGTTAAGTGTGTATAGATCTGAGTTCAGTTTTGAACTAATTCTTACATAATATTGTGATGATATATGTAGAAAAAGAAATATAATCTTCATGTTGAAAGTGTCAGGGCCAAAAGAATTCACTTTTCTTATTTACAGTTCACAGTGTTGCCTCTTTGTGCTTTACTTCATATTTGGACAGTGACTTTTTTGTTCTATGTCTTGCTCAGGTTTCTAATACATTCCCCCTCCCTTGGCTTTTGGTGTCTTTTGTACATAAGCTTTCACTGTATCATTAATAATATACATGATATATTTGGTTGTTGTTTTTTTTTTTTTTTTTTTGTAGTATATTCTCATTCTTTCTAAAGGAAACATTCCATAATGGAAACATTCAAAGTAAACTTTGAATCCTTGTATATTAGTTTCCAATTGCTGAAATAAATTACCATAAACTTCCTGGTTTAAAGCAAGGCATACATTCTCTTACAGTTCTGAAGGCCAGAAGTCTGAAGTCAGTTTCACTGGGTGTTGGTCTAGGTGTTGGCAGGGCTGTTCCTTCCGCAGTCTCAACAGGAGAATCTGTTTGCATGCTTTTCTAGCTTCTGGAGGCTGCCTGCATACTTGGCTCATGACTCCTGCCATCACTTGAACCTGTTGTTCCCACTGTCACAGCTACTACTTCCTCCTTTGACCTTCTTGCTTCCCTCTTACAAGGATCCTTTGATCACATTGGTCCCATCCAGGTAATCCAGAAAAATCTTCCCATTGTGAGATCCTTAATGTCATCACATCTGGAAAGGCCCTTTTGCCATGGCAGGTTCACAGGTTCTGGGGATTAGTACGTGGACATCTTTTGGTGGGGGGGCGTTATTCAGCCAGCCACACCTTGTAACATCTATAAATATATTTAATTTTTTTTGCCTTATGCTTATTTGATAGCTTTGCTTGGTATAGAATTCTAAGTTCACGAGAATTTTTTCTTAAAACTTTGAACATAGTGCTTAATTATCTTCTAGTTGATAAAAAGTCAGCCAGTCTGGTTCTCACGCCCTGGTGTAAGACCCGGCTTTTCCCTCTCTAAGTTTCTGAGATTTTTTGCTGATGTTCCATGTTACAACTGACTTAAGCTGAGCATGGATTTAATTTGCTAGTGTCCAGTTAAGGTGATCAGTGTTCACAGGCATGCCTCCCACAGTTCTCTTACTTTTGCAGAGTGGTCTCCAAATTGCAGATCCCTATCCGTTTAAAAGAAAGAAAGAAAAGGAAAGCAATGAAGGGAAGAAGGAAAGAATGAATAGAATTGAATAGAAAATTTCAGAATGCCATCCTGCAATAGTTATATATTTTGTGTCATGGAACATTTATTTCAGTTTTATATGTGTCAAAATTTAAATAGCCATGCTTTAGCATGTCTTTGCTTACAGTGTCTGAGACATTAAAAATTTAAATTAAAAATTTTCACATTATAAATTATAATTAAACATTATGTTAAGATATGAAATGTATTTGAGGTAAAGAACATTCCTACTTAGCTTTCTTTTAATGTTTTAAATAAAAATTTTCTTTGTTGCTCCATGACAAGCTTTATTAAAAATACTAGGAACTGGGCTAATTTTGAAGCACAAGATTGAGGCATACTATGGAGCTCCTTGTTTAAAGGCCCTGTTTGTTGTGAGATGGAATGCTGGGTGTAGGCTGGTGTGGGTCATACTTGGGATGTAGTCTGAAAGCCACGTTTTACCCTCAACAAATATCATCTTTGTTTAAATATCTGAAGTCTGTGTAACCACAGTAAGGTCTTTTTTTCCCCTTAGAAAAAGACAGAATGCTTCTCAAACTTCTTCTTTCTTGCATGTGTTTCACAGACAGTTTAAAGTAGATTTCCCTTCTGCTTTTGTTTGTTTCAGTCAGTTGCAGAATGTGGAGGTACCATGTAACACTTCATTTTTCATTGTTTTGGTTTTCTGGATGCTAAAACAAATACTATACAGTGGGTTGACTTAAACAACAGGAATTTATTGGCTCAGGGTTTTGATGCTAGAAGTTCAAAATCAATGTGTCAGCAAAGCTGTGCCTTCTCTCCAAAGACTGTGGTATTCTGGGGCTGGCTTCTGGACATCCTTGATCCTTGGCTTTTCCATTAGATGGCAATGCAGATGGTGGCGTTTTCTTCTTTTCTCCTAGTTCTGTTGACTTCCAGCTTCTGGCTTCTCCTGTGTCCAATTTCCTTTGCTTAAAAGGACTTCAGCCATATTGGATGAAGGCCCACTCTCATTCAGTTTGCACACACCCTAACTAATAACATCTTCAAAGGTTCTATTTATAAATGGGTTGATACCCACAGGACCAGGGGTTGTTACCTGAACATGCCTTTTGTGTGGGACATGATTCAGTTCCCAAAACTCATGAATTATAAAATAATAATGAGATTTTGGAATAGGATTTTATTCCAAGAATATTGAAGATGATGTTAATTCCCAAGGCTAGACAGATTTTTGAACAAGGGGTAAAGTACTTTTAAAATTGAAATAGTTTATTTGTGTATGTTTAACATTCATCTATCAAAATATGCACTAGAAAAATGGTCTGCCATCAATTTTGTTTTGTTGGATTGAATTTAAAATTAAATACCTTTTATGAATTGTTCATTACCGTTTGGTGCTAACTTAGTGAGCATAATGTACAATGCCTGCTTTAAAAATATATTCTTGATTCTTAGAAGTTCTTGAGGATATGGATTGAACTAGAGGTCTGCTTAAAATGTTATAATCACCAATTTTAAAAATCCTTCTTAAAATGCTACAGTTGTTATTTTCTTCCATGAATTTGTGTCCAGAGATGTTTTCCTGTATTCTTGTGTATTTGATTCAAATGTATTCTGATCCTTACTGTTTAAAATATGCCTCTTCAGTAAGAAGGAACGATCTGGTGAAACATATGACAACATGGATGAACCTTGAAGACATAATGCTGAGCGAAATAAGCCAGGCACAAAAAGAGAAATATTATATGCTACCACTAATGTGAACTTTGAAAAATGTAAAACAAATGGTTTATAATGTAGAATGTAGGGGAACTAGCAGTAGAGAGCAATTAAGGAAGGGGGAACAATAATCCAAGAAGAACAGATAAGCTATTTAACGTTCTGGGGATGCCCAGAAATGACTATGGTCTGTTAATTTCTGATGGATGTAGTAGGAACAAGTTCACTGAAATGTTGCTATATTATGTAACTTTCTTGGGGTAAAGTAGGAACATGTTGGAAGTTAAGCAGTTATCTTAGGTTAGTTGTCTTTTTCTTACTCCCTTGCTATGGTCTCTTTGAAATGTTTTTTTATTGTATGTTGGTTTTCTTTTTAACTTTTTTTTTCATACAGTTGATTTGAAAAAAGAAGGGAAAGTTAAAAAAAAAAAAAAAAAAGAAAAAAGACAAACAAGGAAAAAAAAAAAAAAAAGATGTAGTGCCCCCTTGAGGAGCCTGTGGAGAATGCAGGGGTATTCGCCTACCCCACCTCCATGGTTGCTAACATGACCACAGACATAGGGGACTGGTGGTTTGATGGGTTGAGCCCTCTACCATAAGTTTTACCCTTGGGAAGACGGTTGCTGCAAAGGAGAGGCTAGGCCTCCCTGTATTTGTGCCTAAGAGTCTCCTCCTGAATGCCTCTTTGTTGCTCAGATGTGGCCCTCTCTCTCTGGCTAAGCCAACTTGAAAGGTGAAATCACTGCCCTCCCCCCTACGTGGGATCAGACACCCAGGGAAGTGAATCTCCCTGGCAACGTGGAATATGACTCCCGGGGAGGAATGTAGACCCGGCATCGTGGGATGGAAAACATCTTCTTGACCAAAAGGGGGATGTGAAAGGAAATGAAATAAGCTTCAGTGGCAGAGAGATTCCAAAACGAGCCGAGAGATCACTCTGGTGGGCACTCTTACGCACACTTTAGACAACCTTTTTTAGGTTCTAAAGAATTGGGGTAGCTGGTGGTGGATACCTGAAACTATTAAACTACAACCCAGAACCCATGAATCTCGAAGACAGTTGTATAAAAATGTAGCTTATGAGGGGTGACAGTGGGATTGGGAATGCCATAAGGACCAAACTCCACTTTGTCTAGTTTATGGATGGATGTGTAGAAAAGTAGGGGAAGCAAACAAACAGACAAAGGTACCTAGTGTTCTTTTTTACTTCAATTGCTCTTTTTCACTCTAATTATTATTCTTGTTATTTTTGTGTGTGCGCTAATGAAGGTGTCAGGGATTGATTTAGGTGATGAATGTACAACTATGTAATGGTACTGTAAACAATCGAAAGTACAATTTGTTTTGTATGACTGCGTGGTATGTGAATATATCTCAATAAAATGATGATTAAAAAAAAATATGCCTCTTATGTTTTGAAACCCTGTTATATTTAGTTTAAAGTAAAAAATAATTTGATTTTAATTTGGCTTGGATAATGTAATAGTTTTTGTTTGTTTGTTTTTAAACTAAGATCCTGGCAAAGTAAGAGGGGCTGAGAAGATTTAAACTAGTTGTTCCACATATTTCTGTACATGATTTTATGTTTAACGATAGGAGCATTTTCCTTAGCTACATATATTATAACAGCTATCTTGAGTTACTCTTCAATGACCCTAATATTTTAGCAACAATGGTATTATATTTTAAACCAAATTTTTCCAAACTTTTTTTAATTATGGATTTATCATGTAAGGAGAGTGTGATGATGTAGTGTGAATTGATAAGATACTGCCATGATTAGACTGTTGTTTCATATTGACATGTGATGTAAGTACCAACTAACAAAGCTGTTACTGTTCAATAAGTGCCTGGAACTTTGTACGTACTTGCACATAGATACAGACAGCTGTTGATATTGATTAATGTGGTCAGTGTTTTAGGGCAAGCTCTTTGTTCTGTTAATGGAATTCCTAAATAAGGAATTAGAATGAAACCAAAGCAAGTTTCTAGTGTAATTATTAATAAACTTCTCAACTACACATTAGACAGTATGAAAGCTAATTTTACTGTAGTGAGTCCTGCATAAGGATACTGGTTCTTACTTTATAGATGATTTCCTCACAATGCAGGTTACTAAATAATATCTCTGAAGTGAGTGTTGAGAAAGATTGGCATTTTCCATTTAATCTCTTCAAAGAAACAGATTGGGATATAGTTTATCAAATTAGTTTGACTTCAAATCCACTCTCTTTTTGGAATATATTCATTAATATTATAAAATTTTCTGCCCATGGGGAAATACAAGGATAAGAGAAAATTCTAAGAGAATTTAGAGATTTGGAACTCATTTATTTGATTGAGTCAACTGTTCTGATCATGTTAAAGCGGATCATATTTTCCCATATAAAATTAGGCTACGATTTCATCCAGCTCCTGTTAAGACTATTATATTCTTAGGTTTTGCTTTTCATGAAATCTCTAGAATGAAGACGATCTGTATAACACTTTTCTATCTTTCTATCTTTTCTATCTTATAGTTTTCCACAATGAAGCTTTTCTGGGATACTTTCCATCTTTATTTCCCAACTGTATACCATTTCTGGTTCTTGACTTCACACTTTAAAACTTTTCTCTGATGTCTCTTTAAGTTGGAAATAAGTTGAGACTTTCACAGGACCAAGAGTAGGAATAAAGCACTGATATGAAATATAGTAGAAGAAAGCACTCACCCATCAAATTTGACCCAATTACCATACAGACTCATACTTAGCAGCTCTGATAAGGAAATGGACTTTAGTAAGTCATCAGGTGCCTAGTTGGAACTTCATTTTTATTAATTTGCTTTTCCTATCCCTTTGGTAGAAGTGTGAATGTAGTGGTTTAAAGCTGGGCAACAGAAGAGAAGAAAGGACTTGACAAAGGCTTATAAGTTGAAAAAAGAATAATGAATATGCATGCAATTGACTTGATTATTCCAGACTTCTGTTCACATTAGTTCACTGTAAAAATCTGAGCTAGTCTGTATTTTTGTTATTAGAGTGAACAATTCTATTTATTTATTCACACTTTCCCCGAAGGATAGCATATTGACATTTTGTAGTCTAAATGAGAAAAGCAGTGACACAAAACAGTTTTTTCCAAATAACCTTTAAAAATTAAAAAAATTCCCATTTAGCTGTTTTCCTACCACTCTCCACACGCTAGCTCATTCTTTTTTTGTTTGTGCCATAGTGCCATCTAACATGGCTTACACTCCACTTCCTAGTTTTAGACATTATCTGTTGGTTTCCTGCATTGGAGGATGAGGATTTGGTTCTTTTCCTTGTGCCCACCTCTGCTATACACCTGTAGCACATCCTTTCAGCTTTCAGGGGTTGACTTTTAGGGACTCCATTGTTTTAAACCCCATCCTTACTTCTTCTAGGGAACCACCATTTGCTGGGCCTCGTGTGTGTGTGTGTGTGTGTGTGTGCGCGTACGTGCCCACGTGTGTGTAAGGATTATTTTAAATGTAAATTCGGTTGTTTCTCAACCTTTCCACTGTTGACTTAGTATTCAGCTTTCTCTGGTCTAAATCTTGCCAACTTTCAAAGTTTTTTTGTCTAACTGTCTTCTCTGTTTCTCCCCTTGCTCTTGTGGATTTCTGTCTTCTTAAAGCATCCCTATGTTGTCATTTTAGTGATGTTTTAGGAGGAAAAGATATGAACGTTTGTTGCATCTGCCATCTTTTATATCCCTTTTCATATCTTTAGGAATCATGTATAAAGTAATGGTTAAAATTACGGGCTATGGAATCAACACTGTCTGGATTTGAACTCCAGCTCTATTGTTTATTAGTTTTATAACCTTGGACAGGTTGCTTAAAAATCTTGCTTCAAATCTATAAACCTCATTTTTCTCCCATCTGTGTAATAGGATTAATAATGATACCTACCCTAAATGTGTTGTGAGAATTGAACGTGATAATGCCTGTGAAATGCTTAGCACAGTCTCTGCTGCCTGGCAGTTTACTACGCTCTGCCAGGCCCTTAGGAAGAACACAGAAATGGTTGCTGCTGCTGCTATTACTCTCGAGAATTTCTTGCTCATGATCTTTGCCCAGTTTTCTGGACTGGAATTGCTTGTCTTTTTCTTGCTGACCAGAAGTGCCTTTTATAGGCTGTCACTGGTCTTTTACTTTTATTTATGGTGTTTGGGATATGTAGTCATATCCATTCTATTTTATGTTATGACCACTATTTTTGTTGTCAGATAAGTGTTTTTGAAAGGTACTGATGGTAATAAGGAAGAAGGGTAAGTGGGAAAAGGGGAGTAAAACTGGAGGTAGAGAGATCAGTTAGGAGATGATTATGGTAGTTGAGGTATTAGATAAAGGGCATGCGAAAGGCTAAATTTAAGACGTGGTTATTTTCATTGTGTAAGATATTTAAACTCCTGAAATATGTCTTGCTGTAGTTTGTTTTCTGGACAAATTACCTTAATTTGTAAAAGCCTTCTTTGAATACTCTTCTCATCTTCAGTCCAGATAGGTTTCATCTGAAAACTTAGATTGAGCTTTTCAGTTCAGTTTCTGTTTCAGTACCCATTTCTATGAAATTACACCAAAAATTGATTCTTTTTTTTCTTTCCTGAATCTTGCTTTTTCACTTAACAGTCTATCTGGAGAATATACCATATTTATCAATTTTAAGCACACTTTTTTACTCACATTTTACCACTTCTGAAATTAGGGTGCACCTTAGATGGCATCTTAGATTTTATGAAACACATTAAGTACTTAAGAATCTCCTTGTTCTTTTTTTTATTTTGAAATTTAACATATATACAGAACAGTGATAACTTTCAAAGTGTGATTTAACAGAGAACAAATTTCAAAGAATGTCCAAAATTGATTCTTAAGAGATAAGATTTATTATATACCCCAAGTTAATGCTGTGTTAATTATTTTGCTTTCTTATTGAATATTTTGTGTAACACTGAAATGATAAATATGTTGATATCCAAAGTTGTAGTTGCAGAGATGTCACTTGTCTTAAGTTTTTAATTTGATTTTGCTGGTTTGTTATTTTAGGCAGTATTGATTTATTGTTTTGTCTTAGTTTTAGAATTAGTTGTCTTTATTAGTTTTTGAGTAACAGTGCATTTAAATTTGATCTCTCCACAGATTCAGACCAAGATGTAGCAGTCAAACTTGCCCAGGAACGAGCTGAAATAGTTGCTAAATATGACAGAGTAAGTATCCATATTTACTCTTTGAGTAAGTTTTATTGGAAAAACATAAATACAAATGAATTTGCTTTTTGGAGAGCTTAAATTGCAGAAGCGGTTTGTTTACTTCATGTCAACACTGAAGTCATCCCTGTTCTCTGACTTCATCTTTCAGTTCTCCACCGCCACCCTCACACCCCACCACTGCTCCAGCCCCGTGGTCTTTCACTGCTCCCCCAACACACCAGGCTGGTTTCTGCCTAAGGGCCTTTGCGCTGGCTGTTTCTTCTGCCCAAACCACTTGTACCCTGGATATCCTCAAATTGCATTGCCTCACCCCTTTCCGATCTTATCCAGATGCTATTTTCTTAGTGAGATCATCTCCAGCCACCCAATTCAGTATCCTGGGCACTCTGTATCCCCCTTTCCCAACTTCATTTTTTGCTGTAGCACTTATCAGCTTCTAACATACTTTCTAGTTTACTTATTTGGTTTATTGTCTGCTCTCCTTCCTAGAAAGGTAAATTATCTGAGAGCAGGAATTTCCTTGTATGGTTTATTTTTGTATCCTAAATGCCTAGAATATTTCCTGACTTGTACTAGGTACTCAATATTATATTTCAGTAAGTGAGTGTAAGAATTAAATATCCATTTTATTCATAATTTATATGTGCAGTTATAAATTTAACATGAATCTGAAATTTTGAATTTACACATATATGTGAAATTTCCATTAGTGTTTTATCCTTATGTTAGTTTTGGGATCTGGAATTTGATGCTCTAGAAAATCACCGTTGTTGACAATATGCACGTCTCCTAGTGGCAGTAATTTAGAAATGTCTTGTTATATATTTGTACCACTTGCATGTAATTTTATATCTGTTATTTTTGATTATTTGTGAGAATAGCATGAACATGAAATTATGGAAAGCCATCTGGACTGTGCCCTGTTCCAGGGAGGCATACAGGCAGTGCTCAGCTTGACAGTTACGTTCCCAGAGTTTGTTTCCAAATTGGTCGTTTGGAACAGTTTCCCATTATTGTGATTAGATTTTAGTGTAATGAAACCTAATTAACTTATTTTACTGCTTAACTAATTTAAACCCAATATAACTATCATTCCTTTGCATGGCTTTTTTTTTTTTTTTTTTTCCCATGCAGTTAGCCCTCAGTAATCAGACCAGGCATTGTGCTAGGCATTGGAAAAGAGTTACATTAATTCTTGCCCACAGCCTAATTAAGCAATTGTGAAATAAACTCAGATGGAGATGTCCACAAGATTGTTGATACTGGAGAGATTGTATAGACTGTTTGAGGTTCCTACCCAAATCATTGTCAGTTAAAAGCTTCAAGCTAAGTGAGGTACCTAGAGCGAGAAGAGCAGTGGGCTGAGGGCAGAACACCCGCAGGCATCCCAGCAGTTAGAGGAACCCATGAGAAAACTTCCAAAAGCCAGGTGGGACTGTACTAGAGAAGCCCCGAGAGACCAGGACTGAAGAGTATCCACTGGATTTGACAACTGTGAGGTCATTTTTGACCCTGGTAAGGATAGTTTCAGGTTGATGTGGCTGGAAAGTAAAGATGTAGAAAGACAAGATGTTTCACCCATTCTGAGAATTTTGGATGAAAAGACAAGATGGATTTTTTTTCTTAGACAGGGTAACTCTAAATATTTAAAATTTGGCAGTTAATCCTTGAGTAGCTTTATTTGCATACAAACTTTAAAACTAATGATTTGTAGGTGAGCTCTTTAAATATTTCTGAGATTTTATTTGTTTAAAATGTATTTTATTTTTAATAGCTTTGCTTTCTTAGCCTTCAATTGCTCCCTCTTTCCCAGTCTGCTTCTCATAGGAACCTAGTCTGATCCAGGCTTAGCTCCATATCAGCTTTTGCTGACATACAGTATCCTCCATAGTTCATAATTTGGAAAACAATGATTCTGTTGCCAAAAATAGTTCAAAAAAAAGAAAAAAAAGTATTTGTTAAGTAAGGTTGATCTTGCCTCCTTTCCGGCTCTTATTTTTAGTAATATATAATATAGTTCCTATGTTTTGGTCTTTTATGTTAAAAGAATATTCAATTTTATAAATTCCCAATAATACCTCTTTTTTTGTCCACTATTTTAGGGACGAGAAGGTGCAGAGATTGAGCCTTGGGAAGATGCTAATTACCTTGTTTACAAAGTCACAGATAGATTTGGCTTTTTACAGTAAGTTGTCTAGATTGGAAACTTTTTTTAAAATTATTTTTGTTTCCTTGGTTACCTATTATATTCATTTTCCTTATTTTTAATATAATTGCCATGAATAAGCTTCCAGGAATGGTAATGCAACTTGCTTTTTTGTTATTAAATTTCTGGCAGTTTTAATCTCTGTGGTTGAAATGGAGCTATAGTTCAGAACACAAACTTTTAATATTCTTTGTATTTTGGTAAGAACATTAAGTACAATAAATGAGTTGCTTAATAATTTAGCAAAATTAAATGCAAATGAATAACATTTTGTATTTTAAAAATAATTACAAAACATTTCATTTTAGATAAGTGTATTTTAAAAATAATTAGCAATTAGAACTTTAGTGTGTTGTGGCCTAAAAATGAGCAATGAAAAGAAATGCCATTGGTCTGCCTTATAGTTATAAATGTATTCATTTTATTGCTTCTCAAAATTAATTCCATTTATCCTGAGTATGTTATATGAAGAGGTGGTAGAGGCCTAACCATATAAAATGGTTAAAGTGATTTTGACTCTTAAAAACATCCTGCAAATGATGTGATTCAGTGAGTTCTTGTTCTGGCATTGTTTACTCAGATTTCCATTGCTGGATGCTTCTGTTGCTGTCTATACTTTGATTGATTCCATGTACTTTAGTGAGTAACTGAATTCTCATTCAAATTTTTTTTTTCCAGTTTTAGTTTCAATAGGAAAAAGCAAGGAATTTTTATTTATATAGAATATTAAATTTAGAAGGAAAAACAATTTCTTGTATCCTTCATAGTAGTAACTTACAGTGCTCAGTCCTTTTATCCTCCTTCTGTTTTTTTTTTGTTGTTGTTTTGTTTTGTTTTGTTTTTTTTATTTAGAAACAATTTTCTTGTTTCACATTTTTCTGAGGGTAAAAATAGGAACAGTTCCGGGAGGAGAATTGTGCTCTCCCGGAGAATTGTGGTTTTGCTGGTTTCTAGTCAGTTTACCATTTCATGCCTCATTTGTACAGTAGGAATCAATAACTGCTTTTTGTAGCTGCTCTGTTCATATCTAACTACAGTTGTTAGGAACTTAATAACTTGTTATGATATGTGAAGGTTTGACAGTCATTAAGAAATATAGGATAGGACTAACTTGATTTTAAAACAGATTTCACAATAAATATTAAAGTTGTTGCCAGACCAATCTGGCTTGGTGATGGAACAACAGTGTCCTTGTTTAGTACCCGGAAATGGGGAGTCATCCTTGGTCTGTGCTGTGATGGGGTTATATTTGGAGAATAAAGAAATAGATCTTGTGTAATAAGTTAGAGAACATTTTGAGTTTTAACATTTCAACTTTAAACTCTTCTGTCAAAATAGTCCCTGCTAGTCTGCGCAACAAAGGATGCTAGATATTTGATTAACTATAGATAATGTTTTTAAGGTTACAAATTATTAAGAGAAGGATTAGAAGGAAATTATACAAAAAATAGAGAAGATAAAATTATTACCATGGTTCACATTTTCAACTGTTTTATTAAAATGTGTATATTTGTAAAAATTAGTAGACTGTCTACAGTTTACTATGACTGTATAAATATATGAGAGCCAGAATAAAGGAGTTTTTTGGTTTGGTTTTTAAAGAATACCTGTTGTGATTAAAGGCCTTAAGAACACTTTATACCCATCCTTATATTTTGACCAGAGTAAATCCAAACTTACCTAAAATTTACTACAAAAACAAACATCAAATTTAGTCAGTACATTAAATTTATTAATTTTAGCAAGTTAAGTTTTAAGTTTCCAAATGAGAGTTTGTCCCACAGTTCCAGAAAATACTCCTCCCACTGTTGAGAAATTACAGGCGTGTATACTTTAATTAGTAACTCTTCTAAAGTTTAATAACAGATGAAAAGATATATCCAGTCTCTCTCTCCCCCCCCCCCCTTCCACCCTTCTTCCCTTCCTTCCTTCCTTTTTATGAGGTATAGCTACGTGTTGACAGATTGTTTTCTTTAAGCAGCCTTTATGTATCCTTTTCCCTTAGAGGACAAACCCCTGGTTTGTCAAAATTTTGCTGTGAAGGTTTTCTGCAGGGTTTGGCAAAATTTTCTGTAAAGAGCCAGAGAGTAACTATTTTAGGTTGTGTGGGCCACACAATCTCTGTCGCAACTATTCACCTGTATCATTGTAGCTTAAAAACAACCGTAGACAATACATAGATGCGTGAGCATGGCTGAGTTCTGATAAAGCATTATTTAGAGAAACAGTTTGGGCTGTCATTGCTGACCTAAAGGAACCCTCTGCTCTCGGCTAGATTTGTTACTTCCTTTCTTCTGCTTAAGGATGTTTAGGTGGCAGGGTAAAGATGTGCATGTACTTGTATGCATGCATCTGTCTTTTGTTCATATGTTCATTCAGCAATATTTTTTTGTGCCTGATGCTGGTGTGGTGCTTTACATGTGGATTTTGAATATTGCACGTAGCTGTTGGTAAGGTGGCATTCTCCTGCCTTTCTTCTAGGGAGGTCGTAAAAATTAATGTATGCCAACACAGAGCTTTGAGGGGGAGAAGTTCTCTGGAGATCTTATTGCTGTGCGCACACCAGATCCCTTATAAAAGGTTTTGGGTATGAAGAAATAATGCAAGAAAATCCATGTAGGAAATCATCCACTTTCTTTTTCTACCATCAATTTATGAGGTCTGAAAATTTTCTATATTTAATTCTCAAAGTGTCTTTTCTCCTTGAAAATTGGTTTCTCAGTCTTCAGCTCTTTTCTTACACACACCTGCATGATCTGAAGATTGAGATTGTCTTATCTTAATTTAAAACCCATAGGTTAGATAATGCTGAACATCTCTATATTTGACTAAGTGAGCGTGTTAGTTTTCTTATCTGAGAAAAGAGAGTTTGGAGTATCTCCCTAAGATCTGGCTATTACTCTCTTTGTCAGTTCACTCTCTAGCTTAATGGCTCACCTAAGGACTCTTCAGAGTAGCAAGAAAGCCTTTGAATCTTGAATCTAATCTATCATGCTCTTGAAAGTGTTATTATTTGGTCTTAAGAGAAACTAAGGCAAGAATATATACATATCATTGCCAAAACATCGGTGCTACTGAGATAGCAACTCAGAGCACATACATTTGTTTACAGGTAACACATTGTTTTTATATCACTGACAGATAATACAAGAGTGTCAATATTTTATATCAGAGATGCTGTCACAAAATGTGAATTTGATTTTTTATTATATGTGTTTAAAAAGTCATCGCCACTGAAGTTTTGACAATGAGACTTTCCTTATTACACAGAATGAAAACTGAAGTTTTCTTTTTCATTCATAAATTTTTTTGGAGGCAGTTTTATTTCTGTATGCTAGGTTATAGTTTGAACTAGAAAGTAGAGCAGTGGCCTAGAGTAGAGGTTGGCAAACTGTTACCTGTAGGCCACAGTGGCCCTCTGCCTGTTTTTGTAAATAAAGTTTGATGGGAACACAGTTATGCTCACTTGCATATTGTCTGTGCTGCTTTGTGCTACAGCAGAGTTAAGTAGTTGCAATGGAGACCATATGGCCCACAAAGCCTAAAATATTTATTGTCTGACCTTTTACAGAAGAAGTTTGCTTCCTGGTTTAGAGCAGCACTGTCCAATAGAGCTCTCTGCAGTGATGGAAATGCTCTGTATCTGCGCTGTTCAATATGGTAGACACTAACTACACGGATGTGCGCTTGAAATGTGGCTAGTGAGACTGATGGACTGAATTTTTAATTTTATTTAATTTTAATTTACATTTAAATTTAAATAGTCACCTGTGCCTACTGTATTAGTACAAGTCGAGAGATTTGAAGATTATTTTATATTGAACTCAGTGGAATGGAAGCTAATTTAACTGTTGTGATGATAGTATAATGGCTGTATATCACATATACCTACAGGTATACAATTGTAAAAAAAAAAAGTTTTCTATGATTTGTCTTAAAGCTATCTCACATATACTGTTTTTCCTCTGCAGTGAAGAGGAGCTCCCGTATCATAATGCAGCTATGGAACGGGTAAGTCCAACTCCTCATCTATTTCTAGTTATAGGCAAATTACTTTTATTAGAGGAATAAAATCTACCATCTTTGTGATTTTGAGTGCCATATTATATTTAAATGGCACAGTTATTGTTAGAATTTTATCTTGATTATATCTCTATAAGAAAGCAATTCAGTTTATGGGGAAATTGTTTTAGGAGACTTTACTTGAAAATAAGGAAACGTGGAAATTACCAGAAGACTTGCATTTTGCTAGACTGGTAGTTCTCATCTAGGAGTGTTTCAGAATGTAGAGCCTTTCAAAGCATGTTTGCTTGGGACATAGCTTAGTCTGCCCAATTAGAATCTCCGGGACAGGTGCCAAGGTATATGCATTTTATTTAAAAAAATTTTTTTCCTTGCAATTTTACTGAGATATAGTCACATACCATACAGTCATCCAAAGTGTACAATCAGTTGTTCACATTATCATCATATAGTTGTTGGATTCATCACCACAGTCAATTTTTTAACATTTTCATTACTCCAAAAAAAATAATAATAATTAAAATAAGAGTAAAACATAACACTCAAAACAACCCATCTCCCCCACTCCCCACTATTATTCATTTAACACCCCCCCCCCCCCATTTTTCTACTCGTCTGTCCACACAATGGATTAAGGGAGTATGAGCCACAAGGTTTCCTACAATCACACAGTCACACTGTATAAGCTTAATAATTAAATACTTGTCTTTAAAAAACAATGCTAGTGGATTGCAGTTCAACAGTTTCAGGTATTTCCTTCTAGCTATTCTAATACTCTAAAAACTAGAAAGGGATATCTATATAATGCATAAGAATAACCTCCATAATGACCTCTTGACCCCATTTGAAATCTCTCAGCCCCTGAAACCTGACTTTGTTTTATTTCTCTTCCCCCTTTTGGTCAAGAAGGCTTTCTCAATCCCACAATGCTGGGTCCAGACTCATCCCTGGGAGTCATGTCCCACATTGCCAGGGAGATTTACACCCCTGGGAGTAATGTCCCATGTAAGGGAGGGGGCAGCAAGTCCACCTGCCAAGTTGGCTTAGAGAGGGGGGGCCACATCTGAACAACAAAAGAGGTTCTCTGGGGGTGACTCTCAGGCACAATTATAAGTAGTCTTAGCCTCTCCTTTGCAGTAACAGGCTTCATAAGGGCAAGCCCCAAGATTGAGGGCTCGGCCTACTAAATTGGTAGTCCCCAGTGTTTGCGAGAATATAAGGAATTCCCCAGGTGAGTAAATTTAATATTTCCACATTTTTCCTCAGTCCCTCAAGGGGACTTTTCAGGTACTTCTTTATCGTCTGCCCAAATTACTTTGGGATGTGTTGGGGCTTCACACTCACCTGTACAAACAGATCAGATCTCACCCCCTATTCAAGGTTCCATGTAATTATGGTGTTTGAGTAAACTGACCATACAAGTTAAATTATATGGCGTGCTACAGAAAATAAAGATTTTCCACCAAATAACCATCTACACCTTTGGTCTCAGGCAGAAGTTGGAGTTTTAAAATACAGTCAATATTATCTTCTACCGGGTATATGCATTTTTAAAGCTTCAGAGGTGATTCTCATGCACCCCTCTGGCTAATAAAGCACTATTCTAGAGCATAGATCCTTGGAACAGAACGGTTCCCTGAGATTTTAATACATTTTTCATAATAACAACCAAAATGTTTCCTATAGCCAAATACGTATATTAGCATTTTAAGGACTTAGGGAAGTCTTCTATATAGTAAACCTGTCAACTTTTTTTAAAATCCAGTGTTTGTCCTTTCCTCTTTATGCTCAGCTAGGGAACTGGTTCCATATCTTGTGTGCATGAGAACTAGGGACTGACTGTCTTAAGGTTGGTCAGAATCTCCCTTCCCCTTCCCACTTTTTTCTATGTCAAATAATGCATTATAGAATGAAAGTGAGTCTATCTATAGAAATACTCTCAGTAGTTTGTGTGTGTGCTGAGGTTGGTTTCAGTTAATGGAGGTGAAATTGGAATTTGTTTTTGAAAAATATTTTAGAAAATCTTCCCAATCACCCTTCATGTTGTTTTGAAAAGCAAAACTGTAGTGTGACCCTAAGAGGTAACCCAAATTGCCATTTTACATATGTAGAAATCCATTTGTGTACTATCTGCAGTTGAATTCTCCTGTGACTGCCTGGTTCTCTTTCAGTATCGTAACCTTGGTGTTTATGAGAAAGGAATTTCTTTCTTTTAATAGTTGCATTATTGAGTAGCAACTATGTGTCAAGCACTAGAATAGGTACTGCATAGAATAATAGGATAAATAAGACAGTTTCCACCTTTGAGAAGCTCACTCTCCAGTGACTAGAGGAAGACCGTAGGTGGGAGAATATTGATAGCATTAGGAATCATAGTTTCAGTGAAATGAAATGGTAGTGCTTGTGGTGGGGAAGGCTGATTCCATGTGGCTGTGAAAAGAATGAGAAGGAAATGAACATAGCCCTTTCTAAATTCTGTCCTTTGGTGAAGTTTCTGTCCGTTTCCTTTGAAGTGGGCAAATAAAGTCTTGTTCCCACTCTCCAGCCATCCTCTCCTGTCTTGTTGAGTGTCTGCCTTCCCTAATCCTTTGACCTCACTGTTGCCACAGCTCCACTGCACTGCCGCTGTCTCATCCCTCACCACTCTCATGTCTCCATTTCCCTTTTCTTTCCCAGCTCAAGTTCTTTTGTAGGTCATTATAATCACTCCCTTGCATAAATCTTCAGCTCCCTTGCCTCTCTTGCTTCTTTTTAAATGACCATCCTAGCTGAAGTCCACTCGTCCACTCTGCCTCTTCAGTGCCTGCATCTGCCTGACCAATGAGACTGGAAAAGGTACTCCCATTTCGATTTGTTTCACTCTAAATCACAGACCTCAGCTGGACCACTAAGGCTGCCTGGCAGTCAGCCTGGTTTTCCCTAGGAAATTTACTCTCTATTTCCACTATTTGAACCTTGTCTTCCCTCCTGAAGCCTCCAGCACACCCTTCTCCAGGTGATGTTCTTGCTTTTTATTTCATGAATTTTATTTCGCAGAGAAAATAGAGGCAATCAGAAGGGAACTTCTACAAGTTTCTACACACACCTCCACCCCTGTCTTTTCCACGAGATTCCACAACCATGCCTTCGTCTGTGTTTGTGTCGTCCAGCGACTAGGAGTATGCCTGTCGTTCATTCAGACACCCTCCTAACTGTTCTTCCGTCCCCTGAATTCTTTCCTTTTCTACTTGATTGCTCCCATCAGAGTGCAATCTGTTATCACTTCCATTAAAAAGAAATCTTCTTTTGACCCTATTACCTCCTCAACTACTGCTTTGACTCTGTTTCCCTTACATCAAAACTCCTTGGAAGAGGTGTCTGTATTCTCTTTTCCATTTCTCTCGTAATATTGTCTCTTGTATCCATTCCAAACAGATTTTTAACTCCCAAACCTTTTATCCCACCACTGTCACTATAAAAGCTTCTGATAGCACTGTGTTGTTACATCTAGTGGTCAGTTCTCAGTGTTCCTCTTGACCTGTCAGAAGCATTTGATATTTCCTTTCACTGTCTCTTTTTAAGTACGTTCTCTCTTGTTGGCCTTGGGGAACACCATACTCAGATTCTTCTTTCCTCACCGATTGCTCTTTCTATGTTTCCTTGACTTCTTCCTTCTCATCTCCTATGAGTGTTGTGGCAGGCCTTGAACTTCTCCCTCCCAACTGTTCTTTCTTCATTGGTGATCTCATCCGGTCTTTTGGCGTTAAATGCCAATTCTGTGTTGAAGACTTGGCTCCCTGTGCCCCTGACTTGTTTATCCCTGTACATATGCTTCAGGGTCTGCACTTAGAGGCCTGACTTCAATGTCACAGGTCTCTGTGTTTGGATGTCTTAGAAATGTCCAAATCAGAGCTTCTCTTACTTTTTCACATCCATTCCTTTAACCAATGCCCACATCTCAGTAAACAACCACTCCACTCTTCTGGTTGTTCAGTCCAGAGGCTTCTGAGTTATCTTTGACTTTCTGTCACACCCCGCATCTCACCTGGCAGCCAATCCTGTGAGCTCTGCCTTGAGAATGTATTCAGAATCTGATGACTGTCCCCATCTACCCTTCTGCCATCCTGGTCCACTGTCATCTGCCTTTTGGAGCCTGCTGTATTCTTGCATCCTGTCTTTTCTCACCTAAACAGCCAGAACAATCCTGTTAAAACTCAAGTCAGATGGTTTCTCCCTCTGATCAGAGCATATGACGGCTCCCCATTTTTCCCAGAGTGGAGGAGGAAGGTTTTTGGAATAAGCTGCAAGGCCCAGTAGGATCCCGACTCCTACCACCTGCCCTTGCTAACTCAGGGCCTCCTTATTGTTTCTTGAACATGCTGGCCACATTCCCTCTTTCAGGCACTGGTTATACTTCTCACCTTGGAGACCCTTCCCTCTGATAGCTGCAGGGCCCTGTCCCTGATTTCCTTCAGGTGTTTACTCTGGTGTCACCTGCTAAATAAGACCCTCCTTGACCATTGTACTAAAACTGCAAACCCCTTCCCTACATGCTAATTATCCCCCTCCTTTATTTTTCTCTTTAGCACTTAACACTGTTTCACATACTGTATATTTTACTTATTTCTTTATTTCATCTGTTTCCTTCGACTATGAGGGCAGGGCTTTTAACAGCTCTGTTCACTGCCCGAGCCCAGAACCGGTGCTCAGCACAGAGTATGTGCTCACTTAGTAGTGGCTAATGCATGGCTGAATAATGTAATGAGTTCTTTATAACACAGATACTGAATTTAAAGCACTGGCAGAGATTCTCTTTTTGAGGGTTACAGTGTCCTTTATTTGAGAAATTAGGGAGACAAGAGTTGGAGGTGATTTTTTAATAAAAGATGTCCGTATTTGCCAAAATGAAAATTGGCAACTCAATATTGATTTTACCCCCCCTCCAATCCTCTCCCCCTCTCCCAAGCTTCTTGTAATTTCCTAGGGCAGAAAGTCTGAAAGTCTAGGAATTGATGATATAGGTAATTCAAGAAATTGTGACAGTGAAGAGAAGAAGAAAGAGAAGACAAAGCTAGTGGAGGATGCATGATTGAGGGAGACTTTTTAAGATTTTTTTTTTTCAAGAGACTTGGCCTGTACAATAAAAGACTTCTTACTCAATGTTATTACACTTAAAATGAATTGGGTGTTTACTCTAAAGAGTTGAATATAATGGAAAATTACTAAAAAGTGATCTGTGCATACCTTAATATTTCATTTTAGCATAAGATGTAAATTGATTCATCAGTCTTTTATTGGGGGAAGGGCAGGGTTCTGAGGTTGCTTATTTGGGTTCCATCATGCCTTTCATACATAAACTGCACTCATATTATACAACCTGCCTTTTATAGTTTTGGTTTCTTTAAAATGGAATGAGAACTTAGACACATGCAAAGCAGTTGAAGGCTGGGAATTTTTTTGTTTATCAGGATTCCCCCCCCAGTTTTTCTGGTTTGATTGAAATTCATACATTCTACAGCAACGGCCTAGTCTCAGTGGCCAAGCTCTGCCATTTCTAGAAAACTACCAAAAAATTCTACATCTGTTTATTAACTGAATAAAACCAATGGCAATGTAGGCTGAAGTCTACAAATGTTTATTCATCCTTACAAAGCACACACTTCCTACCATCTTGGGAAGATGAGCTCACTCATGATAGTTAGGAAATCATGGCTTTAATTCCAGCTTTGCCAATGTATTATTTTATGTAAGGGCTATTCTGTAACTGAAATCCCTTTTTAAAATAGGGATAGTAGTATGCAATCCCTTATGAGAGGATTAATGTTGGTGTTTCCAGAGTGCTGTGGGTTCTCCCAACAGGCACTTAAACAAATACACACAGTCTACAGAGATGGTATTAATAATGGATTATGTTGTTTCTTTGAGTTTATTGATGTTTTTAATAAGGAGGAGTGGATATATATAAAACTATTAATTTTCATAGATTCAGCTGTTCCTTTAATGTAGTATATTTTACATGATATATGGAATGATGGAGCCTATTTAAACCTTTCAAAACTATATCTTACATAGTTTGAAATCTTACTTAAAATGCACAACTGATAGACTTTTCAATGTCAAGGTATATTATTCTGTAAAAAAAAATAAAACATTTCTTTCCTTCCTGTACTTTTTGTCCTCTCCTGACCTCTGCTGGTGAGGCTTACACATGCATGACACTGTTCAGCTTCATCTACAATCCTGTATCTTAATATTCAGATAGTTCTGAGTCATAAAAATTTGAAGTCTTGAATTTGACCAAAATTCTAAGATTTTTATTTCTAGAAGAGATGGCTTTTTAATATCCATGCATGCATTGTGTGTCTGTTTAGCCTTTACTATCTTAATGTTAACTGTGTCACTAGTGGAAGAGCAGGAGCCTCAGACCAGATAGAAGAGAAACTAATATCTTGGATGACTCAGAAGACAGTTGTGGGGGTACTTACTATTGAGCTGGTCCTGCACAGCCTTTAAAAATATAGTTTCACATCCCTGGACTAGGTTGAGAGGTAACAGAGAAGAGACTGGTCCTGGTTTTAAACCTTACACGTACATCCTTGCCCTAGTAGGAGAGGCTGTTCCTGACTTGGAGATGACATCAACTTAAGAAAATAGGGTATCATATCACAAACTTTAACAGAAATTTAATCCCTCCCTGAAAGCAGCTCATGGGAAGAAAATTACACAACAGGGAACCATTTTCTTAGTCAGTGGAGTAAGAGAGAGAAAGCAACGGGAATATAGGCTAGAGATTTAGATCTCTGCATTATTTTCTTTTTGATATGTGTTGTTCTGACATTCTCAGAGAAGTAGAATTTTCTTATACTAGGGTTTCTCATATTTTTAAAAATTAAATTAAAAAAATTACATTGGTGACACGCACATATAGTATCCAGTTCTTAGTTAAATATTGTTCCCCATTAAAAAGAACCATGGTTTCTTAAAGAAATGGCTGATTCCAGGTCTGGAGTAGGGATGGTATAAGGTGAACCTGAATTATCATCATGTACAAGGCAGTGGTCAGAAACTACTAGGGCATGTCTAAAGGATGCTCTTGAAAGGCAGAAAAATATCTGACCAGATAGGAGGCAGTCTAGCCAAATTTGGGATAATTGGAATAAGCTTCCAAAAGGATAATGATGGTAACGGATTATAACACAGTGAGTAAAATAATCCCTTAGACCATGGTGATACTGGAAAAGATGGAGGGACTAAAAAGAAAAAACTTTTTAATAGAAAAATGCCAATTAATATGGAAGGAATGCTACAATTAGGAGAAAGGAAAATTGCCATCTTAACAGCATCGGTCAAAACTGATTCATACAGGGATTGTCAATAGATGATAAAACCATTGGATAGACTTGTTTGGAACAGAATATTTATGCTATCTTAAAAGAATACCACACTGATTACTAATTAGTTCCAAAAGGGAATTTTTCTATATAGTTAATGGAGAAATTGGGCAAATACCACCTTAACCAAGTGATCAGACTAGCAATAGTGGTACAGATTAACATTATGTATAATATTTATGCCAAATCTAACCTGAATCTAATCATAAGGAGACCATCAGACAAAGCCAGAGAGTGTGGTCCAGACTCTTCAAAACCGTCAGTTTTATGACAGGCAGAAACAGGTGAGGGAACTGTTACAGATTAAAGGAAACTACAGAGACATGCCAATAATGGATGCATTATCTTGGACTGGATCCTGAATCTCTCCCCCTGACCTCCAAAGCAAAATAGCTATAAAGAACATTTTGGGAACAAGTGGAGACTTTGGTGTATGGGTTGTTTATTAGGTAATAGTGAATCAACTTCAAATTTCTTTACTGTAATAATGGTAGTGTGATTATGTAGGAAAATGTGTTTTGTTCTCAGGTGATACAGGCTCAAAATATTTAGGGATGAAGTATTCACAGATTCTGTGACCTTCTAATGGATCAACATCAACATCAAAAAAGCCTTCCATGTAAATAGTATCTGGCACAATGTTCCTAATTGGTAGCTCTTTGTAAAGCATGTTATGTGTATGGTACACAGTTCTTTCAGCTTTTCTGTAGGCTTGAAATATTTTTAAATAAAAGTTGGAGGAAATAGGATGCAGGATGCAGAATTATTTAATATCCATTTTGTACAGACTTCTAACATCAGTAGTTCTGCCGTGTGGTAGCACTTTGAAAAGTGATGCTAACATAAAGGAATGGTACCATTTCTACCATTATGCTACATAAGAGATATTTTATTATAATCCGCTTTTGGTTACTGATTGAACCTATTAAAAGTAATAATATGATTTTGGTCTGTCTATTCATATTCATTCTTCTTCCTACCCTGCCATCCCTAGGACCAGGAAAGCTATTCATTGCATCATTAGTACTGTTCAGTTGTCTTTTCTTATGCAAATTCTGTTTCATTTTAAAATGTTTAACTTTTCTTGTGTAACAACTGCGGTTTGGGATGAATATAATGTGATATTGTCCCTGTCCTCAAGGAGCTTATGATTTAATAATAATATGATTTAGGTATTTGAGCCAACTGAAACACAGGTGTTAGGTGCTGTAACAATAAACATAACAATTCTCATTTTATAGGTGAGGCAATTAAGGTACAGGAAGATTAGGTAACTTGCCCCACATGAAGCAGTTAGTAAGGGCCAGATCTTGGATTTGAGTTCAGGCCATCAGGATGCTTGATGCATGCCACGACATGTTGAGGAGAATATTAATTTTGCTTGGTACATGGGATCCTTTGGGAAAGACTCCAGACTTTTCTTGACATTTGACCTGGGTCTTGAGGATGCATAGGACTGCCAAATCATGGTGAGGAAGAGCATCACAGGCAGAGAAGTAGCAAACATTGGTCCACAAGGCATGAAAACACACTGCATGTTAAGAATGACAAATAGTTCAGGGTGGCCAGGTCAAAAAAGTAACAGAAAGTGAAACTAGAAGGTGAGTTGAGGCCATATTGTGAAAGGCCATCCATGCGCTCTGTGTTAAAAAGTTTGAACGTTATTCATGGATAATGGGTGATCACTGAAAGATTTTAAATTAGTGCCTGTTTGAAAAGTTGTGGTAGCAGTGTGGAGGTTGGATTGAAGACTGTCAGGAGACCAACAAGGAGCTATTGCTTTCATCCAGGAACTGTGAGTGCCTGGGATAGGACAGAAGATTTGTTGGAGTCAGGAGATCAAAGATGGGACCAGCAGAGTGTAGTGTGAGTGCGGGAAGTAAGATGAAAACAAAATTGAAGTTTCTAGTTTGTTTGGCTTAAGGTAATGATGTTGTTAATTCATGACAGGGAACAAAAGGGCAATAGCAACATGTTTAGGAAATAGTTTTGCCAAGTTGAATTTGAAGGAGCTGTTAATCTTTCAGGTGAAGATTCTAATGTTAATCCTGTTGTAGCCCAGCTTTGCCTTGGTGCTGTTGGGTCCATGGTGAGATGCTGGTCCTCAGCCTATTTTTGTAGGGCATTTAAGTTCACGTTTGTCACATGTATTTCCAGCTACTTCTTACTTCAAAATAATTGCTGCAGTAGTTAGCTGCAGCATGTTAGGTGGCAAAGTGTATTTTGTCAATGAATTGTAGCCTTATGAGTGGGGTAAAAAAAGACTTTCGCATGTATTCTAGTCTGGTATAGTTGAACTGACAGCATTATGGAGTTATAACTTAAACTTGATTGATCTACTAATGTATAACTTTAAAAACCTACTGCCTGGGAGCTTTTTCCGAAGTATGCTATTTTTCCTTCTTCCTACTGTAGGGGAAAGAAAAGCATACCTAATGGTTCTTAAAATTGTGTATGTGTGTGTTTGACCTGGCAGTGTGAGAATGTGTAACATTTGAAATTGTGGATGAGCATTATAGTACAAAAGTGGGCCTTTAAAATAAAAAACAAACTACATCCTAAAGTGATTCCTTGATAATTCATAGTCATAAAAATGAAAGATAGCAAGAGAACTGCTAGATCTCAGCAGGCAAAATGTATTTTATTATACTCTTGAGTTGGCTTGAATTATTTGGCGTTTTCTTGTTGGTGGAAAAAGGAATTATGCTTCGAAGAAGTTAGGGGAGGAAGTGCAGAAGAATAAAAAACTCCCAAATGGCAACTTAGATCAATCTTAATTTTTCACAGCTTGGCCTTCTGTAAAGTCACATTTAACTGAAACATTAATTAGATTTCAGTGCCCCACTGAGTTTTAAAATTAAACATATTTCTGGAACCATCTGCAACATTTTATCGCTAATAGTATAATGAAGAATTTGCTTAGTCTTTTGAAAAATGAGAATTATAACAATATCTTTTGCTCATGACTGATTATCTTTTATTATGAAAAACCTATTAAATTTTTAAGAAAAGAGTTATGAAATTATTTAGGAGTTTTAAGAATATGTCTAAAAACAAAACTATATAAAAATATTTCATTGGTAGCTAAAGGAATGCAGGCCCTGGATGTGTTTGAATCCCACTTGCTAGATAAGTAAATCTGGGCAAGTCACTTAACCCCTTTGTGCTTCTGTTTCCTTATTTTTGAAATGGAGGTGATTATACTTACCTCCTAGGGTTGTAGTGAGGATTTTTACTATTGGTTCTTCTCTTTATGGCAGTTGAAGTATTTGTCCTTTGAAGGAGACATCTGGCTTCATCTCCGTATGTTTTCTATACAGAACTGGTTAGTTGTAGTCCTGTTTGAAGATGGGAGAAAGAGAAGGAAATTGTAGATATGGACCCTTCATTGGTTTGTTAATATGGTAAGAGCCTTTGCTTGGAGTCTGTTTACAGCTCTCCTTTAACTAAGAAAGTAAAATTATAAATCTGGAATAAAGGTTTGCTACTCTTTTTTTATTTGGGTACTTTTTCTCATTAAAACTAAACAAGTCATTCTGCTTGGTGACCCTTTCTACCTCAAATTCCATTACTTAATATTAAAATTATGTAGTAATGGAATATTTGACAGTTTTTTAATAGTTGAGGAAGAAAACTGTTACAGTTTTCATACATTTGGCATGTGTGAAGTAAATTTCCTAAATCTATAAATTGGTGTATATGATACAAGCATGTCATGCTTATGAACATTTTAACCATTTCCCCTTTATACTATATGTTAAGTTTCTCCAAGTCTTCACCTTGCTTGTTTTTTGATCATAAAATGTATCCTTAGAACTATTTTCTTTATTTTGTCTTCTGTTTCCACTACTTTTTTATTCATATGCTTATTATGTTTACAACGGCCTCTGGAAAAGAAAATGTGGGAATTGAGAGTTAACAAAGTAGCAGAATCTCTCCCCACTCATAGGAGAATTATATTGGGTTTTGTTTTTGTGAAAACAAAGTCAATAATTAGGTGCCTCCTCCAGGCCAGGCACTGTTCTAGGCAGTGGGGAAAGCAGCAAATGCTCTCCGCTTCTGTGGAGCTTAGAGTGGTGATGGGAGAATGCAGTTGTATGCAGCAGCAGAGGACTTCCTGATACCAAACCCCAGAAGGGACAGACTCACCTGCTTATGGACAAAGAGGTCACCACAGACTTCCGTGCTGAAGAGGGTGTTTTTTTCTGCCTGGAGGGATGGAGTGCAAATGTGCTTTCTGATGGTTGTCAGGCTCCCAAAGAAAAGGGAGAGGAGTTTTTAAGAGCACAATACAGTTGGTCACTTTCTTAAATGACATTAAATAATTTTGTTTCAACTACTAGACAGCACTTGGAATGGTGACAACACCGTATCTTGTCATACTTGAATGTGTTTCTTTAAAAACCCAGTTCTAGTCCTTATATATATTACAAAACAGCCCTAAAAGAAGAAGTGGCATATTTTCTACGGTACTTGAGATACTCAGTATAGAACTGAAAAGTAGTCTAACTGGAACAAAGGCAAGTCTTCACAGCTGTATGATTTCAGCAGCCAAAGCTGAATTATGATACAGTGTGTGTAAACAAAATAAATAGATAGATATAGAGATAGCGTTTTAGTTTCTTGGCTGCTAAATAAAGCAAATACCATACAGTGGGTTGACTTAAACAATGGGAATTTATTGGCTCATGGTTTTGAGGTTTGAAGTCTAAAATCGAGGTGTCATCAAAGCAATGCTTTTTTCCAAGAAGACTGTGGTGTTCTGCAGCTAGCTGCTGGAGACCCTTGGTTCCTCGGCTTTTCCATCATATGGCAATATGGCAGCGTCTTCTTTCTCTTCTGGGTTCTTTTGACTTGCGGCTTTCTAGCTACTCCATGTGGCTTCTCTTCCATGTCCAATTTCCTTTGCTTATAAGAATGTTGGGACCTGGGCATGCCTTTTGTGGGGGAGATGATTCAATCCTAGATAGATAGATAGATAGACAGACAGGAAAATAAAGAGGGGTAAAAAGAAAACTGAGAGTTGTAGGTGCCATTATTTTTCTAAATTTATTAGTCAGATAAGTCACTCCACCACCTTAGGATTGAGTAAGGATGTGTATTTCTGTATATTTCTGTGACAATTGCCCTTGGCAGAAAGTGAGCTTCTTGATAGCAGTAACTATTACTTATTTTTGTATCGTTTTTCTCTAGTAGCATAGTGCTTGTTATATATTAATCATTCCATCAGTAAATAATAAATAAATAATGAATGATTGAAAACCCAATTCTCCTTTAAAAATCCATCTCTGTTGCTGAAATCATTAATATGCTAGAATGCAATGCAAAAGAAGGGAATTGAATTTTGAAATTATGTGTTGGTGCTTCATAAAACATGCTTTAAAGCTTCCTTTTGGTTTAAATGTATAAAATACTCAAGATTTTCAGTTATCAGTTTAAAAGTGTTGGAGAATTTAAACAATCTTTCCCTGTCTTTTTACTTACTCCAAAAGAGAGTTTTCTATGAATCTTAACTTTAGCTGTGGTATTGCTATTGATGCAACTGTTGTTTATCCAACTTGAAAAAAGATAGGATATTTGCTGTCGAATATAGCACGACTTTTTTCATAGTCCTGTTGTTTTAAAGCAGCATTTCCTTCGTAAATAGAGGTAATTTGTTACTAAGTAAACCTTGAACAAACAGTAACAATGAATTTCAATTTTATTTTAGCAAAAACACCTCGAAATTGAAAGAACTACAAAATGGCTGAAAATGCTGAAAGGATGGGAAAAATACAAGAACACTGAAAAGGTAATTAAAAAATGTTATTTCTATATGAAACTGTATTAATTCAATGTGTATTTTCTTCCTTTTTTTAATTGCAAAAGTATTACACACACACACGTACACACATATGTTTAGTTTAGTTTAATTTAACTTAATGGAATGCCTTACATTAGGAGGAGTCTTTTTGTTGTAAGTCAGAGAATACCCAATGCAAATTGGTTTCAGTAATTAAGAGGATGTATTGGATGGTAGATTGGTGGGCTGGGCTTCAGGTGTGATTTAATTCATGTACTCAGTTATGTGGCCTATGACTTAATTTCTTTCCATCTGTCTACTCTGCCTTCTGCCACATCAGCTTCCTCTCGAGGTTGGTTTCTCTTTGGGTTCGGAATGGTTACAGCAGTTCCAGACATCCTATCTACATGTCACGGTGCTCAGAAAGAGAGAGAGACCTTACTTCTGAAACCTTTCTCTAAAGGACAAGCAAGCTCCTCTTTCAAAAGCTTCTAGCAAACTTCCTCTTAAATCTTTTTGTCCTGCATTGAGTTCCTAAATTTTAAACCAATGAAGAAGTAAACAAATGCTTATCCATTAATACCATCACCAATCTCATCTTAAAAGTCTTTTAAGTTTGAGAAGGTTATCAACTACCCAGTGATAGAAGTTTTCCAAAATTCTAATTTTTGCTTGAAAGGTCAAATGTTATCAGTGGCAACAAACAGTGTCCATTGTTTTCCTTCAGGTTTAACCTCATTTTTGAGAAAATGTCCGCGAAGTAGCCATATACGAATAACCGTAGTTGGTTATTCATTTCTTCTTTCAAATAATGATGATATTCCATGGGAAAAAAGCAGTTGATTCAGATGGCGATTCATGCATTCTCACAAGTGCTCACAGAAGAGCTCTGTGCTGACTTCTCATTTCCTCACTCAGAATATTAATAAGGCATGTACTCAAGGATTGAGGTTTAATAATGTTAGTAATTTTTACTGCTTCATCGAGGACATTCCCAAGTAAGTGTAATTTGAGAACTGTGGTACAGTCATTGTACCCTTGCCTTGATTTGTGCAGAAGTGTGCAGTGTTATCTGTGGCTTTCCTGCAACAGTCAACACAGTGAAAAAGGCAGATAACCCTGTATTATTGTTACCAAAATAGTTTGGACTTTGAGAATTTCTGACATTCTAAGCCTCAGTTTCCTCATTTGTAAAATGGAGATAGTAATGCCCATTCTAAAGGGATGGAGATGAATTATGTCATGCGTGGAAAGCAGCTGGCTTTGTACCTGGCTTAGCGCAGCATTCAGTGAATGTTAACTACTGCTACTAATTTTTTGAAAGAAGGTTGGACAGTAAAATTTTTTTTTAAAGAATAAAAAGAAATCTTACATAGTCCTACCAGTAAAGCACAATTGAGTTAACTGTTGACATTTTTGTTTCCACCCACCTTTTATTCTATGTAATTGTTTTTTTTTCCCTTCTTTTTGCATAGATACGAATTATTGTAGGTAAGCATTTGCCAACGAGAATTCCAGAGAACACCTGTTCTTTGGGTTTGAATAGGTATTAAATAGAAGTAGTATAGCCTCATGGTTAAGAGACAAGATGCTGGAGGTAGACTAATTCTGGGTTCAAACTTCTGCTGTGCCATTTACTAGCTGAGTAACCTTGGGGTAGATATTTAACCTTTCTCTGCCTCAGTTTGCTGACTTTTAAAATGGGAATAATAATAGTACTGCCTCAGTGAGTTGTTTTGAGGATTAAATAAGTTAATTTATATATAGTACATAGAGTAGTACCTAACAGTATGCAGTCTGTCGGTGTTACTTCTTACATGAGAAAAAGGATTCTCTGATTAAATTAACGTGGGAAAACCAGAGTTCAAGTTAAGCAGGGTTTCTTTATTATAGGATTCCACAGTCTTTAATATTATAATATATGCTGTGAATTTTTAAGACGTTAGACTTATTTAACCATGGAAATCTTTTTGTCATCGCTCTTTCACAGGACTAATGTCATTTATCTTTTTGAGAATCCTAAATATCCTTATTTTAAAGGCTGTCAGATTCTTTTATTGTTTTGTTTTCATCAGGAGTGATTTCATTTTTGGGTTGTTGATTTTATTGGCTATCTGTCATAGCATTCGGTTTAGAACTCAAGCTATCTTTAAGAGGAACAGTTCAAAGTAGATATTACAACACCTGTGCCCTTTAATATTATACAGCTTCTTAGATTGGACAAAAGTTGACAACTCCTTTACCTTATATCTTTGTGTAAAGATTGCTCAAGAGGTAATTACAGGATAAATTTCATTCTATTACACCTACACTCTAATCTCACATTCAGTTTTATAAAATATTTGTAAAATTATATGGCTTTATGTTCTTCTCTAGTATACATGTGTCTATGAAAGTATGCAAGCCTCTAAAATTGAGCAATGCTGCTAAGTTGTTATTCTGACAGCAACTCTGGCTAATGCAGTTCCCATTAAGAGAGATTTTAATGGAACTATTTTCTTAGAGGTATAATTTTAAAGCACTATCCTGTAACTATAATCATTTGATGATATATATGGTCCAATTTGGTGTGAAACAGAAAGTGCCTTCTAAAAGAATTGCTACTTTCAATTCATACCTACCTTTAAATTGCATTGAAGTAAAAAGTAGCATGTATTTTTCTTCTGTTCCAAGGAAGGTATGCTTTTTCTCCAAAGATTCCTTACTTTCACAATACTAATAAGGAGAAATTGCTTTAAATGTCTTGAAATAAAAATATAGCTTTGATAAAGACAATTTGGATTTTTAGTATACAAATTTTAATGAAAAAAGTTTCTATTGTTTGTGTTGCTTTTGTGTTCTCTCAGTGATTGCCTATCCATGTGCAGTCTTGTTGTAATCTTTAAATATAGTCCACTAAACAAAGTTATCTCTGTTGAAGTGGAGATATTATGATCTAACTAGTCATTTTATAATTGTGTCTAAGCTATGTAACAGCAGAATACCTATTGCAGATGCATGTATGTTTTGGTTAATCAAATAACCAAATAGACATTTAAGATCATATTAGCCAACATTTTATTTTACTGATGGGAAAATTAAGGCACATTGTTTAGAGAAAACACTCTCAAGGTCACACAGCTTGTTAGTGTCAAGAGATCTTATGTCCAGACTCTAAAACTCATTTGGTTGTACCATTCTGTCTTTTATGCTAGCTTACCTTTTGATGTTTGTCAATAAGCAGTCCAAAGGAAATGTAGCTATAAGAGGCAGTAGCCCTGTGAATGGTTTAAAAAATTTTTAGACCCAGATTAGACCTATTTGCAGGCAGAGAGGAAGGAGCCAGTGGAGCAGGGGTGATGAAAGAAACTGGAGAGGCAACTTTCTTGCATAAGCAGCTCAAAGAGTAAACGTTACCAGTATGCCCTGTGTTGTACACTTTTTGTTTTAAAAGCCTCACAAAATTGAGCCAAGCTTGCTGAGAAAATTTCACTGACTGGCAGCTGTAATGTTATTTATGAGGTGGACTGGACACCTTTATCACTATTTTGAAATCAGTAAGGTTAGAAAGAAGTATTGAAAACGTTAGATCATTCGATGGAATTTTTTTTTTAAGTTGATGGATTTCCAAATGTATCTGTAGGGCTGACATAGACTGCTTGGTTTTATTGGCAAGTGAACAGAGATTCTTGGGGGGAAAGGTAGATTTCATGTACCCTTATTTGTTTTTTTTTCTGAAAGATTTTACATGTATTTATAAAATAAATTTATAAAAGGATTTTAATGGTTTTGTCAAATTTCAAAATGTTAAAACATTTGAAACATGATATAGAAATATATCATGGTTGTTAAGACTACCTAATGTGAATTCTTATTTCATAGCTTATTTGCTGTTTGAGTTTTAAGCTAGTTACTTAAACTTCCTACATCTTAATTTTCTCATCTGTAAAATGGGGATGATAACAGTAGTGCCTCTTTCGTTAGAGATGTTACAAGGATTGAGTCGATCTGGAAACACACAGTCTAATGTTGGCTCATAATAAAGAATCGACAAACATCAGGATGAGACCACAACAGCAGCTAGCCTAGTGCCTCATTTACTACCCTTGCCCCAACAATTCTCCCCTCAACTTTTTCTCATTCTCCGTTACACTCTTATGTGTCCTTTTAGATAAAGGCTAACAACCTCCTATGTGGCCCTCTGGGGACTAGACTGTGTGTGCCTACATTCTCTTTTACCACCCTGGCCCAACTCTGGGGGGTCTTTCTCTACCACAGCTTCTCCCTTCGGTGTGATTCCCGGCTCCAAAACCAATTAGTGTGTGTGCCTTTATTTTATTATACAGTGTTTATGTTACAATTACCCGCTTACATAGGGATCTTCCTGCTATACTGTAAATTCCCCAGGAACTTTTTCAAGGTTGTCACCATTGTACCTAATATATGTTTACCACAAAGCGCAAGTATTGATTACAAAATTTTTCTTTTTAAAATGAATGGATGATATGGGTTTATGAATTGGGGGACAATCAGCTATCTTCTGACAAATTCTGCTACTTTATTAAAGCTGTAATCTCTAGGAGGCAGTGTGGTTTGGCAAAAAGAACCCTGAATTAGGAGTGAGAAAATGGAATTCTTTGGCCTAGACGGACTAATGTTTTATACCTCGGTTTCCTTCCTTTTAAAGTGGAATAGCACCCACTCTGCCTACATTACAGAGCTGTGGAAAATATGAGACACTACTTTGTCAACTGAAAGATTCTCTACATATGTAAACTGGGCTATTGCGGAGGATAAGCAAACTGTATCTTAACTCTTGTGCTTCAGTGTAATTTCTGCTTAGTTTTACAAAGTTTCTAAGATAATTGAAAATTTGTAAGGAAAGATATTTAATCATAATAAGTCTCTCTCTTGTGTAACAGCACAAGTATTTGAATATCAATAAGCATAATTTAAAAGTCTTATTTTAAGTTCTCATAATTTAATTCTTTTCCTGCTGCATGTGATTTTATGTATATCTTTTTTTTCATTAACTCCTTGAGCTTGGGTTCCAGACACATCCTTTTTATATTCCTTGTAAGTTTTAGGTATAGTTATATTACCATTCCTTTCATGCTTTCTGCTGTTGGGATTTTCTTAATATTTTCCTGTTGTCTGTTCCCTGTGTTTTAGATGTCCAGTTGGGTACAACTGTATACCGTGGTCATGGGACAATGGCCTTTGTGTTTTGTAAAATGTAAAATCAATATCTTTCACCAGCTGGTACCATCTTGTTATTTAACCTCTTTGGATGAGTTTTTTTAAACCTCTGTGATTAAGTTTCCATTATCCCACAGAGTTGTTGGGATGATTAAATGAATGTCTGTAAAGACCTTAAAATAATTGCCTACACATAGTAAAATGTGTTCAGTAAGAGTTCGTTGTTTTAATTGCTACTGTGGGTGATGATAATGTTAGTGTATTAGTATTTCTTTCTTAATCTTTTCCATGTGTGTCTAACTTTTAATTTTAGCCCTGAAGTGGTAGTAGGGCCATTCACTTTTTATTTCTACTTGAAATTTTTTTGGTACCTCTTCTTAATTTAATCATAATAATTTGACTGATTATTTTTTCCTGAATTGAGATTAACTTTGGATAGGTAATAAACAATGATGTATGTACAAATATTGAGTAATATGTTGAATCAAAGCAATAAAATAATGTCAAGTAATACAGTTTAAGAGACACATGGTAGAGCTCTTATTTTACTCATTGAAAAGCATCAAGTTAGTGAAAATTCACTTCCATTGACATAAGTTTATTTACCATCATATTCTGTTTTACTATTTAGAATTTCATTTTTGACATTTGCAGTAATTTCTGTACTTTCTGATACTCATAGCAGCTGCTTAAAGTGCAGTATCTTCATTCTAGAAGTTTAAGAGATTATTTGAAGTTACTTTTAGTGTATAAACATTCCTTTAAAAGTGTAATTTACTATAATTTTGAAGTGTATATAGATGGCAAGCTTTGTTTGGGAAAATAAATTTTAAATTCACTTGTTTTTACTACATTCAGTTTGCAGTTAATGGTGGTATATGATTAGTGCATCGGACATTGCAAGTTAGTAGAGTCTAGTTTACAGTCACACATAGTCTCTCTGGGTACGTCCAATTAGAGCTGCTGTGTGAGTTAAGGATGTCTATTATTCTAGTCACTATATACTGTACTGAAATCTCAACTTTGAGGCATAGTATTTTATACAAAACAACAGAACTGAAATTATGAATGTGATTATCTAATTGAATCATTTTCAGAGTATTCAGTGTTTCACAATAAAAATTGCTCCAAAAACATCATTCACTTTAAATCACATAATCAAAGTTTCTTAAAGCTACATCGTGACTTACTTACTAAAGCATTAGCTGAAAAATCTAGGCACAGTAATTGTAGAGGTTGAAGCTCTGCTTCTTCCTTGTCATATAGCTCTTCAGCATTTCAACTATCAGAATGTGTCTTGTTTTCTTAGCCATAATATTAAAATATATTCTTTTGATCATAAACGTAGTTATGTATGTGTTCTTACCTCACTCCTTAAGGGTTTCTGCTGTAATTTTTTAAGTCATTTCTTTGTTTGTACAATTAAGTTTCAAAGTTTTATTATACATGGCATTTAATGGCCATAGTTTTGTTTGTTATTTTGAATAATTATACTGGAGGAAAAATATAATTACAATAAATGGAGAAGAATATGGAGTCTTAAGATTCCTAAGGTGATAGCACTGTATTGATTCAAGGACCCCAGGAGTTGATGAAACTGATGTTATATGCCCAGTTGCATTCAAAAGTGATATCTTTCCTTCTTGATGGAGAGTTATCACTATTTTTATCTGATTAAATGGGACCAATGTCAGTTAAAAAAAATAAATAAATAAGGACAAAGGTTTGCCTGAAGAAACTATTAAGAATTGAAAAGAGAGGAGAGGAAGGTGAGAATGAGGGGGATGGGGCAACTGAAAATTGCTTGAGGTGGAATGAACTGATTATGAGCTAGAAGGGAAGGAGCTTGATATGTTTGGGAGAGCCCCAGAGAGAAAGTGGTGGGAAAGAGATTAGGGGCTAATCTGTGTACTCCATGAGGACACTTTTGGCACAAGGCAACCTCTTTGCTACTGGGAGCATCTTGTAGGTATGTGGGGAAAAAGGAAGAAAGTGTGGAGCAAGTTCAAGTGTGGAGCAACAGGGAATGTGTAAATCAGATGTTCACAGCTTGGGAAGTGCCTGTGTTAAAAAAAGAGTACTGATTGCTTTCATGCCACTTTAGGCTACCTTGTTCGTGATATGAAAACACTAATGTACGAGGCATATTTAACATTTTTAAAATTTGCTTATTTTACCCTTTTGGTGTATTTGCCTCCCTGTTATGATCTGAAAAATGATCTAAATGTGCCAGGTTAAAATGTATCAATTAGTTATCATGGGTACTTTGAAAATAAAAGACTAACAGGTATGAATTAGTTTGATTTGGGCTAGTTTAAGCTTTTGTCAGTTTCTGACCTTCAATTTATCTTTTACTTAATAAGTTTCATAGGAGAATTTACAAAGGAATCCCACTCCAGCTCAGAGGGGAAGTCTGGGCTTTACTTCTTGAGATCCCTAAAATGAAAGAAGAAACAAGAGACCTTTATAGTGTGAGTATCTAAAACTAAATTGCTATTTTGAAGTTAAAAAGTAAAATGTATTTCATTTTGCTTTCAGGGTGATGTAAGGTGTTCATATCATTTAAAACTATATGAAAATTAAACATTGGCTTTTATAGACCTATTCTCTGTTTCTTGGTTTTGTTTATTGTAATCTATTTCTTAAATTTCCAACAAATATTTCAGTGAAAATATTATTTTCTGTATCAGTCAATCAGTAAGTATCAAGTGCTTTTCAGATATGTGTAACATAAGATGATCAATCAATGTTGGGGCACACTTGTATGGAAAATTGACTGACATCTGATTGTAGCTGCTCATTACCAATGTAGAATTGATAAATAGATTTCTGGTGTCACTGTCAGAGCTTGTGGGACAATAACAGCAGATTTTAGTTTACCTAGCAGCTGCCTGTATATGAATGACTGTTTTCTTCACATTAACAAAAAAGTAAATTTCCCTCCAAGATTATTAGGATATCTAATAGATTTTGAAATATTCCATTAGAAAATTTGTATAGAATAAATTAAAATAGATTAATGGAGAAAAGTAAAGTTATAATTTTAAATCCAAAGACTTTGGAATGCCCTTTTGATATTTTTCTTCTTTACATTTGTATATATATATCTATATATATAAGATTTCATCAAGATGAAAGATAGTAAGTACTGGTTAATTTTTTTAATTTTGCCTAATGGATTTTTAAAATAAGCTCTTTGGACCCTACACAGACTATAAGTTTTATGTTTCAGCATTTTAGAGTTTCAAATTGTTTTAAACTGTGATTAGATATTTGTTTTTATTGTCATAGTTTTAGAGCTGGGGTTAAAAATAAAGTATGTCTGAGAGAATTCATATGAACTATAACCCCAGCCCCTGTATAGTGTGTGGGCATATGGCAGGTGCTCAGCAAATACTGGTTTAATTAATGAAAGAAAATAATTACTTTTATATAGCATGCCAATAGTAGACTTGTACTTTACAGTTATATTTTAGGCTTTTTTACAAAAAATAAAATTATCCAAAGGCTGGTTAATATGAGAGAACCATTTAATAAAAAGCAGTCATAGAATAACAACAAAAGAAATGATTGCCTGCCAGTGGTTTCCTGCTTATAATTTTCAGCACTAAATAAACATTATTTTTACTACTTGAGTTCCCCCAGCATCATTTCTTTTTAACCAGTTCTTCCTTTCCTGACTACTCTCTCATACTCGTCTCTCCATAAGTTATGCACACATTGGTACTTCGCTAACAATAAAACTACCTTTTCTTAATCTGTTAAGAATTTTCTCAGGTGGGTGAAATTATTTGTGCGCATTTGAGTCCTTCAGATTTCCTTGCTCAGCTGTTTTTCCTTTCTTAGGATCAAGTTCTGTGCTGGTTGCTGAAGAGCATACAGAGATGAATAGGTGCAAGGTCAAGAAACTTTTATTCTCTATTAGAGGAGACATGAATGCATAAAAATATTTACTACTAGTTAGCATGTGACAAACACTCTAAAAGTAGTTAAACAAAAAAGTTGGCAGAGTTCAGAAGAGGGAAAGAAAAGAAATCACCACTGACCTTTATGGTTTAGGAAGACTCCATGGAAGTCTCAGGTGGGCTTTGTTTCTGAAAGGAAGTGGGAGAAGGAGAGAAAAGGAGATCGGTGAATTTTTAAGGCCCATCCCAAAGACCTTTCTTAATGCCAACTTCCCCCCATTTGGATATGGTGAGTTTTTTTTATTTGAAGCTTTGTATTACTGTATTTTTAAAATACAGTATGTATTTTACCATGAGGAGAGCTAACATTATTTGAAGACCTTTATGTGTAGCTGCTATTCTAAATGCTGTAGTGAATTAACTCATTTAATTCTCATAACTATGCCAAAGAGGCAGGTATTACTATCACTCTCTTTGTTATTTTCATTTTACAGATTGGAAATGGAGCTTTGTGAGGTTAAGTAACTTCCTCAAAGTTAGAAAACAGCAGAAGCAGGATTGAAAGTCTAGGCTATCCTGGCTCCCGTGCTGGCAAGCTTATCTCCTGCATTCTCCTCTTCTTTCCATTGTGCCATATTGGTATTTGTCTCTCTTACACCTAGGCGTGTTTCTCTCAAGTGGTAGGGCTCAGTCATTCATGGTTCACATCCCACCTACAGCCTCAGCTAAGCTCGGTGACCTTGTAAGGCAAACTCACAGTGATTTCACTAATTTTATCTCCCACTCTTGTCCAAGTGTGTCCAGTGCACTTCTGCCCTCAGGTCTATGGGTTCATTGGATCTATTTCTTTAAAGTAAGCTGCTTTTACATTTTCGTGACACTCTGGATCTCAACCCACCCAGTCTCAGCGATAACTGTAAAGTCTTTGTACCTCCTTTGACAGAGATACATGTATCTGATCTCTTGTATTCTGTGACTATCTTGTAAACATTTTAGACCATAAATAATGTTTCTGACCTATTATTTCTTACATACTTTTAACAGGGCATTGCTTCTGTCATAAGGCTTTTTTTTTTATGTTGGATTTTTTTTCCCTCCAGAGTAATTGATTCTATAGATGTGTTTGGGTGTTTTTCTTCTTTCCAACTAAATTTTATTTTAAAGCATTTTTTATCATGCCTTGTCAAACATGTTCTTCCTATGTTTTTATATCCCATTTTTTACAAGGAGGCTTATTGAACAATAACAGTAACCTCTTGTCTCAGTTTGCAGGGCTGATGTACCAAAGTACCATAGTCCATTTGACTTAAACAACAGAAATTTATTGTCTGTCAGTTCTGGAAGCTAGAAGTCCGAAATCAAGGTACCAGTAGGGCCATGTTTCCTCTTAAAGGAGAGAAACTGTCCCATGCTTCACCCTGTGTCTTAGTTTGCTAATGCTGCAGAATGCAAAACACCAGAGATGGATAGGCTTTTATAAAACGGGGGTTTATTTCACTACACAGTTACAGTCTTAAGGCCACAAAGCGTCCAAGGTAAACACATCAGCAACCGGGCACCTTCACCTGAGGATGGCCAATGGCGTCCGGAAAACCTCTGCTAGCTGGGAAGGCAGCCGGCGTCTGCTCCATAGCTCCGGCCTCAAAACGGCTTTCTCCCAGGACATTCCTCTCTAGCAAGCTTGCTCCTCTTCAAAACATCACTCCCAGCTGCACTCTCTTTCCTCTTTGAGTCAGCTCGTTTATATAGCTCCACCGATCAAGGCCCACCCCGAATGGGTGGGGCCACGCCTCCATGGGAACATCTCATCAAAATTATCTCCCACAGCTGGGTGGGGCACACTCCAAGCAAATCCAACCATCACCAAAACGTCTGCCCCACACAAGACCACAAAGATAATGGCATTTGGGGGACACAATACACTCAAACTGGCACACCCTGGCTTCTGGTGGGTGACTGGCAGTCTGTGGTGCTCCTTGACTTGTAGTGGCATGACTCAGTCTCTGCCTCTGTCACATGGCTGTGTGCTTCTCTCTCCCTTCCTCCCTTCCTCCTCCTCCCCATCTCTCTGTCTCTCTGTCTTTCCCTTACTAACTATGTCCAAATTTCCACTGCCTATAAGGACACCAGTTATATTGGATTAGGGTCCACCCCAATCCAGTCTGGCCTCATCTTAACTAATAATGTCTTCAAAGATTCTGTTTCCAAATGGGATCAGATTCCTGGGACCAGAGGTTAAGGCGTGAACATGTCTTTTTGGGGGACACAGTTCAATCCGTAACACTTCTTATTTGCTTTCCCATTACCTAATTTTTTTTTTAGGTATTAAAAGAAGAAATATGAGATTATTATATTTGAAGCTAAATTTTGTATTGTCCTCCAGACCACCTGGAGTAACAGAAGTAGCATGCAATAATATTTTAGTGCTCTTATGATTTTTATACAATACTTGAACTATCTTCCTCTGTCTTCAGTCTCTGAAATATACTAACAGGGTTTCAAAAACTACAGAAGCTGCCCTTCTCTGAACACACACCTCAAAACACAAAAATATACATACTCATAAAACACTTAATGTACACACACATAATCCAGACATACCCATATACTCTTCTTTCCACTTTTAGCTTAAGTTAGAAGTTAATACTTAACTTTATATATATATTTATTGGAGTTGATTTTAGCAATAAATGTATGTTACCAATATATGGTAAGTAGATCAGTATAACATGTATCTAGATGCTTTACACTTAAACATGGTTAAGTATAAATTAATCTAAATTATAATGTTCCATCTGGCTAAATTATGGGAAGTTTAACATACTCATTTAGCTCCCCTTCCTCCTGAAAGGCTATTAAATGGACAGCAGAGGGCAATTAAAAAAGGCAAATCCACAAAGAAGAAGATGGGAGAAGAGATAACAGCTACTAATTTTTGGAGATTAGAATGCAGATGAATGTTTAGTAAACTTAGCAAACCTGAGAAAGCAAAATCCTAGGCTGGCAGTGGGAAATCAGTGAAGCAACCTGATTTCTGTCTTATAATCTCCAAAAGACTTGGTAATTGCCAACACCAGTTACACTGGAACTGAAGGTGAAACTGAAAACAGGGGAAGTGGGTGAAAATCTTAAAGCAGTTAGTGCCCCTGAATCCCCTCCCACATCCTGGCACAAGACTGGAGGTTTGTTATTTGGAAAGGATAAAACAAAGGGAATCTGGACTAGAGAGAACACAGGACTCGGCTATGATGAAAGCGGAGGAACTGAACATCCTGAATTGTGGACATTCCAGCCTTTTTCCTCCACTTGGCTCCCAGAACCTTGGCCTCCCAGTGCTTGTCTTCTAGGCAGGGGATCAGAAGAATGTTCTTTAGAGAATCTGGGGAATCTATGAGAAAAAAGCCAAAGTTACTGGCATTAGGGCAGCCTCAGTGAAATTGCCCTGCAAGCTCACTCTGCAATGAAGACCACAGTTGGGAAACCCACTCTTACACACAGAGCTTTCAATCAGCTTTTTAGTGTCCCACTTTTAAATATAAGCAAATTATATCATTATTCATTTGAGGAAAGGAGCTAATATGAAAAACAAGCCAAATCAAACAAATGGAAAGAGCAACGTCTAAGAAACAGACTATAGAGCAAGAAGAAACCATAAAAAAAAAAATTCACATTCAGAGAAATAAAGATGGGTACTGCAGCCATTAAACAAGTAGAGGATGCTATGAAAAAGGAATGTTCAAGGACAAAAAGAGCTTATGAATATAAAAACTGACAATAGAAATAAAAATCTTAAGAGGGTTTGAAAATAAAAACTGAGGAAATTTCCCACAAAGTAGATAAAAAAGGCAGAGAAGGAAACTAATAGAGAATACAAGAAAATTAGATTAAAGTCCCGGAGATTCCATGCTGTAATAATAAGAGTTCCAGAAAGAGAAAATCAGAAATGGGTGGGAACATGAGAAACTCAAAGGAATTGTAGAAGAAAATTTCTCGAAACTGAGAGAGACGAATGTGAGTTTTTAAGACTGAAAGGATCCATCAAGTGCCCTATCCTATGGATAAAAGTAAATCAACACCAAGTACAGAAACGTGGAATTTCAGAACACGAAGAGAGACTCCTACAAGCTTCTAGAAGGAAAAAAAAATAGATTTCATTATAAAGAAACAAAGAGTTAGAATGCCAACACTGGGAGCTAGAAGATAGCCTTTAGGGCAAAACTATTTTCCAACGTAAGATTTTACAACAGCCAAACAGTTAAATATGAGGCTAAAAGGAACAGACATTATCAGACATTCAAAAAATTTTGTCTTCCACACACCCTTTCACAGGAGCTACTGGAGGATGAGCTCCTCCCGATGAAGGCAATAAAGCAAGAAAGAAGACGTGAGACCCAGGACCAGGGGCCCACCACAAGAGAAAAACAAAGGGCAGCTCTAGGAGATGGTGAGGAGCCCCTGGCATCAGCCATGTACCCGGCTTGCAGACCAACCAACCCAGACTGAAGCAGGTCAGAAGGCTCTGGGGGAGATGTTGCCAAGAAGATGGAATTGGCAGAATACCTATTCTATTTGAACATCTCCAGGGGAGGTGTATGTACCTTAAAGTGAGTTTGGGATTGAATTAGTGACAATTTTGTAGAAAATGAAGCAAATCAAGAAACAAGACGATTAGCTCCAAGGAAAACAAAAATTTTGTGCTGGAAAGAAAAAAATCATAGCAGACTACATTGCTCAGCTGTGAAGAGCTTTTACATGAACTTAGTAATACAATTTCTGAAAAATATATCTATCCCAAACAAAAACCTTACTATATTGACAGGATGGGAGGGCAAGAAGCTGATGAGGGTGAGAGGAGGATGGGAGCATGGGTGGGAGGGAATCTTTTCATTATATACGTTTGTACATTGTTTTGATTTTTGAATCATGGGAATGATTTTCCTAAACTAAAAAAAATAAATTAATGAGAATTATTTTACTATTTGTCATAGACTTTTCAATAGCTGATTTCCATAAAAATGTGTTCTTTTTTTCCTCTTAGAAATTAAAGCACAGAGCACGAGGTTGTTCACCTGATATCAGACAAATTGACCTTGATGTCAACCGCACATTTAGGGACCATATTATGTTTAGAGACAGATACGGAGTTAAGTAAGTAAAGTTTAATATTATGAAATGTTTAAAAAAAAAAACCAAAGACATATATACATAGTCTTTATCAGAGTCTTTATTAACTTAAAATGTAAGTGTTTAGAATGGCTTGTATGGACTGTCATTTTAATTCAGGTCTAATGGTTTAAGCTTTTGCAGACGTTTGAGTCCATGTTGTATGAAACTTAGTATCTAATCTAAACTATATTTTTTAATGTTTTGACATAGTATATGCTATAAAATTGGTAAAGAATCATCTTAAGATCTGGGAATTCTTTAAAAATATGGTAGATAATTTTATTACAACACTTAGAAAATAAATGAAAGATTGTCTCTCTTCTTGAGAACCGTCAGTGATAAATTTGGCCATAAAACCTTGACCATATGCATAAATAAAACTAAAAAAGTAAGAAATTAATGAATATATTCAAACTACCTGACTATAATAAGGCGTTTCTACTCTCCATGACTGACACTGACTATATCATTGCTGTGGCAGCTTGTGAATGGGAGGTGCAATTTTGCTGACCTCTGTATCAGTCAGGGTTCAACCAGAGAAATAGAACCAGTAGGAGATACATGTTAAGAGATAACACTGCAAGGAATTGTTTTATGCAGTTGTTGGGATTATTGAGGAAAGTCCAAGATCTGTAGGGCAGGCTGTCAGAAAGGGCAGTCCATGAGGACGGACAGGCTGGAATTCTGGGGCAGGAGGTGAAGCTCCTGCCGACAGAATTTCTTCTTCCTCAGGGAAGTCTCGGCTCTTAAGGCCTTTTAACTGATTGACTCAGGCCCACCCAGTTTGTCTGGGATGATCTCCCCTACTTAGAGTCAGCTGGTGATGGCCTTGAATCACGTCTACTAAAATGCCTTCACATGTGCAGCAGCAACTAGCTTGACTGAATAACAGGATTGTAACCTAGCCAAGATGACACATAAAATTAACCATCACATTCTACCCTTTGGAAGCTTGGCACTTATATGTATCTCATTAATTTCCAGTAAAGATAATAACAGAGCTGTACCTCTGCCTAATACAATACAGCTATCCTGCTTACAACTGAAATGCTAACCTTTTCCCCACATGGAGAGGCTATGTCCTTGGATGATATTCATTCCTTTTCTTGATATCTTATACCTTAAATTCTGTGATATGAAGTTATCTATTATTAATACATCTTAAATTTAGATGATAAAGGGAGAAGAGAAAACAAAAATATTTGGTTAATATATATACAGTCAAACTCATAACAAAAAATAAGGAAGAAATGCAACCGTTGCAGTCCTCATTTCTGTAACTGGTCACATGGCTGTAGTTCATATTTATCACTACCTTCTTCCACTGCCCATTCCATGTTCCCTTTACCCTTAGCAAGCACCTCAGCTGGCCTGATTTTTTGCCTGGTGGGATTACCCAGACCTTCATTCCTGAAGTTTCTTGGCCATTGGTAGTCCTGCCTGGATTGGGTTGTTACAGTTTTCCATTGACTTTAATCACAGGGTGTGGTAGTACTAAGAGACATCCTAGGGGATCTCCCATAGTCCAGGCAAACCCTTCTTTACCTCTATTGTGTAGTGGCAGTCCTGTTTCCCCTTGATAGTCAGGATCACCCCAGCCAGTACAGTAATCCCCTTCCTTGCCTGTTGATTCAGAGGTGTGAGGAGCCTAAAGTGGCCAGGTGCAGTTTTAACTTCCAGTTCAATTGAATCATTGTTGTGTCTTCTGGTGGAAGCACTCCTTCTGGAACTAAAACCTGTAGACCAGCAGAGCTTAAGGTTGCAGGGACAGGAAGCAAATTTTTTCCTAGTGGATCACTAAGGGTAATAGTGAGTGGTGCCACTTCCATTTCTACCCCTTGATTCCTGGACCATGAATCCTGGCTATGGAAGAAATAGCACCATAGAGTGGATGCTGAGTCCAAGCATACATAGTCTTCTGGAGAACACTGCCCTAGCCCTGCAAGCTGTTGCCACCTAGTTGACAGTGTAACTGAGTTTTTAAAAGGACATATTTCACTGTTCTGTCAAGCCACCTGCTTCTGTGGTGATGATTTTAGAGTGAGATAGTTCATCCAAAGAGGGCAACAAATTAGGTAAGTTGTGAAGCCTTTTGCGTTTTCTGGTGTGTATTCTTTCATTCAGAATGAATGTTATCTAGTCTCAAATTTAGACTAAATAGAGTATTGTTTAAGTTAGATCATGGCATGCATCATTTCTTCATTGCAGTTATAGTTTTATGTGAATTCATCTGTTGATTTTCAGTCAACCTGTTGTTTAATTTTTAAATGTTTATAACTTAAAAAAATATGAAGTAACTGAATTGTGTTTAATGTATTTTTTTTTCTCTAGGCAACAATCCTTATTCCATGTTCTTGCAGCATATTCTATTTACAATACGGTAAGCTGGAGCATGCCTGCCCATAGTTCTGTGAGTTGTGTTCAGAGGAGCTGGAGGTGTTCTTCTGACACTGCTGAGAGGGCCTTTTAGGCTGTGTTTCTCCGCCTCAGGAATAGGCGGTCTCTGAAGTCCCAGGTGGTCTCTGTGGGTTCTGATAAGTCTCCTCTGGTAACCCCAGGGTCTTAGAGCAGAGCTGATTCGGAAGTGGCACACCACTGTTTCTTCGTCTTTCCAGATCGCTTTGTTTTGTTATGTTTTGTGGTTTTGTTGTTTTATTTTTATTTTTAAGAAAATAGGACAGAGAATGAGCAGGGCTAGAAGAACAGAAAATTGGAGATGATCCTCATGTAATATTGGAAATATGAATCTTCTCAGATTCTTCTCCCTGTCTCTCACCCTCTCGTTCCTTTCTGGCTCAGGCTTGGATAAAGAAGCCCTTAAATATTTACATCTCCATCTATTCCCCACCTTATTTGGTTCTTCCTTTAGAAGAGGACATGTGAAATGCCCCATGTCAAAGTGTTATTGGGCTCTGCTTCTAGGGAGTATTTTACTTAGTTAAAGATTAACTCTGTGTATAAATAAAACCGGGAAAAGCCACCTGCCTCTCATTTGTGTGGTGCATTGGTAGGGCTAGAATAAGTTTTGCGTGACTCCGTTGACATCTCTTCATGGCACCTGGGAGTTTGCTTTTCAGTATCATGTACTTACTTGCTATCTCCAGGAGTAGGCTCAAACTAAACTTCTGGGTAATAGAACATACTGTTCTTAAGGCATTTACCACTTTGGGGAGAGCTAATTTGTGGAAAGATTAATTAGTGTTAAATAAATGCTTGTTGACTGGGAGGACAACCTTTGAACTTTGGGGAATATAATTCCTGTTGTGATTAATTTAAAGTTACAAAGACCAGGAATTCACTTAAACTAGGGCAAGTTAACGAGGGGTTTATTAAAGGGTCGCTCACAGAAATGAAGCAATAGTTGAGCCTCATGGGAACTGGAGCTGGAAAGTAGAAGGCTCTCAGTGAGAAAGATAGCTCACCTTTTTTGCTTTCCCAGTGGGGCCACAGGATTGTATCTGTGAACTGTTTCTCTCCAGGGTGTCTTTCTTTGCCTATTTATCAGTTTTTATGTGGCTAAAATTGCACCCACAGACTCATCATGACCCTTCTGTTCAAATACATGCCCTTATCTGGTTATAATCTCTGGCATTGTTCAAATTTCCTAGAGAAGGAATATGATTAGTTACTGTTCAGCCAATTAATTGCTTCTCTGGGGTCAGGTGTCCTTCTCTGGTCCATCAGCTGTAGTTCATATGGACAAAAATGAGTTCCTAAGGCTGCATCATAAGCAGGGACTTTGGGGGAAGCGTGGGGGCAGTTCTCAGCAAGGGGTTGAAGTCTGGATGAGCATTCCCAAATGTGTCTACTCACAGTTCAGAAATCTAGAAGAGAGAGTACATCAAATAGGGAATTGTAGGAGGAGAAAAATTTGCCAGCATCCAAGCAAAGAACAGGAATATTGAGCTGAGAATCATACATATAAACAACCAAAAACATTAGCACTCTTTGTACTCTTTTAAAACAGTATTGAACAGAAGACAGTAAAAAATCAACTAGGTTTTGACTTTGTCTATTCCTCTGCATTTATTCTTATACATAGTTTTACTCTATTTTAATATGTAGCATAATACTATAAAGAAATTATAATATTTATTACAGAACTGCCCATTAAATAATGTGCCCAGGCATTTCTGGTATTTTATAGATTGAATTTTTATATGTGTCAATACATGTAATTTGATTTAAATATCCCTTATTTCTTTGTTCTCATTTACTTTTTAGGAAGTTGGATACTGTCAGGGGATGAGCCAAATCACAGCTTTACTCCTTATGTATATGAATGAAGAAGATGCCTTTTGGGCTCTGGTCAAACTGTTCTCAGGCCCCAAACATGCCATGCATGGTAAGAAAATCCCATATTTTATTGTAAACAATGAAGAAGGAAAAGGGAGAAAAAGATGAATTAAAGCAAAACCAAACTTTGGAATATGCCTGAAAGATAACAAACTTGATGTCCAGGGGCTTTTTCAGTTCATTAGTGTTTGTTGCTAATTTCTTATTTCATTTTTCTTTATTGAACTTTACTAAAGTTTTTTCCTTTGTTTTTTCTCATAGTATATTTTTGGCATTTGAAAATTCTTTCAAAGGAAACTAATTTAGGTTTCAGAAGAATTTCAGAAAAACTGTACTATATTGTAAGAAGGAAAAGGTGCCTTTGATCAAAACTTAGACAGTTATGAAATTATCATTTCAGTGAAATGTGTACCATTTACTGGCTATCATGATATATAACTCTTTGCCAAAGAGTACTAGTTGAGAAATGACACTTAGGTTTTTAACAGAATGGTACATAATAATTCAGTAGTTATATGTATCAAGTGTGTTTTTTTTTTCTTTAGTTCTTTCATCCATTAAATTGATGCCATTTTAAATAAAAGGCTTATCTTGAGTACTTAATATTTCAAAAGTTGCAGAACTGTTTGGTTTTTTCTAGTTAGGTTATTTTAAATACCTTTTCTTAAAGCATATGCAATAAACATTATTTTAGAGAGCTTGGTTGTAACTTTTTTGGAAATAAAAAGCAGCATTTGTCCTATTGCAGAAATTATTTTCCCAGTGCCATCCATTTAAAACATTGTCAATGCTAATTACTCCAAGAATAGACCACCTAAGTTCTAAAACCCCCTTCTCAAGTTAGAGATTATGTTCAGGTGGGAAGGTTAATCTCCAGCTCTTAACAAAGGTAAACTGAGATACACAATTATCAAGTCTGAGATATCACTGAAAAGTGAAGAAAGATTAGGTCTATCTTAGCATCTGTGAGCTAGTGGTTATTACTCAAGGGCATGTTATTCAAGGAAGTGTTTTGTGATGAACAAATGTTTACAAAACTTGAAAGTATGTAAATTTGTCCTTAAAAGTAAAATCATTCTTGTGAGAGAAGGCATACTGAGGAAAGATCCAAGGCTGACTGTTTTCAAGTCAGTCACGACTGTATTAGTGAGGTTTTCCAGAGAAACAGAACCAACAGGTTATATATATGTGTGTGTCTGTGTCTGTGTGTGTGCTTGCACAAGTGAATTTAAATATTAAGAGATTTATTAAATGAATTGATACTCACGTGACCGTGGGGATTGGCAAGTCCAAATTCCATAGGGCAGGCCCCAGGTTGGAAACTCTGAGGATAATGAAGTTGAATTCTCCAGTAGAAGCTGGTTGGTGAGGTAGAGGCAGGGATTCTTCTTTCTGAAGAAAGCCTCAGTTCTGGCTTTAAGACCTTTGGCTGATTGGGTGAGGAGACTTGCCTCGTTGCTGAGGGCAGTCTTTATTGATTATAGATGTAATCAGCTGTACAGGCAGTTAGCCGACTATAGATGCAAATCCATCTACAAAAATACTTTCAGAGTAACAATCAGGCCAGTCCTTGCTTGACCAAACAACTGGACACCATTAACCTAGCCAAGGTGACACGTGAAATTAACCATCACAACCACCAATTATAGGACTCTAATGTGTGTAGTGTGGAGCCTACCACATAACTTCAAGTGAGATTCTAGCATTTGCAAAATTGTGGCCTTTCATAGTTTACTAAATCTCACATTGTGACCATGTGATTTTTGTGGGGGTGGTGTACGTTTGTGTGTGTGCATGTGTGTGTATATATGTATTTGTATATGCCTATGTCCCTTAGTGATCCTTGCTGATTTTTTAACAAGTACTCTCTGCAATTATAACAATTTCTGGATACTTTGCATCCTGTAAATATGCTCCAAAATTAAGCCATCTTATTATGTTGAGTTGCCATGCAAATTGACTGGGAAAGTGACACTGATATAGCTGTAGATTTCTGTTTTATGAAATCATTTCACTGGAACATATTACAGGAGGAATAGTAATTCCTTAGTCTGGAAGTTTTTACAGACACCTCAGAAAACTTAGAATTAGTTAAGAAATAGTCCTGCCCACAAGATTATAAAGCAAAAGTTCTGACAGTGTTCCAAATAATATTAGTTCCTCAGGTTCTTGCAGAGACATGGTTTCATTTTTTTTGGAAGCAGGTGTTCTCTGGGAATAAAAATGGACTCCAAGATCAAATAAGTCTGGGAGACTGAGTTACACAAAAGAAAATAAGCTATTTATGTTCATAGGACAACTTAAAAACATTAATAAGCTAATTACATCATGAATATCCAAGAAAAGAATATGTAACATATGACATATATGATATTTCTCTTGGATTCTTTTTTAAAAACATATAGAACATCTAGTAACACCTTTCAAAAATAGAACCTAGGTTGTAAAATACTAATGTGGAGCATTCATAAAGTATTTGTCCTTTTAATGGATTTGTAAAGAATATCTAAAAGACACATGAATAAAAATAGAATGTAATGTACAATGTGAGAAATACACAAAATTAGTCTTTTAACTTATCATTTGTAATTAGTTCCTAGAAATTTTATAGATTAGGTTGTATAATCAGTTGGATGTAAATGTGATTTTTTTTTTTTTACATAATATTGATAGCACCTGTTTGTTTTAGCTGACGTTAGATATGAATTACAGAAAGAAGTAAGAAATAAAAACTTTGGAAAAATGATGCTGATGAAATTGTTAGAGTAAACCTGAAAAAAGTAATAAAATGTCGGTTATGTACTATCTTTGCAGTAAAAAAATTAATTATTCAAGATTATTCTAATCTATCAAGAATCTAGGCACCTAGGGTATGGCCCAATACCTGAGGAGAACAGATAATCCTGATAAATGGCTTCAGTTTTGATTTATTCCCTAGCTTCCTATTTCCCTTTTAACCCAGAAGATTGTGTCATTTTTTATATTTTATAAGGTTATTGGATGTCGTTAGCAAACAGATACTAGGCTGCAGATGTCATTACCCAAAGCTTCTACACAGTTATTTCGTTGATGGGAGGGAAAATATTTTGGTAACTACTAGGTGCTGTTTTATTTTTATGGTTCCAAATGAAAGAAATATGTTGCATTTTAAAATTGGGGTTTTTGTTGTTATTGTTTATAAAGTTTTGTTTTTATTTGTTTTTTAGGTTTTTTTGTCCAAGGTTTTCCTAAACTCTTGAGGTTTCAAGAACATCATGAAAAAATACTGAATAAATTTCTGTCCAAGCTTAAGCATCACTTGGTAGGTAGAAGTAACACTGACTTCCACCCACCTACACCAAGAATATAGTTACAATGATTAAGTTTGATCTTTGGTCCCAGTCACCTTGTTAATCAAGAGTGTCATCCTTTCCATTTACTATGCAGTTATAATTCCCAGTTGTTTGAAGAACGCTAGTATTGGAAAATTTAATATTGATGATCACAGCCCTGATTCATAGAATCACCCATCTTAAAGCTGATCAAACAATAGAGGTTTTTAAAACATAATTTCTTAATAATTTTAGAGATTTTTTTATTGCACAAAGTATTTTAAAGGTCATGCAAAACTTGTTCTTAGTGAACTGTAAAAATACTTTACTATAAAATATAGTTATTTACTAAAGTGAAGGTGCTTCATATAAAAATATATTAAAGAGAGTCAAAATATTGGATTACAGTCTATACAAGTAAAATTGAGGAAGAAAGAGTAAAAAGAGTAAAAATAGAAGTAATCCATGCAAAAGATTCCTAATAGGAAGATTTTATGTTTATCCTTGAGAGCTGCCTCCAACAGTTTTCTGAACTTTTAGTACTATAATCTCATATTTTGTTGCCTACAATCCAGAAATCATGAGTTCTTTGTTTTTTTTAGGATCAACAAGAAATCTATACAAGTTTTTATACAATGAAATGGTTTTTTCAGTGTTTCCTTGATCGTGTGAGTATTTTCAAAACCAACATGAAGTTATAAATATAACATGAGAGCAAAACTGTTAACTTTATTTCTGTTTTGCTTTGTTTTTAATTACAGACTCCATTTACACTAAACCTAAGAATATGGGATATCTATATCTATGAAGGAGAGAGAATTCTTACTGCTATGTCTTATACAATCTTAAAATTGCACAGAAGTAAGAAAATGTTTCAAAAATCAAGGTTTATTTTAATTCTAACTTCCCTCCCCCACCCTCATCCTACCTCAAACTCTCTTTCAGTAATAGTTTAAAAAATTCTTGAAAATTGATGGAGAATTACCTTCCGTTGGTAATTAATTTCATTGGTTCTTTCTCATAGTTAAAAGCTTAGTAGATCACAGAGGTCTTTGATTCTTTCTTCTTTTGAGTTTTATTTTCACATTTAAACAGTAGAATGTAACTTGATTATTTCATTAAAAATATTGTCGTTAATTGTTTGTTTCCACTGGGTCCCATGACTCCTTTTCATCAGTCTAAATCTCGAGTGTGTAATAGGAGGCCAAAGACCCCAGGCCTGTTAGTTGAAAGGGTAGAGGGCATTTTATATTACTGTTTCCTTCGTCCAGGAAAAAGGCTCCCAGCTCCCCACTGTAGACCAGAGATGGCGAACCTCCAGGTCCATCTCTCTGCTTGGCTGTAGAGAGCATTGTGACCTCTGGGGCAAATGCCGTCAATGTCTGTGGCTGAACAAATGCAGCAAGACTTTAGGTTGCAATATTTCAAAGGCTCTTTATAATTCAATGTGATATGCCTTACTTTGAAAAAGGAAGAAATGAATTTTTCTTCATAAAAATGAAGAACCTTATTTACCTTTTAAGTCTCAATTCAGCCTTAAAAGTTATATGACTCCTCTTCTAACTATGCAGAGAAGAAAATCATTGAAGGCTTTATCTAGGTCATAGGACATAGTTTTACATTCCTTGTATACTTTGCTGTCTTATGTTATTCTTGAATGATTCAGCAGCTTCCCAACTAATGATAAGCTAATTGAGTGCATGTTTTTTATATTTTTTTCTCCCTACCATGCTTAGCATTGTTCTGAGGACATGGCAGGTGCTTTAATATTAGATTGTTTGATTGCTTACTTGAAAAGAATGTAAATAATGCCAGATTATCCAAACTTTACATAGGAATGGAAACTCCCCTTAAAAATGCTTATTCTTTAAAAGAAAAGGATTCACAAGTGTTGGCAATTTGTTTTCCTCACACCCAATCCTTGTTACTCCAACAAACAAACCAAAGCACCAAAACAAAACATTTGGCAATGAGTTGTTCCAATGAATTGTTACACAAGGTGAATTTCTTTTAAATCAGTTAATCAATCAGTCTCTCTCCCCACCCCCTCTCTGCTCTGTTCCCCTCCTCCATCCTTCTCTCCTCCTCTTATTTCCTTTTTTTCCTTCTGTATTAGAACTGACCAAAGTATAGAACAAAAGTATAATTTTTCTTAAGAAGGATAGTTATTAGTTTTATATTCCTAAACAGTGAGAAAATAGAAACATATTTGGAGATATTATTCGAGGTTCATCACAGAGTGGTTTTAAATAACAAAAAATTAGAAGCAACCTAAATGCCCATTATTAGAAGAGTGATTAAGTAAATTATAGTGCATATATACAGTGGACTCTCAACAGCTATTAAAAGTGAAGGTATGAAGTCATATCTTTTGAAGTGAGATATGTCAGTGAAACATTATTGAATTGGAACGAAAGCACATAGAATAATGTGGGAAGTGGAATTCATGTTTGTAAATTGATATGCATATGTGCATCTACTTATAGGGTACTGCATAGTGGGATCTTAGCTGATTTTTACTTCTGTTCTGTGTATATTAAGTATATTTGGCTAAGGCAGTAGGGGATACATATCATAAAGCAGAAAGACCGCAGGTCATCCTGGAGTGACCTCTCTGTCTCTTGTCTCCGAGAAGTTCTTCTCCTGGGGTTAATACCTAGGGTAGAGTTTTTCTTAAACCAATGAAGAGTATTCTTCTTTTTTTCCTCAGTACGAGTATCTGCTTTCCTCAGCTTGCTTTAACATCAGGAAGTATTTTTGTCTTCCTGTGTCTGAATGATATTCACAGTGCCATATTTAAGTTGTATGCTATGTGTGCCCTTTTTTAAAGTACTGCACCAGAATAGAGTATATAATCGTTTCAACTAAAGTAGCTGTTGACTTTGCATTTTTATTTCTTTCATCCTAATTTTTAGAACATCTAATGAAATTGTCTATGGAAGAACTTGTAGAATTTCTTCAGGACACTCTGGCAAAGAATTTTTTCTTCGAAGATGACTTTGTAATAGACCAACTTCAGATTTCTATGGCAGAACTAAAGCGAGCAAAGTTAGATCTCCCAGAACCTGGTAAGAAATATCCAAATACTTTATGCCTAAATTATTATTAAGATTTATCTAAATTATAATTACGATTGGAAGACACAGGCACAGTCAACATGGGACATCTCTTCTTCGAAGTTTGAATATTATATCTGTGATGACATTGCTGTTGTTTTTTTCTTATTTTAAGAAAAGGCAAGTATATGTATTCATTAAATTTACCTCTTCTAAATAGAATAACTCCACTATTCCTACTTAAATTTAGAAAGCTTGGTTGGCAAATAATATTGTTCACAGTAGGTTGTAACCATGGTGCTTTAAATTAGAATAATAATAAGCACTTTTTACATTCATCATTTCATTTTGTGAAACTATAGGCAATAATAGTGTAAGGAAAAGTCCCCCTTTATAGATGAGGACACTGGTAACTTAAATATGAAGCTGGAGCATCACTAAATAGCATTACTGGGACTAGAATCCAAGTTTTCCAACTTCTAATCCAGTGCTCTATGCAGTATGTTGCAGTGTAGAACCGTGTATGTTATTCACTTACTTCAGAACATTTATTCAGCATCCTTTAGGTCCTCTGTGCTAGACAATGTGCTGGAGATTTAAAAACTGAAAAGACCTGTGTCTTGCTCTCCGGATGCACACAGGAGAGGCAAAATTTAAGCAAATGATAACAAATAGAGTGTGAGTGGGCAATAATCGAGCTGGATAGAAGATAACTGGGGGAGAGCCAGAGGAAGGGTAGTAGAGGACAAGAAATGAGGAAGACTAAAGAAAATGTAGAAAGATCATTGTTAGGAATAACTTCTAAAGAGTTTTAACCAGCTATTACTTGACAATGTTGATTTCCTAAGAAAAAGTTATTATTTTTTATTTTATTTTATTTTATTATTTTATTATTTTTTTCCCTTTTCTTTTCTTACCTTTGTTGCAGTATTGGGATGGTAAGGGTGTAGGGAAGTGGAAGATGATGGCTGAGAGGTGAAAAGAACATACTGTCAGTTATACCCTCAGGTTGCTTTGGATTTAGCATTTCCCTATCATTGTGGCACATACTTGGATGTCTTCTTGGATCTGTCTGAACAGAAGGGCAATCAGAAGTGCATTCATGGAAAACACATCTTTTCCCCTTTGGCAAAAATGAAGATGTTCTGCTTTTAATTTTTTAATCAAGGGGGTAGTCTAATCAGTGCTTCTGTGAGACCTGTTCAGAGTCTTCAGGATTCACTGGGTAACAAATCCAAACAGCAGTGACTGAGCGTGGGCCCAGGCCTCCTTCACGGCATCGCCTTTGCAAAGTAAGGTCAGCCCTCCAGTTCAGTGCAGTGATGTCCATTTTCTACTAATGAATTCTTTCCTGTAACAGGAAGTGCATTTGGAGCAGCAGTTATTATACTCTTGCTACTTTTATCTTTATGTGTTAATATCGTGTCTCTACTTTTTAAAAAGAGTTTAAATATCAAAACCTGTGTATTGGAGTAGGGTGGTGGTGGTGGTGACAGCAGCAGCTAATAACTATTGAATGCTAGCTGTGTGCCACACATTAGATGCACCGTCTCATTTAATCCCTAAAAGTCGCTGTAAGAAAAAGTACTCATCTTCATCTTACAAATAAGAAAGCTGAGTAGAAGCAGTTTTTAAGATCTCTACTAGGAAATGTAGAATGAGGATGGAGAGTGGAGTGAGAGGATAAAGGAAGGGGGCGAAGTAAATAACAGCAGAACCACAGGCCAAGTGTGGGCCGATCCTAGAGGTGGTTATGAGAAGGAGGAGCCAGGCAAGGGGTCTCTGTGTTTCATGTCTTTTCATCTCTTTTCTATTACTAAACCATTTTCTTTTGAAACTTTTTGCCATGTGGCCTGCCCCTTGTTTACTCTCTTTTAAAATTAATGATGAGCTGTATATGTGAAACATTAAGATAACTAAATGAACATTGTACCAAGAAATTTCCATATCACATCTAACCTTATAAAAACATACCAGGAGTAGGTTATTTCTATTAGGCTCCTTATGTACCACTTCAGTTCATATGCTCACAAATAAGATAGGATGGGGTCTGTTTTCCTAGCCCCTCACGAAAACATAGTGTTGTTAAATTTTTAATTTTTTTTTGCCAGTTGATCAGAATATCCCATTGTTGTTTTGATTTGCGTTTCTTTAATTTTGATGAAGTTGAGTGACATATATTTCTTGGGCATTTTTATTTCTTTTTTCTGTGAATTTTCATGTTCATACTCTGTCCGCTTCCCTATTGGGCTTTTCATACAAGTTCTTGGTAACTTAAGAAGATTGGTCAGTTTATTATATGTATTGCAGATGCTTGCCATAAAATTTTTAAAATTCTATCAATCTTTTTCTTTATGGCTTCTCATTTTTGTGTCTTGATAGAATCTCCCCCCATGCTGTATGAAATGTTTTTTAATTACCTATATTTTCTCTTATAAGTTTCGTGTTTTTATTTTTTATGCTTAAATCTTTAGCCCATCTAGAATTACTTTTTAAGGGATGATGTAGATTCAGTTTTGCTTATAGTCCAAATAGCTAGCCCTGTGGCTTAACAGCATTTATTGGCTTATTCACCTTTCCTCTCATGATTGAAAAGACTGTCTTTATCATAAATGTTTATTTATGTATGTGTATACTTATATGTGTGTGTATATGCATATAAAATCTTGGCTTTTTTATTATGTTTCATTGATCTCTATTTTTCAAGTTATGAACAGCTTTAAAAAAGAATTCACTAGTATTTTATTTGAGATTGCATTGAATTGAAAGACAAGGACAAGTTTTTACTTCTCACTTGTTTAGGTTTATTTTTATGTCTCTCAGAAGAACATGTTTTCTTCAAACAATTATTACATATTTATTTTTCCCAGCCTGACCCCCTATTCCTTCAGGTAATTGTATCTTTTTTATTGCTCTTGTAAGTTGTATCTTTTCTTCTATTTTTTCCAACTAGATAGGAATACTTTTGTATATTTTTATGTTATTTTTGTAGCCAACATGTTTGATTCTCTAGGTTTTCTAAGTTCTAGATATATAATCATAACATTATTCATGCTTCTTATTCTTTTTTCCAGGAAAATATTAAGTAATAGCAAGAAGTGTGGGCATCCTAGTTTTGGTCTTGATTTTAATAGGAATGTTGCTTTTCATTAAGAATATTTATTTGTATCCTCTCAAGAAAGTATTCAGCTATTACTGTTTTCTAAAAATTATTTTTAAATCAAAGTGGAAGTTCACTTTTTTGAATGCAAATTGGGCAATTTTCTCTTTAGAACCTTTTAATTTTATGAATTTTATTAATGGATTTCCTGATAGTAAGCCATCATTACATTTCTTGGATAAACTTTACTCAGTTTTGAGATTTTATTCTTTTTAGTTACTGTTGATTTATACTTGCTAATATTTTATTTAGCATCTTTTGTTGTTATTCCATCTTTTGTTATGTTAAGTGAGATTGCTTTATAGTTAAGAAATACTTTTTATATTGTTAGGTTAAGTTAGGTTAGCTTCATAATTTGAAAGCTTTCTTTCTCTGTGTTCTGGAACATTTTGTATAGCATTAAAATTGTTCCTTAAAGTTCAAAAATATATTGTGAAACTGTCTCAGTCTGGCATAATTGTTTTTTGGGGGAGTTGCTCTTTGGTAACTTTATTCTTTCCTGGTCATTGACTGGTTTGTTTGGTTTTGTCTTCTGAGGTCAAGGTTGGTCATTAGCTTTTCCTATAAAATTGTTCATTTCTGGTTTCTAAATATATTGAAAGGTTTTGCAAAGTAATCTCTTATTGTTCTTTTATCTTTGAATCTGTAGTTGTCTTCCATTATCGTTTCCAGCTTTATTGTGCTTTCCCTGTTTCCTTGATTAAATTGTCCAGAGTTCAGTCTTCTTTAATTGGTTTGTATCAAGAATCAGCTCTTGAATTTGATGATTCTGCTCTTCTCGGTTTTTTTTCTTTTTTTGATTCAAGTCAAATAATTCATTTATTTAATATTTTGGTGGGTTTTATAATATATGTTTAAAGACATGAATTTTCCCTTAAGCATGGCTTTAGCTGTATCCAATAGGCTTTTTGATATGTACTATTTTCATTATTGGTACATTCGACACTGTCTAGAGTTTAAGTTTTGAGTTTTCAATTAACTCAGTTTTTTGAGGGAGAATTTTGTGTGTTCTTTTGAGGGTTTAGGTTTTTTTTTTTTTAATTTTCTTATGAAAAATTTCAAACATACAGAAAAATGATAGAAAAACGTTACAAATGAATGCTCATATACCCAACTCATAGACTCAAGTATTATTAACATTTTCTGTATTCATTTTATCTATGAATCTTTTTTAGTTGTTACTGAACCATGTTTAAAAACTTTTATTATGGAACTTTTTCAAGCATATTCAAAAATAGAGAAAAGTGTATATAAAAGTATGTAACTGGGTACAAGTATTCAGCAGTTTTGAGGTGAAAATAAAGACATCATGAGACTTCACCCCTAAATACTTCAGTCTCTTGCCTCCAGGAAACACGGACCTTCTCACTAACTACAATGTCATTATCACATCTAACAATTAACAGAATTCCTGAATACTCTGTAATACCAAGTCCATATATTATTTTTCCAACTTTCCCCCAAATTACCGTTTTTGCTGTTTTTCTCAAATCAAAATTTAATCAGAAACCACACACTGTGTTTGTTTGATATACTTCTTAAATTTCTTAATCCAAACAGTTGTCCCTTTCTTCCCCCATTGCCCCACCCTTGCCTTCTGGTTTTCTTTGTTTTCAGTGACACTGACTTGTTGAAGAGATCAGTCCAATTGTCTTGTGGAATGTCCCACATTCTGTAGTTGCCTAATTTTCTTTCTTGATGGCATTTAACTTGTTCCTCTAGCCATTATATTTTCTGCAAACTAGAAGATAGGTCTAAAAGTTTCATTAGATTCATATTATGCAAGGAGACACATAATGGCTAGTTTTATTGCTAATTAGTGATACCAACTTTGATCCCTGGGTAAAAGTTGGTGACAGCCAGATCTGTTTATTTTTAAGTAACTTAAAAAAGAAAGGGAGGAAGGGAGTTTTCAACTGGCAAGTAATCTGTGGCATGATGTTTGCCTCTGTATAGATTCCAGTTTTCTTTTAACCTTTCCCCTGATGTTTTAGCTTCTGTTGCTAATCTTTATGTTGAGTGAAATATGAAGCTTTTCTGTTACTTCACCACACTTCCATCCTCCCCTTCAGAGGTAACTACTCTCGGCACTTTGGAGCATATCCCTCTAGTCATTTTCCTTTGCTTTTACTTATAAACATGTATAAACATATATATTTCTATAAGTGTACATGGCTTTTTTGTAGATGCTGTTTATCAACAGAAGTTCCCTTCTGTTTCCAATTACCTGAGAGTTTTTATCATGAATGGATGTTGAATTTTGTCAAGTGCTTTTCCTACATCAATTAATATGGTCATGTGGTTTTATTCTTTAGACTGATAGGGTGCATTGCATAATTGATCTTCAAATATTGAGGCAGCTTGTGTTTTTGAGATACACGCCACTTGGTCAGGGCTTTTTATTTTATATATTGCTGGAGTCTGTTTGCTAATTTCTTCTTGAAAATATTTGTGTCTTATCTCGAATGCATGTTATTGGTCTGTAATTTTTTTTTTTTTTTTTTGTACTTTTTTTTTCTGGATCTGGTATCAAGGTGATGCTGACCTAATAAAATGATTTGGGAAGCAGTCCCTCCTATTTTCTGGAAGAGATTGTGACGAATTAGTGTTATTTCTTCTTAAAATATTTGGAAGAATTCTCCAGTGAAATCTTTTAGGCCTAATGGTTTCTTTTGCAGAAGGTTATTGACCATAAATTGGTCCATTTCATGTAAGTTGCCCGATTATGTGTGTAAAGTTGTTCATAGTATCCTCTCATTACCTTTTTAAAAAAAAATATTTTTAAAATTTTGATTTTTTCATTTATAATATGAAGTTTAAATACATGAATGATTTTTATCATAAGATATTCTCAATTGGCTTCTCCATGAATCAAAAAACCACACATTTAGTAAGTTAAGAAAAATCTTGTGTTAAAAACTCTCTTCAGATACAAAAAGCCAAAGAATATCTAGTAACAGAAGAAAACAAAGAGTAGCATCCAGTGTTCACACACTCAGAAAAACCAGTGTAAGTTTTACTAAGCCTTCTTTTAAGTTTTTACCCCCCTTTGTTAGAGAAGTTGTGGGTTTACAGAGCAATCATGCATAAAATACAGGATCCCTGTGTACCACCCTATTTACCACCCCACCACCAGCACCTTGCACTGGTGTGGGACATTTGTTACAATTGATGGTAGCACATTTTTATAAATTATACTGTTAATTAAAGTCCATGGTTTAACATAGGGTTCACTGTTTGTGTAGTGTAGTTTCATGAATTTCTTTTAAAAATTTGTATTCTGTTACCATATATACAATCTGATATTTCCCCTTTAATCACATTCAGATATATAATTCAGCGCTGTTAACTGTGTTCACAGTGTTGTGCTACCATCACCACCATCCATTACCAAAACATTTCCATAATTCCAAGGAGGAACCCTGTGCATTTTAAGCCTTAACTTCCCATTCTCTTATTACCTTTTAATATCTTGCAGAGTATGTAGTAGTGATATCCTGTTTTATTCCTGATATTGATAATCTGTCATTTTTTTTTCTTTGTTGGTTTTACTAGAGGTCTATAAATTCGATATTTTCAAAGAGATAGATTTAGTTTTGTTGATATTTTACTTTTGTTCTGTTTTCAGTTTCACTGATTTCTAGACTTTATTATTTTCTGCTTGCTTCAGGTTTATTTTGTTCTCTTTTTCTGGTTTCTTAAGGTGGAAGCTTAGATAATTGAATTGCTATACATTCCCCATTATCCACTGCTTTTGGTATATCCCAGTATTTTGATATGTTGTACTCTAATTTTTGTTCCATTTTCTTTTTTTTCCCTGCATTTTTATTGAGGTATAGCCACATACCATATAGTCATCCAAAGTGTACAATCAGTTGGTCACAGTATCATCATGTAGCTGTGCATTCATCACAACACTGTTTTCTTTTTAATGCTTGCAGAATGTATCATAGTATGGGCATACCATATTCACTATTGACAACATTTAAGTTTCCAAATTGTTGTTTTCATTTTCATTCTCATATGCGAATCTTTCATTTTATGTATAATGGAAGTGCTGGATCAAATGAGATAAGTGTTTACATTTTTGAAAGATTCTCCCTGACAGCTCTGTAGAAAGTCTTTACCAGTTCTCTCTCCATGAGCAGTACAGGAGAGGGCCTTTCTCCCCTCATTCTCACAAGTACTGGACACACTGGATAAAATTAATTAAAATTTTTTTTTCTGATTCTGATGGGCAAAAATATGTTGTTTTCATATGGTTTCCTTTGATTACTAGTGAAGTTGAGGAGCTTTTTATTTGTGTTTACCATTTAGTATTACAGATTGCATCTTTATCCTCTTGGCTAATTTTTCTATAGGATTTTTAATCTTTTCCTCATTGACTAGTTTCTTTATATATATCTGGGTATAAATTCTTTAAATATTTGACCTTGTTTATGGTTCTTTCATCACATAGAAAGTGTTAATTTTTGTATTGTCAGATCTTTCGTCTTTCTATTTATAACTGATTTGTCTTCATTTAGGAAGGAGTTTTATTACCTTAAATATTATTAAAATTTGTAGTATATTTTTTTCTGATATGTCTAGAGTTTAACTTCTAGTTTTTTGGGGGTTAGGGATGGGAGTAGTGGTGAAGTGGGGGTTTTGGTTTTTATTTCTCTGTAAATTGCTAGCCAGTTGTCCCAACACCCATTTTTGAGTAGCATTTCCTTCCCTCACTAATTTAAAATGCTATTTTATCATGAACTAAGTTTGCATATGTTTATCTATTTCTGTCATGTATATTCTGTTCTGTTGATCAGTTTGTCTTCTTAGTTTACTCCCATTCAATCACCACCGGTGTTTTAATCACCATAAATTTATTTTAATATGCTTTGGAATATAATAGGGATTTGGTTGAGATATCATAGAATTTTAGACCTAATTGAGGGAGAATTAAATCTTTACAGTACTGTTTTCTTATCCACAAACCTTTACATTTTATTTAGGCTTACTTTTATATATTTATCACCTTTTAACGTAGCCTATACGTTTCTTATTAGGTTTGCTCCTAAGGATTTCTGGTTTTGATTGCTTTTATGAATGGAGTCTTGTTTTTTCTTTTATCTGTTCTGATTATCTTTTTTCTGATGTGTATAAAAAGTGACATTTTTGCCTCTTCCTTTCCAAAACTATGCCTCTTGTTTCTTTTTGTTACCTTGTTTCTTTGGCTGGTAACTCATTTACAGCATTGGATAGTAGTGTTAATGCTGCTAGTTGCTAGTTTTATTGCATTTCAGTCAGAGAATATAATCTGACCTATTCAGAATTTACCTGTAAAATCCAGTCTGTTACATTTCATGTGTTTGCTACTTTAAGGGATCTGTTTATTCTTATGTCACCGTGGTTTTAGTCTACATTTACTGTGTGAGCCTTCTCAGCTAGTCCGTAGCCTCCACACACCCGTGGAATGAGCACCCATGCTTTGTGCCTGGCCTGACCCCTCTGTGTGCTTCCACCCTCACACTGTTGGTGCTTAACCACACATGGCAGTCACTCTCTCTATTAGGCAGAGTACAGCATTCCTTGAGGGCCAAGACCTGTCTTTGTATCACCAGCACCTAGTACATCCAGTCAGTAGCTTTTGCATGAGTTACTGACATTCTAATGTATTTTTTAAATTGTAAAAACCTACTGTCTACAAAGATTTAGCATGAGAAAGTTTTGGGGGATGATGGGATTGGTCTGAATCTTGACTGAGGTTGTGGTAACTTGAATCTATACTTGTGTTAAAACTCAGTACTGTACCCACACACATGCACATGTCCATTTTATGCATATTAGTTACGAAAACTACAACTTTGGGGTTTGGGGTGGGTTTTCATCTTTTATTTGTTTATAGGATGGAAATGAATGTTATTCATATAGGCAACAATTTTTTTGTATATGTGAACTGAAATTCTACGAAATACAAAAGTGCATGCTTTTAAAATTAAATTTTATTGAATTTATTTCTATTGAATTTATACAGCATTAAATAGGTATATAGTGAGAAATGTTAAAATAATTATCTTCTTTCTGCTTCCGTTATCTTTCAAGTTTAACTACTCTGAAAAGTCAAGCCTAAGCCTAACTAGTATAAGTAAAAAAATTTTTTTTACTTTCATAACTGTAATTTAGAAAACAAATTTTCTTTTCTTTTAATCACCTTGTTCAAGGCTAGTATAGTGTTCAAATTGTATATTCTTCAGGCTAATGGAATATTAAACAGTATGAAACCATTTGATTTTTCAGATATAAATTTGAAATCAGTAATTTTGTGGCAATATTTTAAAACTCACTTGGACTTAATATCTGATCTAAAAGGGAAGAAGATGCTCCTACTAAGTTGCTTCTTTCCCAGAATAATTTTCCTGACAGTGGCCCCCATCATTGCTTCCTGAAAGCTGTTAGAACAGTCACAGTACATATGTTCTGCAGTTGAAACTTAAAAGTAGACTGTTGCTCACAAGGGAGAGCACTTAGAGCACTTCCCTGTAATTATATGTCTCTCATCGGGTACAAAAAGCTGTTAATGCCTCTGAGGCGATTAGCTGGAAGTCTTGTAGTTGAGTGCAGTGCCCACTGGGTGGGGACAGAGACTGGAGTCTGGTTAAAGGGGGACTTGCAGGGCACACTTTCCTTATATGGATGAGTAGGGTATTCTTTTTGTTGGTCTTTTTTTTTTATTAAGAAAAAAATGCTATTTAAGAAGAACCAACAAAATTTTGTTTAAGAAGAAAAAACAAAATTTTGCCTTTAGTCTGAAATATACTGTTATATTTCCTTTTATCAAGTACATTATTCCAATCACTGGCACTGGCACTAAAAATATTCACCAATGCTGTGACTAAACACTGGGGAATATATCATTAATAGGATATTTTCACAGAAGTGTCCCCTGTTATACCAGGTTGAAATTGCTGTGATTTTCTATCCTTTAAGGATTAGAGCAGTAACTTTTCATTTCAATGCTTGTATTTTCAGGGGTAAGAAGAGAATAAAATTTTAGGCATGAAGCTGTAGTGGCGTGAGCAAAAACTTTATGATGTCTCTTGAAAAAGAGGCGCAAAATGAGAACATGGATAATAAGTATTATGTTTCTATACACATCTGTTGTGACATCAGTTATGCTTGAATCTTTCAGTATACTTAATTGCTTAGAGGTGAAAGGAGGTATTTAAATCTAATTAAGGCCAGGTATAGTGATATTTGTATATAGGTGTGCATGTGCATGTGTGTGGTAGTTCCAGTAGACTGAGATGGATCTACGAAGAGATTATTGTACAAAGATGCTTTATTTGAATCTATTTTTGTGAAAAAACTGAGGAGAATATTTATCAGCATATGAAAATGTTACTGGTGATGGCATTTGCCTTTGTTACAGCATCTACACAGTCTAGTAATAGTTGAATAATTAATCTTCAAAAAAGAGTCTGTTTTCTGATGAAGTCAAGTAGATTTTACTTCTTAATTTCATAATGACAGGTCAGATAGGCTGGGCACAGAGTCCTTGAGTTTTGGTGCCACCATTGGAATTGAGAGGCCTCTGCTCTGTCCAGTTTTTGTGAGGCATGAGCAAGTCCCTCTCAGATGTGAGAGTGGCAACCTGCCTCCAGTTCCAGTGACCATCTCCACTTTCTGCCTTCCCAATTCCTATTTCCTCTGCTCTCCTTCCTTCTCCTTCTGACCCTCTCCAGTATTCCTCCCTCTTCCCCCACCCCGCCCCCTCTGAATTTTTTTCCTCTCTTCTACCACATTGGCCCCTCAGAAGCCCTCTAGTTGCCCATCTGCCTCCTTGCTCCCGTCTCTCACCTTTCTTCCTTCCCACCCCATCCTTTACTCACCTCTCTTCCCCCATTTTCTTTTTTCTACCTCTTTTCCTCCCTGCCCTCTCTCCAGACAGCCCTTCTCCCTCAGGCAGTGTTGCTCTAGGGCTCTCAGGACCTTCAGTGATGAAATGCACACGATGTCTGTACATTTCTGAGCATTTTGCCAATGGTATTCAAAGGTGTTAAGCCAGTTGTGGAGTGACTTCCATATGGAATAATCCAGCAGTGTTGTCAGAGGACACCTGTTCCTAAGATAGATATCAGTGGGGCTTCATGAGCCAGGTATTGGATCACTTGTTCATACTGAGCTTGCTCCCTAGGGGAGGATCTCTGTAGAAAGTAGGTGTGCACTGGCCTCATTTTAACTAGACCAAACCCCAGCACTGCAGTCCAGTCCTGAAGCCCTGCCCTCCTCCCCCCACCCCCTACCACACACACCACCACCAGGGCCTCTGGCTAAGCTGCTTTACTCTCTTTAAAATTTGGAGGAATTGATTTTTTTTAAAAGCGCTTACATTTTAGGAGGTTCTTTCTTAGATCCCTTTCTATAGCCTCTTTCAAATTGCCTTGTCCTTTTCCATGCTTATTAAAAATCTTTTTGGGGGGCTGTTCTAGTTTGCTAATGCTGCAAGAATGCAAAATGCCAGAAATGGATTAGCTTTTATAAAAGGGGGTTTATTTGGTTACACAGTTACAGTCTTGAGGCCATAAAGTGTCCAAGGTAAGTTGTCAACAATTGGGCATCTTCACTGGAGGATGACCAATGGTGTCTGGAAAACCTCTGGGAAGTATCTGCTCCAAGTTCTGGTTTCAAAATGGCTTTCTCCCAGGAAGTTCCTCTCTAGGCGGCAGCTCCTCTTCAAAATGTCACTCTCAGTTGCTCTTGGGGCGTTTGTCCTCTCTTAGCTTCTCTGGAGCAAGAGTCTGCTTTCAACGGCTGTCTTCAAACTGTATCTCATCTGCAGCTCCTCTCTCAGCTCCTGTGCATTCTTCAGAGTGTCCCTCTTGGCTGTAGCAAGCTCGCTCCTTCTGTCTGAGCTTATGTAGTGCTCCAGTAAACTAATCAGGGCCCACGCTGAATGGGCAGGGCCACACCTCAATGGAAATCATCCAGTGAAAGATCTCGCCCACAGTTGAGTGATCACGTCTCCACGGAAACATCCAGTCACAAGTCTCCAACCCAATCAACATCAGTACGTTTCCTGCCCACACAAGACTGCGTCAAAGATAATGGTGTTTTGGGGAACTTAATACATTCAGACTGGCACAGGGGCAAAGAGACCTTATCCTATAAATGTTTTTATACTTTCAAGGTATTCGCCATGTACCTCCTCCAGAGCCCTAGTTCTTAATGTTATCGCTTAGAAATGAATTAGATGCAATATCATTTTATCTCCAATTGATTTCTCCCCCCAAACTGTGCTATATCTGGTTTCACACTATGTGGATTTGGGGTTTTTATAACCATTTTTTTCCTGGATTGTTTATATGGGCAGTGTGTTATTAATTTATATGAATTCAAACCATGAACATTTTGTCAGCACTTCCTTGAAGTTCTTTTCTATTTCTTTAAACTGTAGGAAGGAATATAAAAGAAGTCACAGGTCCTCTCTAAATAGGTTATGGTCTACTAAGAGGAAAGGGAAATGTATTATGGGCTATCATGAAAGAACTTTACAGTGCTCCTTTTGGGGTATTTTAGTACAGTCACAGTTTTTTTTCCCCAGTGTACATTTTGGCTTCTTGCCCATTCAGTAAATGGAACATGTTAAATTTTTCTTTTAGTTCTAATATCATGGGCAAGTGCATAGAATATTAATGACTCATCCTTAGGGAGAGAAATTTCTATATTGACTTGAATATAAAGTGGTGTTAAGTACAAGGTGAATCCTTTTCTTACCCTTTATATTGAAAAATTAAATCTCCCATGTGTGTATGACACATACCTTTCCATTTGTTTCTTAGATGAAATTACCAGTTCAGTCTCCCCACTACTTCCTTGGCAGTTTTTTCCTTCTTCTGAGAAATCTATGTCTTAAATCCATTACCCCACATTTTACTATGTGTCCTGTTAGTCTTCACTCGTATGTGCCTCTATGTAGCGCAATGATTTCAGAATGCAAATCTATGCCTATCACCGCCTAGGGACATCTGTGCCGTGGCAGTGCTTTCCCTAAGGATGTTTGGCCTTCTCTCTTAGTCTCCTCTCCTCCTTGCCTCTTCCCTCTACCCCCACTCTAAAGTTTTTTCTCTCTTCTACCTCTTTGGCCCCTTGGGAAGCACAATGGTTGCCCATCTGCCTCCTTGCTCCCATCCTTGACTGCTCTTTTCCACCCTTACAGTGTAACAAAAGCCAGCTCTCTCTGTTTGAATGAGAAAAACCAGGAAGTATAGGACCCATTTATATCTGAGGGAGGTGGGCACTTTTCCAGTTTTATATTCTGCTTCCATGTTTGCAGTACAGAAAGGGGCTTTAGAGTGGAAGATTTGAATAAATATTGATAAGAGGAACTTGAAGCCACATGAGGCCAAGGTGTCACCAGAGACCAGCTACTTGATCTGAGCACATGTCCTGGAAGCATTGATCCCATTTGACTAGGCAAGCTTGCGGTTGAGGTCATATGATGATCAACAACTTTGAAAAATTGTGGAACCAAAGAAGTGTTTAAAGGTTGGAGATGAGAAAAATGTATTCTACTTTTCAAAGGAGAGAAAAGTTATATCATGTAAATCACAGAGCAGTAAACATGAATCAAGAGATAGATTGTCAAAAGAGTGGGTTTTGAGCACTTAGCTCCAAGAAGCTGTCACTAAGCATGGCTTCATTAATGCCACACCTCATTAATCTGTTTTTGTTGTTGTTGTTAAGATTGCTCATTTAGTTTGCTGTCAACCAAAATTTTTACTTTTGGGTAAAAGTAAAGCATTGACAAAGTCTTATGAGTCACTTGGGCATAAGCTGAAAATATGGTTAAAAGTCATACACCAAAATTGCAAATTAATATCATTGGAGGGAGTCCTATATATGAATATCCATGTTTTTACAATTTTTATTTCCTTACTATGCAGGTAATTAATACATGTTTGTTGTCAAAAAAAAAAATGTTTTATAGTAGTTAAGCAAAAGTGAAAACCACTTTAAATCCACTGTTTTTTTGATTTATGTATTAACCACTGCTGTCAACATTTTATTATTTATTCCATATAGTTATTTTCTAGATATATAGACTTATACCTATATATTATTCATAATGAGTGTTTCCTGCACATAATGTTTATAACTTGTTTTCCTAGTGGTTAATGTCATACATATAGTAACATGGCAGTAGACTTCTACAACTGTATTTTACATTGCATAATTTATTTCAGTATATTTTTGTTCCATAAGTATTACTTAATCTCACAAATCCTCTATATTGAACATAAAACTTATTAATTATTATCTTAGGTTAAATTTCCAGAGAATAAAGTAAAAACTTCAGTACATATTTTCAAATTGCCCTCTAGGAAGTTGCACTAAATTTAGGGCTCCTATAAATGACTGATGAAAGCTTGTTTCTCCAAACCTACAGTAGCGAGATATACCAATTTTAGAAGTATTTTAATTTGTAGCTCTCTTTCTTCTTCTGTGACTTTCCTGTTCACATCCTTTATTTAATTTTCTTTAGTATCCATCATTTTCTTATTGAATTTTAAGAGTTCTTCATATATTAAAAAACTGTGTATGTATGTATGTTTGTGTGTATATAATTTATTTTTAATTGTGGTAAAAATAAAAAGACTTAAAAATCATTTTAACCCTTTTAAGTGGACAATTCTTTGGCATCAGGTGCACTGACAGTACAGTGTAACTTTCACCACTGTTTATTTGTGGGCTATTTTCATCATCCTGAACCAAAACTCCCACTCATTGAGCAATAACTCCCCATTCCCTCCTCCCCACACTCCTGGTCACCACTATTCTGCTTTCTGTATGTATGAATTTGCTTATCATTTTTATTCCCTTCTTCCTTTTCACTATATTTTTTAGTTATTTTCTTAGTGGTTTCCTTTGTAATTACAATTAACATCTTAAACTAATAATCTAATTCAACTAGTATCAACCTAGTTTCAGTAGTATACAAACTTTCTGCCCCTATGTATCTCTGTCCCTTCCTGTGTTACTGTTCTCGGCTCTCATTGCATCTTTATACATTGTATGACCATTAACATAAATTTAAAATGTTATTTTAACATTTGCCTGTTAAGTCATAGGGGTGGGGGGTGCAGTTATAAACCAAAAATTAAATAATACAGGATTTTGTAGTTACCTTTGTAGTTACCTATATTTTTCTTAGGGCTTTGAAGTTATTGCCTAGTGTCCTTTCATTTCAGCCTGAAGGGCTCCCTTTATCATTTCTTGTAGAGCCGGTCTTCTGCAATGAACTCTTTCAGCTTTGGTTTATCTGTAAATGTCTTGATTTCTCCTTCATTTTTGAAAGATAATTTTGCCAGATAGAGAATTCTTGGTTGATAGATTTTATCTTTACAGACCTTAAATATGGCATCCCACTGTCTTCTGACCTCCATAGTTTTCGGTGGAAAATCGGCTGTTAACATGTGAGGATCCCTTGTATGGGACAAGTCACATCTCTCTTGCCACTTTCAAAAGCCTATCTTAGTCTTTAGATTTTGACATTTTGCTTTAATGTGTCTTGGTGTAGATCTCTTAGATTTAATCATGCTTTGAGTTTGTTGCACTTCCTGGATGTGGATACTTACATCTTTCATCAGATTGAGGGAATTTAGGCCATTATTTCTGCCCCTTTCTCTCTCTCTTGTCCTTCTGGACTCCCCTCAGGCTCTGTTCACTTTTCCTCATTATTTTTTCTCTCTGCTTCTCACACTGGAGCTGTTTTTTTTCTTCTACCTGTTCAAATCTGCTGCTGAACCTGTCTTAATGAGTTTTTCCTTTCAGAAAAGTTGCAAACACCTTGCCCAAGTTCACATGGTTTATTAGTGGCAGAGCCCAGAATCAAACCCAGGTCACCTGATCCTGAAGACCGTGCCACCTCACTGTGCCATGGAGATAGGCAGTGTAACAGCACTTTGCATCAGTATCTGCACAAAGGCCCAGGAGCGGCAGTACCAGGTTCAGGCTAAGGGAAGTAATCACCTATTCTACTCTGTTTTGTTTAGTGCAAACATAAAAGATTGCTTAAATTCTGGCACCACATTTTGAAAAGGTACTCTGTCATCTTCGTTGTCATCAAGAAGTAGCTATTGCTGAATGTTTGTGGAAAAACCCTTATGGAAACAACCCTAAATTGTCCGTCCTCAGCAGTAAGCTGGGTGCTACTGGACATAGAAATCCTCACAGGGGATTCCAGCTGTCCCTGTGGATCTGTTACTGCACTTCTTTCCCTCCACCTTTGCTTTGTTCACTTCTCTTTTTGATGTAGTTATATAAGATAAACTTTAATTGCTAGTTTGTTTCATCACTTTGTTTACTTTGAAAATGTGCCAGGACCATAAAAGCTGATCATCCTAGATGGTGAAATATGTGACTTTTTGCAGACATTAAAGGGTAGTGCATAAAATTTGTTTTTAGTAAAGCAAACCAGTTTTGAGATTTAGGATGTAGCCCTAAGCATAGCTGACCTTTGTGGAACCTAATTTCAAGTAAATTTAGCTTCCCTGAATTGTAAATTGATAGCAGACTGATGCATTGAAAACAGAATCTGAGCATCTGCAGTCTGAGTCAAGAGGAACATATGATGCTTTCTCTGATAGATTGACGTTCCAGTGAGTACACGTGCAAGGTGCAACAGCATTCATTGTGAAGTCTGTGCTTAAAATACTGCTACGGAGAATTTTTTAAACATTTAAAATTATATCATATGCATTCTCTGGAGGCTGCCAAAAGCCACTGCGTGGTGGAGAATTGGGGCAGCTTAAAGGGCTCAGAGTGAGATGCATCCCATTTTGGCCTATAGCAGCCCATCTCACAGGCATGCATCAGCCACTCTCTGGGTGCTGCTGTTTGCCTTTTTCTTTTTAATGGTTATGTTTTCCTTCAGGTTCCTACTAGTCACCCTGAAAGGTTGTTTTGATGATTGGCTGATATTACTGTCTGACTGGAATATCAGCCAGCTATTGAATCAGTCATTCTAATTACTGTGTTCTGCCCTTAGAAAATTGTCAGAGAGTGGGGACTAAAGAAGGTTCATCAATTCCATTTTTCTGTTACTTAGGTCTTTATGTCCACTTGATAACTTGTGTTTACTGGAGTTATTTGCCTATAGGGAAGAAGGAATTCATGTATTTATCTGGGAGTAATATACATAATTATTTGTAGAGCTGATAAACACTTTCTGGGTCATTAGGTAGATTTTCATCTTAGTTGTGTTTGTTTTTAACCTAATAGGCTGAATACCTTCTTGTGAATGTTCTTGACTCAGGCTAGAGTTAAGTCAACTGTCTCACCTCAATTCCATGTATTTCACATGTTGACTTTTCAGAAGCTAAACTTGGGCGCCTTGGGTCATTTCACATGCACTGTTCATAAAGCAAAGCCAGTTTTTCTCAGTAACAAGCATTTTAGAGTTTGGATTATCACTTAAAATAAATTTGTCCATGTATCTTTGTAATAAAGCCATGTAAGGACAATGTTGGTTAGGCCAACTGTTATTACTACTGCTACTGTTTTTTGCCTGTTGCTGGTGTTAAACCAGGAGACACCACTTCCTCTGCTCATTCCCGCACAACTCACCTCTAATCCATTCCCCAAGTCTGTGGACTCTCCCTTCAAAATGTATCCAAGCCAGCCTCTTCTCTCCACTCTCACCAAGTAGAGAGCAGCAGAAGCTCTAGGATCACCTCTGGCTTTGAATCCTGGAGCTGCCGTTTACCAACTGTGAGGCCAGGGGCACTCAGTCTCCTCACCTGTATAGCAAGAGGAATAGGCATGGCCTGTGTTTTCGGCTATTGCTAGCATTATGTGTGCAACCTTTCTTTTCTTTTTTTAATGGTCAGACAACTTATATTTAAAATTTTCCAGCTGAACTCAGTTTAGATGATCCCAATTTCTTTGGCAACATCCAAAGCATCATAGTCAGGAGCCAGCCGAACATATTTCTTCTCTCCATCAGGCCTGATCAGGCTGTTGACCTTTGCCACGTCAATGTCATAGAGCTTCTTCATAGCCTGTTTGATCTGGTGCTTGTTGGCCTTGACGTCCACAATGAATGCAAGTGTGTTGTTGTCTTCAGTCTTCTTCATGGCTGACTCAGTGGTTGGGGAAACTTGATAACAGCATAGTGGTCAAGCTTGTTTCTCCTGGGGACACTCTTCCGAGGATATTTGAGGTGTCTTCTGAGACGCGGCATCTTGGGCGGCAGGAATGTGGGTGAAGTGCACGGATTTTTTTTTGTAGCTATGGATGCCTTTCAGTACTGCCTTCTTGACTTTCAAAGCCTTTGCTTTGGCTTCAGTTTTGGGAGGGGCAGGGGCTTCCTTCTTTGCTTTTGGCACCATCTTTGTGAAAAGCTGTTGATAGCCTTTTTTTTTTTAATAATAAATTTTATTTTGAAATAAGTTTAATCTTACAGGAACAGTTGTAAAAACAGTACAAACCCCATACATAGAACTCCATCATACCCCGACCCCCTTCCCCCTCCCCCATCCATCACCTTTAAGATCCTGTCACACCACTGTCTCTTTCTTTCCCTCCCTCCCTCCCTCCCTAACACCCATCATCTATTGCTCTGTCCTCTGAACATATGAGAGCAAGCTGCACGTATCTTTGAACAAACAATATAATTCACATATACCCTTCCCATGGACAAGAACATTATTTTATGCAATCTCATTAAATGCAGCTAGGAAGTTCAACAAATTCAACATTGATATAAAGCTTAGATTCTATATTTCCTTTTTTTTTTTTTTCTTGTGTCCCATCTGTGTCCCTTCGAGCCTCCTCTCCTCCGACCTCAGATCCCATCCAGGATCATCCTTGGCATTTAATTGTCATCTATTTAGACTGTCTTTTTTTTTTTTTTTTTTTCAATTGTGGAAAGATATATATAGCCTAAATCTTCCTATTCCACCCCTCCCTAGCATTCCCTTAGTGGGATTAATCACATTTAGAATGTTGCAATGCTATCACCTTCCGACCATCCATTTCTAGAAGTTTCCCTTCACCCCAAACAAAAACCCTACTCTCATTTCTTAACTCCCCATTGCCCCTTCCTCCACTTCTTGGAACCCCTACTCTACTTTTCATCTCTTTGGTCATATTCTCTGATACTTTCTTTGTGTTTACCATGGGGCTTAAATTTAACATCTTAAATCTATAACAATCTTGTTTTTCTTTGATACCAACTTAACTTCAATACAACACATAAACTGTGTTCCTATACTCCTCCATTCCCCCACCTTTATGTAGTTCTTGTCAAGAATTACATATTTTACATTGAGTCCAAAACCATCAATTTATCATTACAGTTTATGTATTTTCGATCCTGTAGGAAGTAAATAGTGGAGTTATAAATTAACAATACAGTAGTATTGGTCTTTATATTTACCATGTGATCTTTACTGGAAATCTTTATTTCTTCATGTGGTTTCAGTCAATTGTTTAGTGTCCCTTCCTTTCAGCCTGCTTAGGACTGATCTACTGGTGATGAAGTCCCTCCGCTTTTGATTACCCGGGAATGTTTTCATCTCCCCCTCATTTTTATCCTTCAGGTGTTTGTGAATTCTCCAAGTCTCTGATGGTTATTGACTTCTATTTGTATTCCATTGTGGTCAGACAGTGTGCTTTGAACAAATTCGTTTTTTTATTTTTTATTTTATTGAGGCTTGTTTTTATGTCCCCGCATACAGTCCATTCTGGAGAAAGATCCGTGATCACTAGTGAAGAACGTGTGTCCCAGTGACCTGGGATGTAATATTCTATGTATGTCTGTTAAAAGTCTCTCTCTCTCTCTCTCATTTCTTTGTTTCTCTCTCAGTAGGGCTCGCTTTAGTATCTGAAGTAGGGCAGGTCTTTTATTAGCAAACTCTCTCAGCATTTGTCTGTGAAAAATTTAAGCTCTCCCTCAAATTTGAAGGAGAGTTTTGCTGGATACAGTATTCTTGGTTGGAAATTTTCCTCTCTCAGAATTTTAAATATGTCATGCCACTGCCTTCTCGCCTCCATGGTGGCCACTGAGTGGTCATTACTTAGTCTTACGTTGTTCCCTTTGTATGTGGTGAATTGCTTTTCTCTTGCTGCTTTCAGAACTTGCTCCTTCTCTTCAGTATTTGACAGTCTGATCAGAATATGCCTTGGAGTAGGTTTGTTTGAATTTATTCTATTCGGAGTTCGCTGGGCATTTATGCTTTGTGTATTTATATTGTGTAGAAGGTTTGGGAAGTTTTCCCCAACAATTTCTTTGACTACTCTTTCTAGACCTTTGCTCTTCTCTTCCCCTTCTGGGGTACCAATGAGAATAAATTTGGACATTTTATTTTATCTATCATATCCCTGAGATCCATTTCAATTTTTTCAATTTTTTTCCCCATTCTTTCTTTTGTTCTTTCATTTTCTGTTCTGTGTTCCTTGAGGAGGTTGAGTTGTTGTTCAACTTCCTCTAATCTTGTATTATGAGTATCCAGAGTCTTTTTAATTTGGCCTACAGTTTCTTTAATTTCCATAAGATCTTCTATTTTTTTAATTTACTCTTGCACTATCTTCTTTATGCTCTTCTAGGGTCTTCTTTATGTCTTTTATATTCTGTGCCATGCTCTTCTTCAAGTCTTTTATATCCCGTGCCATGCTCTCATTGCCTGTCTGTAGTTCTTTGATTAATTCTGCCAGGAACTGTGTGTCTTCGGATCTTTTGATTTGAGTGTTTGGGTTCGGGTTCTCCATGTCATCTGGTTTTATCATATGCTTTAAGATTTTCTGTTGCTTTTGGCCTCTTGGCATTTGCTTTACTTGATCTTTAATTTGTTAGAATTGCAGCTTGGTGACATACACTTTCTCTAACTAACCAGCAGATGGCGTCCGTGAGTTACTTATTCCCCTCAAGTCAGTTCTCCCCAACTTTGTGGTGTGTGGGGATCTGATTCTTTTGGGGTCCAATTGGTGCACTTAATTTGGGTGTGTTGTTGGTGCTGTCTGCCCTCAATGAGGGGCGTGTGCCTGAGCGGTCAGGGAGGAAGGGCAGGTTTAATAATCAAACCTCCCAGGTGTTCCTGGAGATTTAAGGCTGTTCTCTGCCACTGACACAAAAGTCCTTGGTGTTGGTGTAGGTTCCCTGGGGTTTCCGAGCGGATCCCCCCTCCCTGCTGTGCTTTTCCAGGACCTCTGCTGAGGTGGGGAGGGCCGTGCCACGTCACAAGTGAGCGCCGGCCTCCAGGGAAGCCCTGGGCTGCTGGGCTGTGTAGGGGCGTTCCCAGCCTGCTTCAAAGATGGTTGAATTGGACGCATTAACTTCCCCCTTTCCGCACAGCTCCGCTCTCCCAGCTCCAGGACAATCAGCCGTGGGTGTATTCAAGGCCACTGTCCACGGCTGATATTGTGTCGTGTGAGCGGTGCTGCAGGAAAGACTACCTGTCAGTCTGGGTTTCTTGGCTCGGCTCTGTGCTGTGTGTTGGGCCTCAGGCAGGAGTAGCCCTGCCCGCTGGGGAGATGGCTGCAAGTCGTGCGTCTCCCCTTTGCTCCCCTGGACCCGAGACAATCAGCAGTAGGTGTGGGAAGGGGTATCCTCCAGCCCAGACACCGAGGTGTTAGGCCAGATTACTCCCGTCTTATCTGCAGCTGTTCTCGGGCTTCTTCTTTTTTTTTTTTTAAAAATACCAACCCACCATTTCCCCACACCGCAGCGTGGCCAAGGGATTCAGCCGACTCACTCACTCATTTCAGAATGCAGACTCCTGGTTTCACCAAACGCACGTTCTCTGTGGCTTTAGCAGAACTTGTCCAGCTGGTGCTACTTTGGAAGTGGTGTTCTGGGTCCTTTCTGGTTTTATATCTAGTGTTTTCCACGGAGATGTTTTTTTCTCTGTCTCACCTAGCCGCCATCTTAGGTTCCTCTCCTGTGTGTAGCCTTTTGAGAAGTCCAACCCACCATTCAAAGTGAACTTTTTAAGCTGCTTGCCACAGCCTGTCCGCCTCCTGCTGAGAAGCCTCCAGAAGCTTGCAGTTACACTCGGAATGGCCTCCTCAGGGCCCTCTGGGACCCAGCTCTGCCCATGCTGCCGACCCTGCCTCTGGCCAGCCTCTGCCTCACTCCCAGCCTCAGCATAGAGGCCTCTCTGTGCTGCTCTTCATGGCCCCACCTGCAGTCATCCTAGTTGTCTTGTCTTGCTTTGACTTCCTTCACAGCGCTCTATACCAGAAGAATATAAGCTCCATAAGGCAAGCAATTCCCCGCTCTGGTTTCATCCTTGTCTAGCCAGCACCTAGAATGTGCCTGGTGCATAGTAGTTGCTTGATACGTTTGTTGAATGATTGAAAGAAAGACTCTGTGCTTGCCAATTCTGATGCTTTCTGTGCTTTCAAAAGAGCTTGCAGAAGTATTGTCCAAGTGAAATTAAATTCAGTAAAAGCCATGTGGAGTTTGATGAGAATGGCCTAGTGGAGAGAGCAGTGAACTGGGAGTGACACTCCTGGCTCTTGGCTCCCGGCTCCCGTTCAGTTTCTGCCACCCCAAGGTGCGTCTGCTTCCCCACCTATAGAATGCAGGCAGGGCCAGGTCTCTGGAACTCTCAGAGAAGGTGCCCCTCTGAGGCAAGAGGGAAGAGGTGGTGGTTGGGAGAGGCCCCCCACTTTACCTCCACTGTACCTCCAGCAGCTTCGTTTCTATATTCTTTTTATATTGGGGGTTAAAATGAAATTTGGTTTGAAGAGTCTGCTTTGAAAAAGTTTAAAAACCACTGAATTAGAATAGCACAAATATTATTTTTTTTAGCTCAATGCTTCCAATTCTGGTAGCTTACTAGTAAAAAGATACTGTTTTCCTCCTCACCCTTCCCCCCCACACATACAAAGGAAAACTCATTGAAGGCTTCTTTTTCAAAATATATTAAAGAAAATTGTGACGTGGATAAATAAAATTATCACCACCAAGACTGTGAGCCACATGGGAACAAAGATCATCTGCCTGTTCACCACCAGTGCACCCTGTCGCCTAGCACAGTACCTGACGCAAAGCTTGCTCAGTAAATGTGTGTGAGATGGGCGGGTGTGTAGATGGGTGGCTGTTTGCAGAGAGCAAAAACTTATTTTTAGTGAGAATATATTATTTTGTAATTAACCTACAAAAGGCATATCTTAAACCATGATATTATTTGCAGGTGAAGTCTACTGTTTTTTTGAAGATGGTATTCATTGGTTAAGCATATTGTAATGGATAATTTTTAAACATTGTTTCCCAACTGGCCAATTTATTGGACCTTCCCCTAATTCCTCATGAATTTTCTGTTAGCAGTTGTTTAAAATATAAAATCAAAAGTATCCAATATGGTTTTCATTTTCTTTCTTTCTTTTTGGGGGGAAGGGGGGAGTCATTTAAAGTAGGATCCTTTTAGAATGTTTAACTTTAAAATAGAAAGCACTATTTCTTTTTATCATGAAAGTGTACTGTGGAGGGCACTTAAGAAAATAATACGCTATTTGAGGACAACTTTGAGACCATAGTTGACCATCAGTTAATTTTTAATTTGGCAGACCTGCCTGAAGCTAATAGGAAAATTTTTACTGAGCTTCCCAAACCATTTTAGTTGAGGTAGGTTAAATTGAAAATAATGTAATAAGACACTGAACTACTAATCTATAGGCTTGGTTTAGAAATAGAAATGAGAATATCAGCTTTGCATTTTTGAAAAAGGTTTAACAATACTATGCTTTAACATAAGGTTACAAAATATTCCCACCTGCACATTGCCTAATTAACATTTTGATTTTGGGTATATTGTAGTTATCAGTCTCTCAAAAACCCTTCCCTTCAGCCACTGAAATTCTATGGCATATGTGTATGTGTGAGTATGTGTGTTAGTATACCTGTGAAAAGTATGTGGTTATTAATTTCTTATATTGCATTTCTTATATTGGATACTATTTACTCATGTATTTATTTTATTTGTGAATTTTTCTTTCCCTTCAGGTAAAGAGGATGAATATCCAAAGAAACCTTTGGGGCAGTTTCCACTTGAAAGGCAGCCTGCTGGCATTCAGCTCCTGAGCAACGGACAGAGAAGTGTCGGCAGGTCAAGTCCCTACATGGGCAGCAAGCGAGACAGCGGCCCCTCCCCTCCTGGGAAGCACTCACACTCCCCACACCATCAGAACAGGATCGGCACTCCAGAAAGAGCAAGGCAGCTGAGGCGGAAATCCGTGGGTGAGGATGGTAAAAAGCTTAAGGGAGAGGTCGATTTTCAAAGGAAACTTCCATCAGCTCCACAAGACAATTCCAAGCAATATAATAATGCAGCTGCTAACCAGAATAGCAATGCTACTTCAAATATCAGAAAGGAATTTGTGCCCAAATGGAATAAGCCTTCAGATAGTTCAGCAATTGAAAAAACTGCCAAATATGCCATTGAAAGCAAAAGTGGTCCAGCAAACCCCACAGTTAAAATCACTGTCCCAAGTTCAGCTGATCTTCGAGTATCAAATGTGAGGCAAAAGATGAAGGTTCTGGATGCAGATGAAGGTAAGCGAGGCTCCAATGCCTCGCAGTATGATAACGTCCCTGGGGCTGAAAGCGACCACGGTGCTGTCCTTGAAGAGGCACTTGAAAGGGCTTACTCACAAACTCCAAGGAATGCAGTGCCCGCTCCTAGTCCAAGGAAGCAGGTGGAGCCGGGTGCTAGTCCGACAAAAGGGTCAAACCATTTTACTTTTAAGGTACAGCCTCCAGGTTACCCAAAATACCCCTCTCGGTTAGAGGGGGAGGATTCTGGAACAGCACCCCCACCCTCCTACAGCAACCCCCCCACTTACCATGGGAACTCCCCAAAGCATGGCCCGAAACCTCACAGCAGCTTCCTGCTGCCACAGTCCAGCCAGGGGGCCCAACTGAGTCCTTCCAGGAGACCGCCCGGTTCTGCTCTTTCGATAGATACTTCTCCTGAGAAACCTTATAGCCGTCCCGCTCCTCTTGTACTACCCTCTAGTCGAATAGAAGTTCTTCCTGTTGACATTGGTGCTGGGGGATATTCGGGCATTTCAGGGTCACCAAAGAATGAAAAATTCATCATTCCTCCAGTGGATTATTTGCCAGATAACAGAAAATGGTCAGAAGTTAGTTACGCGTACAGACCTGAGGTGCAGGGACAATCCTGGTATCGAGATGGTAACCGTAGCCACTTAAGCAATTTACCAAAATATCCAGCCTTTCCACGCATGACCTTTCAGGACCATCACCTCCCAGTAGTTTCAGTTGACAGCCCAGTGCGGTGTAGAACATCACCAGATATAGAAGATGCCAGTTCATCTCGGTATCAATATTCAGGGCCCTCGCCGCCAGCATATCACTACAGAAATCGGGAAGGACTTCCCATTCAAGAATCAGTATTGCTGTGAGAATTTATCTATACTTGCTAGAGACAAGAGAAGAGAAACCACGTAACTCCGACATTGCTATGTTTATAATTGCCAAAGCAGTATTTTATATGACTGTAAACAACTCGCGCAATTCTAATGTATGTTAATAATAAGAATCTGTGGAAATATTTTCATTCCATGTAGATGCTGCTTATGATGAGCATTTTAAAATGCATCATCCCTGAACTTGTTAGAAAGAATTTAACATGGAAACATAGCAATAGTATTTAGGGATGCACGCACAATAACAATTCGTTACTCAGTTTCATATAGAACTTTCTCCAGAACATGAACATTTTTATTCTATTGGCCCATTTTGAGTAATGTTACAAAGCACTGAGAAACTGTCTGTGTAGAATAGAGATTTTTAAGGTTATATGCAGCGTATGTGTCTTCTAGTAGATAACGTAGGCCTCTGCATACACATTTGAACACAGAACTAAAGAAACATTTAAAAAACAACTACTTTTAGTCTAGATCCACGCAATAACTTATTATTATTCTTTTTCTTGTCTTTTAGTCAAGTTTTTCCTCCCCTTTTTTTTTATCCCAGTCCCTAAACTGACTAAAGGGTTTGCTCTGGCCTTACTAACTGACCATCTCACAGAATGCTCATCGTGCTTCTTCAATTGCTGCCATTTTCTTTCAATCTGAAAATTAAGAATGTTGGAAGGAGAGGCTACCCACTTAATGGTGCTTAAAAATCAGGGCAGTTAAAGTAAGTTTATGGTCAAAGGCACAGGGCTTGATTCTCTTTGCCCTGAGATCAGAGTATGCTTTCATGCCCTGTGTAAGCTTGGAGCAGAACCTTCCTCGCCAGGTGCAGAGGCAGTGGGGCACCCCAGCTCTCCAGTGGAGGCCAGCAGAAGGTGTAAGGTACTGATCTTCAAGCACTCATGTGGGCCAGAAGAATAAACTCCTTTGAAATTCATTTGAAAGCAGGATTAACAATATGGTTACATCTTCCTGCACCCCTTAAATTTTTCTAGGGCCTCACCACAAAGGGCACCAGGGTGGGGGGTCATTTATACCATCTTCCCTTAAAGAATGTAGTCAATGGATATTGCTGCACTTAACTGGGCCATTGAATTATGGTGAAATTGTAAAAATTATTTACTTAATTGTTACTAGCAATCTAAGATTTTAGTCTTTTAAAGAAATTACTATGTCTTTCATACTTTCTGAAAGTCTTTCAGTGAAAAAAAATTTCAGGCTCATGGTGAACAATTACTAATATTCAATTCAATTAAAAATATTGTATTACACTACAATTACCAAAACACTGACAAAAAAAGTTTTGGGCATGCCAAGAAACTGTGACTTTGTATTTAACTGGAGAGCTTGTTTCCAACATTGCTTTGTTTCTATTTGAACGGAGAGGGAAAAGCATAGTGTTGATAGCTCTTCTCATTGCAAGTTGGGGCTTTAGACTTACTAGGTACAGAAGCATGTCTTTTAAAATGAAAGAAACATTTGTTTAGTTAGTGAATGTGACAATATTTTTTATGTATATAATGAGTCTAATGTATTTTAATCAACTTGGTAATGATGTTATTAAATGGCGAAACAAATGCAGTGTATTAACAGCTAAGCACTACTCTGAAGCTCAGACCCTGAGATGAAGATTACTGGGCCCTTGGTTGTGATCATGTGGAAGCTTAGAGATACATGTAAATAAAACTGTAGCCGAGGGTATTAATTCCAATTTCCAATTTTTAAACCATGATTTTGTGATTTGTAATAAACGAAGCTGTACAATTTAGTTTATGATAGCAGCACCTGAGCTGTTCCAAAAATATATATATATCAACAGTGGTAAATACTGTAGATTTATATATATATATATCTGCAAAATATATATATACACACACACTATTTTCTTATGTCATCTATGACATTTTTAAATCTGTATACTTTTTTTGATGTGATTGTTTTTAACATGCTAAAAGTAATAAGTATATTTTGTTTTGTGTCTTTTATGTGCATTTTTTTTCTTACGGCATAAGTGCTTTGTCTGTTACGCTTCTCAGGCTAATTCTCTTCTAATTAAGTAGATCCTGCCCAGTGTTCATCTACATTATTTTAAAGTATATCTCAGTGCTGTGTCATATGCTTTATTAATTTCCAGTAATACTACATTTAGAACTACATCATCTTTCCTTGATTTTCTTTAGTATGTCATTATTCATAGCAATAAGGGATTATTTCCAGTCTTCCCCCCTTGTAAAATATAGTTCTCTGTGTTTTCTAAGAAAGAAAACAAAACTTAATTCAAAATTATTTTACCACCACACAATTTTACTCTTTCAAACTTAATTTAATAATTGACAGGTGAAATAATATTGCTAAAGTGGGTCAGAATATGTTCATGAAACATATTTGGCTAAGGTTGATTTTACTCTGTAACTGCATATACAAGGTGTGAATATTTTGCCATTATTAAGTCTTTTCCTGACAGTTTTGTTTAACACAACAAGTACTTTGATATATAGTTTTTATTTTTTATTTTTTATTTAGTTTGAAAAGTTACACTAGATTCTCACAAGGGTTTTAAAACTTGGACTCTTTCAGGGGCTTATGTTATTTATAGGTTTTTTTTTTTAATGGGCAGCTTTTAAAGCTGGGAAGTATATGTAAAACCAGATATCAAAGTATCAGTGATAGACTATTTCTTGAAAGACTATAGAGAGATTCAGTGGGACATTTATGGAGAAGGAAAATAGATGTTTCTAGGGTTTGATTGTTTTAACTTTTTCCATTTTAAGAATATCCTAATACTAAATTTCATGTTATATGCAATGTGACTTTACTCTGAATTTTCAAAGCTGTAATCCCTTCCCATTATCATACAAGTACAAAACCAGTACCTACTCAATACTTTGCTGAGATCCCTTTTCTTTTTACTATCATAATTAGAGAAAAACATGCCATGTTACACAAAGAAGGTTTTATTCACAGAGAACTACAGCTTAATCTTCTAGAAATATTATTACTCTTAATTATCTTTTTGAATGACACCTTAATTTCAGTATGCACTTGATTGTGGGTTATTTAGACTAAAGTTTTGGGGGGTGGAGTTCTCTCTCATTGGATTTTAAAGGTCCTTATCTAATGTGGACATGAATGTTTATTAACCAGGTGGCTTTAATAAATCAAACTAAAAGCATTGAACACAGGAAAAAGGATGCCATTTAATATTTATTTATGAGTTTCATTTTTAGAAGGATTTGCAGTTCTCCCTAAATCTAACTAAGCATAACTGCCTCTGTTGTATAGATGTGAAAACCGAGAAATAACAGAATGAATTTAAGGTGTCACAAGTGTGTGTCTCAGTCCTTGTTGCTCTTTAGATTACCTGGGGAACTTATGAAAAAATTTCTCTGCCCAGGTCCCAACCCAGGCCACTTAAATCAGAATCTCTGGGGTGGAACCCACATTTCAGATAATCATAATTTTTTTGCCCTTAATTTAGAGTTCACTTAAGCTCTTTCAAACAAGACAAAATACCCTGAAGTGATTGTCTTATCACATCTCCACTATGGACTGTCTCAAAAATTCTTAACAGAGCAGAGTCTGATAGTTTAGAATCTCTGATATCAGGAAAGGTAGGAAAAATTTACTGAAAAGATTGACCTTGCTAGCCTTCTCTATAAACTTTGATGAACTACTGACAGTCATGGATGGTACATCAATTGATTCAAATGAAGGGTAGTATTTATCTCATTTGCTGCTTACAGTAGTCCTTAAAAATAGGTAGAGCCATGTTAAGATTTCCATTCATAGGCAACCTAGGTCTCATTTTCTTTACGTGAAATGCTTCAAAAGGCCTAAGCTAAGTTGTTTGGAAGCCTAAGTGGGTTTTCAGTATGTGAGGAGCTGAGAAACTGCTGAATAGTCTGGGCATTCATTTGACCAGTCTACATTTTATTGAGCATCTGCACTGTACCAGGTGTGCTGGGGACTGCTATTAGGTTCATGCTTCAAGGAAGGAAAGAGACATGCTTTATAGTCTGTCTTGCAATGCAATATTGGACATATGCACGGGCTGTTGTTACAGGAACAGAAGGGCCAGGGAATTCCTGTGGGGAAGGCAGTGCCTCAGCTGAGCCTGAAAGGAATAGGGGACAGACAAGGGAGAGGGAAAGGGACATTTCTCCAGAAGGGATGGCGAGAGAATATACATAGTGAGAGGGGAGGGGAGAGGGTTAGACCAGGTCACGGAGGGCCTGTCTGCCATGAAACATGACCCTGTAGGCAGGTTTTGTCATGGTTATATTACATTTCACATGTGGTCTCTCTAGACTGTGGAGGCTGGATGTGAGGCTGAAGGCTGGAGGTAGTTGGAAAGACAGGATGCTATTGCAAATGTTCTCTGTAAAAGGTGGTGCAGAACTTAATTCAAGCAAGGAAGAAGTTCTGAAGAAGCGGTGATTGATTTGAGAACTATTTAGTAAGTAAAATTAGCAAGACTGGATAGTTGGTTGAATGTAATCATGATAAGAAGAAAAATAACTTGAGTGCTTAGTACATGTCTGGTACCATGCTGAGGATTTTGCTTGTATTAACTCATTTAATCCTCACAATAACTCGATCAAGTAAGTAGGTACTATTTTAATTCCAATTTACAGATGAAAAATCAAAGGCACAGAGTGTTTAAGTCATTTGCCCCAAGTGGCACAGCTAGGAAGTAATAGAGCCAGGACTTGAGTCCAAGCATTCTGAATCCAGGCTCTGTGCTACCCCTCCCACCTCCCCAGGACAGCTTTAGGGAGGTATAATTTACTTACCATAAAATCCACCCGTTTTAAGTGTGCATTCAATGATTTTTATTTTTAGTAAATTCACATAGTTGTGCAACCGCAACAATCCAATATTAGAACACTTCCGTCACCTCAAAAAGATACTTTGTGCCCAGTTTGCAGTCAACCCACTCCCTACCCTCAGCCTCAGGCGACCACTAATCCACCTATCGATTTGACTTTTCTGGACATTTCATCTAAATGGACTCGTTCAATATGTGGCTTTTTGTGTCTGTCTGCTTTCATTTCACATAATGTTTTGAGGTCCATCCAGGTAGTAGCATGTATCAGTAATTTTCCTTCTTTGTTGCTGAAGAGTATTCCATTTTATACTTGTTTCACATTTTGCTTATTCATTCACCAGTTGATAGACATTTGGACTGTTTTCACTTTGGGACTATTAAGAATCATGCTTCTTTGAACATTCACCTACAAGTCTTTGTGTGGACATAGTTTTTATTTCCCTTGGGTATATATCTAGGAGTGGTATTGCTGGATTGTATGGTACGTGTAACTATTTAAGAAACTGCCAAATTGTTTTCCAAAATGGCTACACCATTTTACATTTCTCCCAGCACTGTGTGAGAGTTTCTACACATCAGAGCCAACACTTGTTATTCTGTCTTCTTTGGTGAAACGTGTATTCAAATCTTTTGCCCAACTGTGTAATTGAAGTTTGTTATCTTATTCTTGAATAGTAAGAGTTCTTTTTGTATTCGGGATACAAGTTCTTTATGAGACATATAATTTACAAATATTTTCTCCAGTCTTTGTCCTGTCTTCTCACTTTCTTCATGTGTCTTTAAAGTACAAGAGTTATCAATTTTAGTGAGGTAATTTACCAGTATATTTTTCTTCTGCGAATCATGCTTTTGGTATTATATCTCTCTGCCTTACCAGGGTCACAAAGATTTTCTCCTATGTTTTATCCTAGAAGTTTTATGGTTTTAGTTCTAACATTTGGATCTATGAGCCATTTTGAACTAATTTTTATATATGGCGTGAGGTAAGGCTCTAGATTTATGTGGTTATCAGTGGTCCCAGCCCTCAGCATTGACAGACTGTCCTCTCCCTGGTGGGTTTGCCTGGGCACGTCTGTCAGCAGTCAGTTGCCAGGCCACAGAGGGTTCATTTCTGGGCCCAACTCTGTTGCATGGATCTATGCTTGTCCTCAAACCAGCACCAAACTCTCTTCATCACTGTAGCTTTATAGTAAACTTTGAAATTGAGAAGTGTGAGTCCTCCCACTTTTCTTTTTCAAACTTTTCTCACTGTTCTGGGTCTTCTGCATTGCTATGTAAATTTTAGGAACAGCTTGCCAGTTTCTGCCAAAAAAAAAAAGCCTGTGGGAATTTTGCTAGGGATCATATGGCATTTTTAGATCACTTTGGAGAGAATTGCCATCATAGCAATATTGAGTCTTTCAATCCATGAACACAGAATGCCGCCATTTATTTAGATCAAATTTCTTTCCATAATGTTTGTAGTTTTCTGTGTACAAGCCCTGTACTTCTTTTGGTAATGTTATTCCTAAGTATTTTATTCTTGATGCTCTTGGGAATGGAATTGTTTTCTTAAACATCATGCTGAACAGTTGAGGGGAGAGAGAGGGGCAGGATGGATTTTTCCAGTTCCCAGGTTGGGTAGTAGCATGGATAGTGGGACACAAAGAATTCAGGAAAAGGAGCAGATTTAGGTTTAGTGAGAAAACGATTTCAATTTTGACAAGTAGAATCTGAGGTGCTTAGGAGACTGGCAGCTGGAGGTGTCTGGCAAGCAGTTGGCTGTTTCCAAGATGTTTGGCACTTGCCAGCATGTAGGAGGTGGTTAAAATCATGAGAGTGGCTGTACTTTCCCAGGGAGATCACTACATGGTGAAGATGAGCAAGCCAAGGTGGAGCAGAGCCTGGGGGCACTGGCATTTAAGAGCTGGCAGAGAAAAAGGAGCCCGTGCAAGACTCAGAGGGAACAACTGACTGATTCCACAAATGTTTGAGCGCCCAATGACTGAAGACGTGGAGCTGTGAAGGCACACGGGCTTGGTGTTGAACTTTGCCTCCATGGGCCCTACACCGTTCTAGGTCCTGGTGACAGCATGGCATAATAAAAGCAAAATGCCTGTCCTTGTGGAATACATGCTGGCCCATTTCCTCAACTAAATGAAGTTTGTAGTATCTCAGAGTTATGAGGATTAAATGAGTTAATCCCTGGAAGTGTTCAGCAGTGTCATTGCACAGTAATAAAGTGGGACCATTGCCTGTAATCACCACATGCCACCACTGGGCTAGGTTTTAGTGACCAAGAAGGACATGGACACTGTTTTCATGGAGCTTACTGTCTGGAGGATTACAGATGGAGCAGGTGCCACGGAAGGAGGAGAAAGAACTCCGGGGACAGGGAGCCAGTGGGCGGTGTGAAGCGTGGCGGAGAGGCCTGGGAACGGAGGACTGAGAAGTTTGGGCTTGGCAGATGGGAGGTGGTTGCTGACATCTGCTGTCATTCCTAGAGCCATAATCAGACTGCAGCGTCCCAGGCACAGGTGGGAGGTGACACGGTTTGAATGGGAAGGGATAGACAGTTGCTGTCTAGTGGCTGGAGGGAAAGATGAGTTAGGCTAGGGCCAGGGAGGGATGTATTTACATGGAAAAATAATGCTAATTAGTTTATTAATCACGCTTAAGCAACTTCTGCAAGTCAGCCCTTGGTCTTATTCCAGTTTGTTCCTTTATGCAGTCATGAGTGTTAAAACACCAATTATTAACATTTCTCTAATTCAGACTTTTCACTTTATTTGGAGGAAGATCAGCATAATCTGAATATAAAGCAGGCTGCATCGAGAAAACTCTGCATGCTGCCCATGAATGTTGACCTTGTAAAGCAGTTTTAAAACTTCGCTGCCGCCTGTAGTACCTGCCAAGAGATGTGATTTAGAAGTAGCATATGTGAAAATGATAGAGAGGTTTGCTTCTCTGTAAACTAAATACAAACCAGCAACAAACTGTGGCTGCTAAAGAAGCTAACTCATTCTCAAACAGTGTTGAAAAGCTCTGCCTCAAACTCAGGATGTGACTTTGGGCAAGTCACTGAGCCTCTTTGGACCATTTCTCCGTAAACTCTGGAGGTAAAAGAGGAGTTCGCAGAGGGTTCTGCTCCTCCCGTGAGGGAACGGTGCCCCCACTCTAGGCCCGTTGGTGCTGTGTGCCCCACAGTGCCCAGCGCCAGGGAGACTGAGGTGAGTAGACCCCTCAGGCCCTGCTTATATGAGCAGACAGTGTTATGGGGAGTGTGGATGTAATTATATGGACTCCCACCTGGGGCAAGGACAAGGAAGGAGAGGGACCTGGTACCTAAGGGCCTGTAAAATGACAAACACCGAGACGACCCCTGAGCAGAGACAAGGCCTGATGGTCCCGGGCCGCAGGAGACAGGCAGCCTGGCATCCAGGAGAGCTAGGTGGCAAAGACCGACATAAAACGGCTATGGTTGCAGACAAAGACAGTTTTAAGTTGTCAACACATCTGCACCCATGAGGCATGCCGTTAGCAGGGTTCTCTCTGAAAAGGGAGGCATGAGTGTCTGTGTGTTTGTCCGTTTGGTAGTGTGGCGTGGTGGCCATCAAATCTGCACTGTAGTTGGGGTTTGCCACCTGTTAGCAGTGACCTTGGGCAAGTCATTCCCTTTATGTTCTCACATTCCTCAGCTGTAGAATGCGGGCATGAGAGCCAGAAGGGAGAGTGGAGATGATCAAAGAGAGTAGATCTCAACCATAGCTTGTGGAGCTTCCAAAAATGCTGGTGCCCAGGCCTGCCCCAGAAGCTCTGGGCATGGGGCACAGGGAGATTTTTTTTTTTTTTTTTTTTTTTTTTTTTGAGTAAGAAGCACTGATATAGCCTAACAGTCCATGATTCTGTCATCTACCCCTTATAACCTAAATCATTCCATGGTAATGCAGTTGTAGAGGAATTTAGGGCAAGAAATCAGAGGCTTAGGCTTTAAATCCTTCATGAGAAACCATGAGTGGCTACCTCAGTTAACAAGCAATAAGTGTTTTGACCTATAGAGAGAGATGTCATTCTCTTTCCACCCATATTTCACTATCCTTCTAGCTCCCTATTCTATTAAGTCTATGATATTCTATTACTTTTATAATAGAATAGAAGTATTCTATTATTCTAAAGTAATATTCTATTACTATCAGGAAACAACTTTAAAGTCATACTAGGGGATTCTTCTTTCAATGATATAGTGGAAAGAACAGGCTTGAAGACAAATCAGGGCATGAGTTTCAGCTTTTCCACTAACCTTGGTGGACCTTAGTTTTACATATAAAAGAGAGAAATTGAGGCCTCTCCTGCAAGGCTGTTTTGAGAATAAATTGAGATAATGTACATGTACCACAGTGCCTGAAGCACGAAGCTCAATAAATGTCAGATGATGAATGTAAGTGTTTAGATAGAGGGGGGACCATTATTCATATTTAAAGAACTTCCCTCCCCCTTTTTTATTTATAAAAGCACCTCAAAAGAAACATGGGCAAATAGCAGTAAAATGACAAGAAGTAAAAAAAATAGAAAATTATTAAACATGTTCTACATTCCCATTAATGAGAGAAATTGAAATGTGAACGATGACTGGCAAAGACAATTGGCAAAAGGAATGTTCATGCCTTCCTGATGAGAGGAAAATTACATTCCAAAGGTGTATCATTTTTCCAGTATAAAAATTTAAATATTGTATCTATTGGTCCAGTAATACTACTTCCAGGAATCTGTCTCACAGAAAGACAAGCACAAAAAGGCACAAGTAAAAGAATGTTTGTTGCACTATTGTTTGTAATAGGAAAAAAATCAGAAATAACCTAAATGTCCATTGATGGAAGATAGGTTAAATTATAGAAAACAATATTGTTCAGCCTTTAAAAATATGTAGGTATGGTATGTCTATGGTTTGTTGCTAAGTGAAAAAAGGAGTATTCTCTTAGCCCCAGTTGGCGTTCCAGCTTCTGGTTTCTCCCCGGACCTTGAAGCAAGTGTTAGTGTGTTGAAGGTCATGGGTAGGGTGGGGATGGGTTGCTAACCCTTGGTTATTTTTTGAGGACCATGGGCTATCAGGAGGTTTTGAGGACCTCTCAGGACAAACAGTGAAGATTTTAGAACTGCTAGCCAGGTACTTGGGAGTGAGAATCAGCCATGTTGAAATAAGACAGGTAGGTGAGGAGAAGCCTAATGGTGGCACAGTTAGAGAGGGAAAGGAGAGGGGAGAGGAGCAGAACAGAGCACTTGGGTCTCCCATTCAGGTTTTATCCTTGAACCAACATCGTGAGGTTTGCGTGGAATTCAGCAGATGCTGGTCCTCCGTGGAGGGGGCTCTAAAACTTACTCCCTTCCCCCAAGCAATCTTGTTCTTTCCATCACTGTTCTTTCAGCCATGGGGGTGTGGACAGAAAGGAGGGGCAAAAAAAATTAGAGGTTCCTGGGGCAGCCTTGAAAGATGGCAGCAATCAAAGTTTATGCTCCATGCGTTGGCAGTGGCCAGAGCCCAGGAGCCCCGGAGGCCACACCCGAGGCCCCAAGGCTGGTATGGCTCTGATATAGAGGCTGCACTGTTATTTTTACCACTGGAACGGAGGGTCAAGGTTGATGCCCAGTAAGCGAAAGTTGGAGAAGTAATAATAATGATAATTTGTTTAAAAGCCAGGTGTGCCGGTTTGAATGTATTACGTCCCCCAGAAAAAGCCATAATCTTTGATGCATTCCTTGTGGGGGCAGATGCATCAGTGTTGATTAGACTGTAATTCTTTGCATGTTTCCATGGAGATGTGACCCACCCAACTTTAGGTGATAACTCTGGATAATTTCCATGGAGGTATGGCCCCGCCCATTCAGCATGGGCCTTGATTAGTTCATTGGAGCACTATATAAGCTCAGACAGAAGGACCAAGCTTGCTACAGCCAAGAGGGACACTCTGAAGAACGCAAGGAGCTGAGAGAGGAGCTGCAGCTTACAGAGACATTTTAGAGATGGCCTTTGAAAGCAGACTTTTGCTCTGGAGAAGCTAAGAGAAGACAAACATCCCAAGAGCAACTAAGAGTGACACTTTTGTGGAGCTGCAGCCTAGAGAGGAACGTCCTGGGAGAAAGCCATTTTGAAACCAGAACTTGTGCCTTCCCAACTAGCAGAGGTTTTCCAGACGCCATTGGCCACCCTCCATTGAAGGTACCTGATTGTTGATGACTTACACTGGACACTTTATGGCCTTCAGACTGTAACCGTGTAACCAAATAACCCCCCTTTATAAAAGCCAATCCATTTCTGGTGTTTTGCGAAAAGGCAGCATTAGCAAACCAACACCAGGTAACCTCGGAAATATGAAGACCTTGAAATTTGGGGAAGTCTCAGAATGGAGGCCTCATATCCTCTCCCTGCTGACTAAAGCAATGACACACTCAGCCTTAATGGCATCTCTTTCAAAGCATGTCTGGAAAGCCAGCCTCTTCACCACTGGCAGACCCTGCTCAGAAACTGTGGGGGAAGGTGTTTACCGCTCCAGAAAGAAGGCAGAGAGGGTCTTACACCTGGCTTTGAACCATCTTTTCTAAGTCATGGGATGGACTGGCTCAGGATACCCCATAGGATTTCTTGGGCCAGTAAAATGTTCTCTGAGATTCGGGACACTGTCATAGAGTTGTCCCTTTTTATTTCATCAAATATGTCTACTAAAAGAAAAAGAATCTTAAAGAATATTGTAACACACAAAAAAAGTAGGAAGAGCTCAATCTCAGAAAAATGGATGGTCATCTAAATTGAACACATTTGGTCTTTTTAAAAAGCCACACTTCAACCTCATTACAGACAGGTAAAAACTCCACTATAGATCTGCACTGGTCCATACACCAGCATATAAGGACCACTGCACTAGTCTTGTTTCAATAGCAAATGATTTGATTAGATTATGTGGTTTATAGAAAATTAAATTCTTTGGCCTATCCAGATGCTAATTTTATGCCCAGAATTAAAATACCATTAGGAGTCCTAGACAGTAACAAACATGCCATAAGTCTTAACTCATGGCTAGGTTTTTGGCAAATGACTTGAGAGCAGGAATCCAGGTATGGACTGAACACCAGATGGGTGCGTAAGTTTAACCAAGGTTCTGAGATGGGAGCCACAGTGCATAAAAAGTCCACTGGAGTGTGAGTGAAGTCTGAGAGAAGCTGAGAAGAAGAGTAGGAAGCCACTAATTGAAGTGGATACAAGAAAACATGACCAGGGCAGAGAAGCCTAGAAATTCTTTCATGGTAAAGTGTGTTGATGGGTATCAAGGACACCTATCCAGAATTCAGTCACCTGACAACTTCACCTGAGGACAAAGAGGCCAGAAAGGACCCTCACCTAACAAAACCCATGCCCCACACTTAGTCTGGCAGAGCTGAAACACTTTGCCCATTAGTGCACCTTTTAGGGTGACATCTTAGATTATCCCCAATTCCATGAGGCTTTTCGATGTCTCCGAGTGGTCTAAAACCAGGTGTGAAATGTTTATGCCAACTCCAAAGTGAGAAGGAAAGCAATCCAAAGACCACTCTCACATTTAACACAACTGCACATTCAGGAGGTTCCCAAAACCACCCTCAGCCTCAAAGTTTTTTATGGCTCCAGTTTTTTATGGGGAAAGGATACAGAAGTCAGCCAAGGGAAAGAAGTTCATCGAGCAGAATCCTGGAGGGATGCAAAGATGAAGCATCTGTTTCTCTCTCCCCATGAAGTCAGGGACTTCTCTTGGACCTGAGGTGTGACAATATCTGCAGAGTATTGCCAACCAGGAAGGCTTGCTCCGGAGTTTTTGTAGGGGCCTCCTCATATAGACATGATTGTTTGATTAACACATGGTTTATCTCAGCCTTCAGGTCCACTGATATGGCAAGACCAAGGCCCCCATCCTAAGTCATATCTTGGTCCTTCTTTTGCAGTCAGCCCCATCCTAGGTCTATACAGATGGGACCAGCCTGCACCCTAAATCACATTGTTACCATCTGGCCAGCCCAAGGCCCCCAGGCCAACGAAAATAATCACTTCCCAGGAGCCAAGGGCAAAGTTCAGACCTTCTCTGTGGGCAAGGCACAATCCTTCACTACACACTGAGTAATCCCGAAAACTCTCAGTTTCACGATTCACATTTTACAGATGAAGAAACAAGCCCAGATTTGTCAAGTGATTGTCCAAGGTCACACAGCTAGGTAGGGACTAGATCTCACCTTTTCCAACTCTCATTCCATCCCAAAGAGAGAGCAAATCAAAAGGTTGGGCAGTGGCTACTCTGTATGCAGGTTTCCCTGGGTGTGTTTTCAACAGCTTGGCCAACTCTAGAGTGCCCAAGAAAATGATCCTCCATGGAGCACATGAAATATCTCCCCTACAACCCACCAGCAGATTACAAGGTAGGGTTTGTCGTCAGTGTCTCCCACACCCTTCCTGCCTGTACTCCCCATTGCTTTATGCCCCTCCCATAGCTAAGACAACCTGCCATCACTTCTCTTGTGAACATAGACATTGTATTTATATTTAAATAAGGGTATCAAATCTCAGTGGGGGATCTCTATCTGGTGGCCTTGATTTTCCTTAGTCCTCACTCTTCTGGCAGTTTCAAGTTACACAGACACTTTTTGGACAGGGTTCATTTTAACTGGAAGTTCAACTCTACTATCACTCGGGTCACAGGTTCTTAAGCTCCACTGTGTGTACAGATCACGCAGGCCATCTGGTTTAAAATGCAGATTCAGATTCTGTAGATTGGCAATTAGCTCTCAGATTCTGTATCTCTTAAAACTCCCAGGTGACCTTGACACTGCTGGTCTGGGGACCCCACAGTAAATACCAAGGACCTCAGCCAGGGCAGTCGGGAAGAAGCACAAGTACCCAAACCCCACCCCCAGTCACCATACCCTCCCCGGTGGAATTTCTGGGTGCAGAGGCAGCTGCACAACACAGCCTCTGACACACACAGTAGTTTGCCTTTGCAGAGTTTATGGGATAAATGAAATGGCTGTATGCCTTCTTCTTCAATGTTCACAGACCACAGTTATTTCACAGGCTTAGAACCATTGAGGGCCCAGTTTTGGCTGTTGGAGATGATGATTTTCATCTTCAGCAAGTTCTTGTGGGAAAGGGTAAATCGTTGCCTTCTGGGATCCCCTGGGGCAGCTTCCAGCACAGGGAGGAAGTGCCTGTTGACGTTTTCTCCTTCATGCCTGTTTCCTTCCTGTGGCACTTGCAGATGGGCCAGACCATTTTAGCTGCAGTTTTGGGGCAGGATGACACCCACTCCTCATTTACTCCTGGTTGTATGTTTCCACGGAAGGGGAGATAATGAAGTTTAGCTTATCCACACTGTAGGTGGGAAGTTATAACCTACCTGATTCCTTAATTAAGCTATCAGTTAAGTCTGTGTCAGCACCACCTGCTGTGCCTGGGCCTTGTGCCACGTGGTGAGTGCCAACTGAGGAGCCCAAACCCTACAAAACCCAGAGCTCCCCACACATTTGTTTCCAGTAAATCTTTAGTCATTGCTCACTTGCCTTCCCCCATGGCTTTCTCCTACACTATTTTTTTAAAAGTCCACATTTAGACAGATTGCCCAACTCCTTCGTCATGCTAATGGGATTATAGAATGTGCCAGTCTTCCAGGGCTGTACCTTCCCCGAAGAGAATATTCATGTTGACCACGTGGCCCAGGAGCCAGCTACCTGCCTTGCCTTTGAAGTCCCGAGCTTCACCCCAGGGAGACATACAAGGTACAGAGCTTGGAGAGAGGGGAGAATGGAGCCAGAGACAAAGAGGAGAATCCAGGGTTCTCTGGGATGAGATCCGTAGCAAACGTATCTTTATAACCTCAATGGGTACTCAGCAAGCATTTGTGGAATGAATAGATGAGAGAAGGCAAGAAAAGCAAGAAGGAAAAAGCTATTGTGTATGAAGCTTGGGCATCACCCCTCCCCAAATGCCCCAGCACCACCATACCCCTGAGATAATGTGAAAGGTTCTTGTTGCAAACATTTGGGGGGGGGGGTGCTATGAGGTTATTCCCCCGAGAAGGTGAGGAGTCAGGGGGTCTCATGGGGTCACGGGGTTGGAGCAGGCCAGGGTTGCAGGGTCTTCCCCTCTCCGGGCCCCAGGTTCCTCCACTGTGAAGTGGCCTTCAGGAAGTCACAGAGCCGATGGATTTGGTTGACAGCAAAACCTGGACTAAAACCCATATCCCTCGACCTCCAGTGCAGCAGCTTGCTGATCTGTCAAGCTGTTTATGCATCCAGGACATGCGTACAGAGCATGTTCATCCTGCCGTGAGCAAGAGGGGATGGTGAGTTAACCAGGACATTACCGCTGATCTGCCAAAGAGCCTCCTGAAGACCCAGGACGCAGAAAGAAGACATGACCTCTCACCCTCGCTCTGAGGAAATGTTCTCCTCTTCCAGAGGTTAAGCTAATCGTATCCCCATTACAAATGAGGATGATGCTCAGGCCAGCAGAAGTGTGAGCCCAATGAAGTATGGCTCTAAGTTATGGGTGCAGAGAAAAGTACCCTGGAGTCGCTGAGCTTCCCTCCCTGTGGAGGAAGCACAAAAGATTTCTTTGTTTTGGTTTAGAAGCCAAACAAGGATCCCTAGAGGATCCACTTGGCATTTTTCTAGGTCATCTGAAGCAAAGCGAAGCAGTACACTGTAAGCTCTTCCTTCTCGCCCTCCCTCCCTTCCTTCAACCAACATGAACCTAGCACCTGCTAAGGATTAGGAACCAGGGAAAGCAGTGTATACGACAGGAAGCCCCATTCCCTCTTGGAGCTTGCATTCTAGTGAGGAACAAACCAGCAAAGTTAGGATACAGGGTGCAGGAGGAGAGGGCTGGAGGGAAACTAAAGCCTGGAGGGAGATAGCAAATGTTGAGGAGGGGTTGCAATTTTAATTAGGGTGCTCCCTGAAGACTTCTCTGAGAAGTGACCTTTGAGAAGAAGCCGGAAGGAAATGAGGGAGCAAGCCATTTGGACATTTGGAGACGAGTCTTCCAGGTTGAGGGAATAGAAAGTGCAGATATTCTGAGGCAATAGCAGGCCTGGCGTGCTTGAAGAACCAGGAGAAGGCCAGTGAGGCTAAAGCAGACAGTGCAAAGAGGGCAAGAGATGGAGGAGAGTAGAGAGATCTGAAACTGGGGCCAGGTCATTAGATGGACTTGGCTTTAATAGGAGACAAATGGGAAACTATGGGAGGATGTTGAGTAAAAAATGACTTGATGTGTTATCTCTTTTAACAGAACTCCTTGGTTTGCTGGCTGAAAGGACAATCAGGGTGGTGGTGATGGGGTGGCTGGAAGCAGGTAGAGGAGTTGGCAAGCCGAGACAGTCAACTTAGCAAGAGTTGATGACAGCTTGGGCAGAGTCTTGGCAGTGGAGGGGGTGTGGAGTGATCAGCTCTGAATATGCCTTGAAGACAGAACCCAACAACAGATCTGCCATTGGGTTGAATGTGGGCGGTTACGAAGAAGAGAGAGACCATCCAGGAGCAACTGTGAGGATAATGGGCTGATAGCTGGGTGGAGAGAGATGGACGAGAAACAGAGGGGAAGTTAGCTCAAAACTGGATCTGTGAAACTTGAAATAATATGTAACCAGAATAAGAATAGCCTACACATATGGAACTCCTCCTATCTGTCAGGCGCTGTGTGAAACACTTTACATGCATGGTCCCATTGAATTCCTACAACAGCACAATTATCTTCTTTGTTTTAGAGATAAGCAAATTGGTAGTTATACCCAGCCACAGCCTTGCAAAATCTCATGCAACAAAAAATAGATCTTCCGTGTTTAATTTTTCTGTCTTCACTGCACCATTTGCCGGTTGGTAATGGCCCATCATACTGTTAAGGAAGACATGAGTTTTTTCCTCAGTCCTGGTGAACAGAGAGTGATGGTCAGCTTTGCTCTGCTCCTGGGCTTCATGGATCCAACTAAAATCTTGAATGAGTTAATGAGCAAACTCACGACCTGAAGGGCAGAAGCCAAGAAATGTCTCAGGACAGGTCCTGAGGCAGGTTACAGCCATCCATCAGGTGTGTGCACGGTAGAGGGCAGAGCTGAGCTGGACAGACCAGGAGAATGGAAGTGCCAGGTTTAGCAACTAAGATACAAGCTGGGCTTCATAACCAGAAGCTTCTAGAATAGAAAGGCAGAAGTCAGCAGTGAGCAGTTGGAAGCTGGGTGTTCCGGTTTGCTAATGCTGCCATTATGCAAAATACCAGAAATGGTATAAAAGGGGGTTTATTCAGGTACAAATTTAAAGTTCTAAGGCCATAAAAGTGTCCAAACTAAGGCATCAACAAGAGGATGCCTTCACTGAAGAAAGGCCAATGGCATCTGGAACACCTCTGTCAGCTGGGAAGGATGTGGCTGGTGTCTGCTGATTCTGAGTTGTGTTTCAGCTCACCTTGCAGCTCCTGGGTGTCCTTAGCTTAGCATCTCCAAATGTTTTTCTGCCTATGTCTCCAAACATTGTTCTGCCTGCATCTCCAAGAATCTCCAAGTGTCAGCAAGTGTCTGAGTCTTCTGGCTTAGCATATCCCGGGGCGTTTTCCTCTCTCTGCTCTCTGTGTGAGCTCCCTTTAAAGGACTCCAGTAAACTAATCAAGACCCACCCTGAATGGGTGGGGTCAAATCTCCATGGAAACTTTCAATCAAGAGGTCACACCCCAATCAAAAAGATTGATCAGTCTGCCCCCACAGGATAGCATTAAAGATTATGGTTTTGGCAGGCGGACATAATGTATCCGAACTGGCTCACTGAGTGTGAATAGGAAGTGAGCAGTGCAGGGTCAAGAGCTGGGGTGCTCTGGGGTTCCTTTTGGGTGGGCCTGACTAGCTGGTAAAGTCTTGGAGAGGCCAGTGCTACATGCTGAGAAATAGAGAAGCAGAAAGGAGTTCCAATTCCACCCCATTTAGATAAGTCTATTAGTTAGCTATTGCTGAGTAAGAAATCACCCCACACCTTAGTGACTTAAAACCACAGTCATAATTTATTCTCTCTCAAAATTCAGGAGCAGCTTGGCTGAGTGGCCCCAGACTGGGGACCTCCAATTGGCTTCTGCACTCACTCAACTGGTGCCTGGGCTGGAAGGTGGAACGGCTGGGACTGTTCTCTGTGTGAACGTTGCTTTCTGGGTGATCTCTCCAGCATGGGGGCTGCAGGTTGGTGACACTTCTTACTTGGTGGCTCGTGGTTCCAAAGCTGGGTGTCTCTAGAGAGGGAGCCAAGAGGAAGCTGACTGCATCCACTCATTGCCCATGACCGTTATAACTTAGCACGTGCAGCTCTGACCTACCCACACCCCTCTCCTTCTCCAACCTGGGTGGGGTGGCATTGGGGTTCTTTGTGCACAGACTGGATTGTGGGTAACTGTTTCATTAGAGGGGAAGAGGGAGGCTCCATGGTTTCAAATGTACTTCCCCACAGTATTCTGCAGCCTCCTGTAAGGAAACTGATTGCGCCACGGGACATTTGCCTGCTGCCAGCTAATTAGGAAAGCTCATTCTGAGGACCTGGTCAGAGTGAGCCCCAGGAAGGATACACAGTGTGGCTGCGGCTGCAGTGCTGGAGCTCCCTGCCATAACTGCGTAACATAAGCTCCTTGAACTTGAGTAAGTTCGTGCCAGCACAGGCTTTTTGCTAAAGGCCATTACGTCCCAAAATGTTAGGCAGTTGCCAAAACACAGCAGCTGGAACCCACAGCTGGGTTTCTGCTTAACTGTGAGAGAGGGACGTCAGTGTCACTGGAAGCAATCCCCAGGGCTGTCGGGTGTAGTCTACAAGCGGGCCCCTGCCTTGGTGCACCCTTCAACTCAGGGTTGCCCAGGGCTGACGGAGACTCACTGACACGTGGGTCCCCACGGGTGTGTCCGGGTCCCTGCCCTGCTTCTACGTCCAGACGTTTCTCAGTCTGTGGCCGGCAGAATGTAGTCTGGTAATTGCTGAAGTCATGGTGCAAAAACAGGTTACTACATCATTGAATGAAATACAAATGGAGACTGAGAGAGAGCAGTCCAGTAAATTTGGAAAACTGGTTTAAATAAAGGGAGACAGGTTCGGTTTTTTATAACAAGACTTTTCAGAGCCCTTCACGGACAATGATTCATCGTGTCCACCCCAAAACATGTGTAGCATTTTCTGAACCTTGTTTGACTTCGGGGCCCGTCTCGCTGGGATCATCCTGGGTGAAGAAGAAACCCAGGGACAGCTTTGGGAAGCACTGCCCTAGAAGTGTGGCCAGCGGCCGGTGCTGGGCCGGGGACTATTTGTTACCTGTCTGCAACAGGGTTAGAGCAGAAATGGAGAGTAAGCTTTCAGAAACTTGTGGAATGATTTGACAGGAGTAATTTTCATGTCCTTTGAACCTAATAATAAAATAATGGCCCCTGTATTTTGGATTTCTTTTTTATTTATCTCACTGTTCTGACAATTAATTTTCATAGTGTTTGATAATAAAAAATCTCTGCAACAGCCTAGAAATTTAAAACCTGAAACTTTGCCACTGATAATTTGAGAACGTCCCTACCAATATCAATCCTGTCATCAGATCTTTCTAGCAAAGAGGAAATAGGGTATCCCAGACGAATTCCTGACTATCCCCCTCATTCCTTTCTTCTACCTGCCGCCCCCGCCTTTGGTGGTTTCCTTGTCCATCTGTGTTTTGTGGTCTGAATGCTGGATTTCCAGAACCACGTTCCTTATAAATGGGCCAGTGTTCTGGTTTGCTAATGCTGCCGTTACGCAAAACACCAGAAATGGATTGGCTTTTATAAAGGGGGGTTATTTGGTTACAAAGTTACAGTCTTAAGACCATAAAGTGTCCAAGATAAGGCATCAACAATAGGGTACCTTCACTGGAGAAAGGCCACTGGCATCCAGAAGACCTCTGTTAGCTGGGAAGACACGTGGCTGGTGTCTTCTCTCTCCTAGGTTGTGTTTCAAAATACCCTTCTCCAAAATGTCAGCGTCAGCTTTCAACAGCCATCTTCAAAATGTCTCTCTAAGCTGCAGCAGTGAGCGCCTTCTGTCTGAGCTCTTATGTAGTGCTCTAGTAAACTAATCAAGGCCCACACTGAATGGGTGGGGTCACACCTCCATGGAAATTATCTAATCAAAGGTATTACCCACAGTTGGGTGGGTCACATCTCCATGGAAACAACCTAATCCAATGGTTCCAACCTAATCAACACTAATATGTCTGCCCCCACAAGATTGCATCAAAGAACATGGCATTTTTGGGGGCATAATATATTCAAACTGGCACAGTCACTTTTTTTTTTCCTTTAAACTTTTTATTGTAGTGACATATACAACTCAAAAATTCCTATTTTGACCACTTTCAAATGTACAATTCAGTAATATTCATTATACCCACAATATTATGCTACCATCACCAATATCCTTGACTCCAACTTTCTCATCAGCACAAACCATCTCTGTAGCCATTAGGCAAAAAACACCACCACCATTGACCCCTGGTAACCTATAATCTACTATCTGTCTCTGTGAAATTTGCTTCTTCTAAGTATTTCATATATGCAAGATCATACAAAATTTATCTTTTTGGGTCTGCTTATTTTACTCAACATTGTATTTCCAAGGTTCATCCATATTGTCACATGTATCGGGACTTCATTCCTTTTTACGGATGAATAATATTCCATCATATGCATATACCACATTTTGTTTATTCATTCATCAGTTTATGGAAACTTGGGTTGCTTCCATCTTTTGGCAATCGTGAATAATGCCACTATGAACATTGGAGTGCAAATATCTGTTTGGGTCCCTGCTTTCAATTCTTTTGGGTAGATACCAGGAAGTGGGATTGTTGGCTTATGTTCTGGTTTGCTAATGCTGCCATTATGCAAAATACCAGAAATGGATTGGCTTTTATAAAGGGGGTTTATTTGGTTACAAAGTTACAGTCTGAAGGCCATGAAAATGTCCAAATTAAGGCATCAACACGCGGATACCTTCACCAAAGGAACGCCAATGGCATCCAGAAAACCTCTGTTAGCTAGGGAGCATGTGGTTGGCATCTGCTGATCTTGGGTTGTGTTCCAGCTCCTCTCTCATCTCCTGTGCATTCTTTAAAATGTTGCTCTTGGGGCATTTTGTCCTCTCTTAGCTTCTCCAGAGCAAGGTGTCAACAAAAGTTTGCTTTCAATAGCTGTCTCCAAAATGTCTCTCTTGACTGCAGCAGCAAGCTCCTTCTGTCTGTGCTCTTATAGGGCTCAGATAACTTAATTAAGACCCATGCTGAATGGGCAGGGCCACACCTCCATGGAAATAATCTAATCAAAGGTATTACGCACAATTGGGTGGGTCACATCTCCATGGAAACAACCTAATCCAATGGTTCCAACCTAATCAACACTAATATGTCTGCCCCCACAAGATTGCATTAAAGAACATGGCCTTTTGGGGGACATAATACATGCAAACCAGCACAGGTTATATGTGGTAATTCTATACTTAACTTTCCGAGGATCCCACACTGTACAGGGCCAGTTGCTCCTGATCCATTGAGGAAGCCACTAGAAAGCCTCCTGGTGTAGAGACAAGCTCAGCGGGAGGAGGAGAGTGGCACCATCACCTCCTCTGGCTGCCATGTGCGACTCTGCTTACGTGTTCTTCCCCGGTATGTTGCTGACAGCTCTTTGAAGACTTAAAAAGGCGTGATATGCTTTTTCAGGAATGGGGACTGCACACAAAAGAATGGTGGCATGGGAGGATTTAAGCAGATCGGTTTAAACAATGCCTGGCTTTTGTTCTCCCTAATTGCGCTGGTCATGTGGGTTATTTTTTTTTCCCTCCCCTCTGAAGTGTTCTCCAATAGAGGACTTCAATCTGTTAAAAACAGTAATTTCTGTAACAATGGTAATTACTTTAATTGGAGTTCTTTAAAGGTAGAGCCTTCTCGCCCACCTCCTCTTAAGAAGTGAATCATGTTCTGATCTATTGCGTTACTCTTAAATCAACGTGGTATTATTTCCTCTTTATATCTATTAATGGGCATTGTGGGAGGAGAGTCAAAAACTTCCAAAACTTGCTATTTTTTCAGTGTCTAGCATAATTGCAAGTAATTTTTCTTTGTTTCCCAGTAAATGGTAGATAATCAGCTTTATGTATAGAAAGAAATGTGCGTTGTAGAAGGCTTGGCACCCCGTCTGGGCCTTTCACAGGGGATTTGAACCATGAGAGTCCCATGGGGTTCACTGCAGCCCACAGCCTTCTCCTGCACCCCACCAGAATCCACATAGCACCCACATTTCTGGGGGCCTCACCCCATTATTAAGAGGCACTAGCTCACCTTGCGTAGGCTTGCCCCAAAGAGCCACTGTCTTTAGAATAGTCATTGCATGAGTCCCTAGACACAGCCTAGCAAGGCAGGCCAAACTCACCCCTACTTCCCATGAAAGGCCAGGGAGGGACAAATGGGCAGACTGAATGAAACATGGCTGCTGGGTGGGAGACCCCTGGGTGAAGCAGGAGCCAGCCTTCCCTCCCGGCCTCGCCATGCAGTCTCCTCTTCTCCTTAGATTCTTTGAACAGAAAGGGGCAGATGCTTCAGTCCTCTGACTTCTATATTTTATATGAGTTTGACTCTTCCAGCTGGTGTTGAGTGAAGCTGCCGTGAAATGTATCCACCAAGGACATCTAGAAAAGAGGGCACCTGGGACCTTCCTCTTGGCTGTCGAAGCCCTGTCTAACCTGGAGCATGGAGAGCAAGCGTGAGTTGTTTGTATTCTGCAGTTCTCATGCTTTTCTCTCTTTCCATCTTTGCTCCTTGCTTCCATTTTAGGAAGACAATACAAATGTTTCCTCCACAATATTTTGATCTATCATTTATTCGTCATCTATTTACCATCTATCCATCTATTATCCATCTATCCACTTTTCTGTTTATCTATCATCTATCTATCCATCTATCATCTATCTACCCATCTATCTATCCAATCTATTTATCCATCTATCATCTGTCTACACTATCATCTATCATCATTCTATCTATCTACCCTATCTATCTATATCAATCTATCATCTGTCTACCCTATCTTTATCTATCTTCATCTATCCTATCCCTATCTATCTAATCTATCTATCTAATCTATCTATCTAATCTATCTATCTATCTATCTATCTATCTATCTATCTATCTATCTGTCTGTCTATCTTCATCTATCCATCTCTATCTGTCTATCCATCTCTCTCTATCTATATCTATCTATCTATCTATCTATCTATCTATCTATCTATCTATCTTTCTATCTCTATCTACAGACCCATCCTGGATCTCCATCTGTATCTCTATCCACATCGATATCTATACCTACATCTGGCATCTGGCATCTCTATCACTATTTCTACCTGCCTATATCTATATCTATTTAACTACCTCTATATCTATACCCATATCTACATCCATCCCATACCCATATCTATCTGTATCTGTATCTATATCTACATCTATCATCCCCCCTTTCTCACTTTCCCCCTCTCTCTCTCTAATCTGTCATCTATCATGGACATCAATAACCTGGATGTCCAGGCCTCATGAATCTGTGGCCCCCAGCTAAGCCACATGTCACACTTCCATGAACTCCCAAACTGTTGTCTCCATGCATCGACAACACGCCTCACCCAGTTCCACTTGGGATCGTCCTCCTGGGGTGAGGAGAAGACAGTGCCCTCCTTCCCTTCTGGGGGAGCCCTGCAGGGAGCTGTCCCAAGGAGCATGCACTCCACACACAGACACCACAGGACTGAGGGACAGGCCCCGCAAATCCATGCCGAGAAAGGAAACCTTTCCTAGCCCCTTGCTGTCCGGCGCCGCCCCGCTCGACCCCTGTTCCCCGGCCGGCGAGGGGAGAAACAAGGGATGAGAGAGAGAGAGATGCAGACCACGCAAACTGACCTGGCTGGAAGTCACGACTCGAGCCACACGGCGGTTGCGAGAGCAAGTCTTTTACTGAAGCTAGATAAGCATTCTCTGTTGCAGGTTTCCACGCGGGGCAGAGTGCCTCGCGGGAGAGCAGCCTCGATGTGGCCGTCAGGTACGGCTCCTAGTGGGCTGTCTCCCCGAGGTTCGCTTGGGCAAACTCTTAAGTACTCTACTCATAACCAATGATCTAGCGCCGCGCATATGCACTCAATTGGCAGATAGGAATAGTGAGTGTGCACGTCATAAGCGGAAGCAGGATGTGGGCGCCATCTTGGCTCATTCGATGGGCGGGGGGACTTTGGAGCAGGTTTACAGCGCATGCGCTATGCCCGTCCCGGGAGACGGCTCTCCACATCTCCCCCTTTATTATTTATATCGACCCAGTGTCCCCAGTGATGAGTGTGCTCCCGTGAACCCAGATGGCTCACAATTTGTTCCGGTGCTTTGGGGAGTCTGGACTAGGTCTCAGCCATTTAGCGGCGGAGCCTCTAGCACCGACCAGAATGCTCACCTCATATGGAGACAGGAGAGTCCGTGAGCTGGAAACAACATGACTCTCCCTGCAGTGCTTTGCCTTGCAACTGGGGGACAAAGGCGGGGGCAGGGATAGCATTAACCAGAGTCGGAGGCGTCACTAGGCGTCCCTATGCATTGGCTAGAGTCAAGTCTGGCCACAACTATGACTCTGCCTTAGGGACCTACCTGAGACAAAAATTATGACTGCTGGCGTCGCCCGTTATACCCGGGACACAGCTGCGCGCTTAGCTACAAACCTCGCTCCCGAGTGCCCCGCCCGAGGCGGCCAGGATGGGGTATGGCCATCAGAATGGTCGCTGTTGGGGGTATCAAAGGTGGAGGACATAGCCATCATAGTGGTAACACGGTACTGCCGCGCTTGAAACAGGCGTTCTAGCAAAGATTTAACAATGACTAATCCCACCAATGGTCCCACCATCAAGAGAATCCAATTAGTCAAATTGGGCCAAGAGAACCAAGAGGTGACTTGGTCCCACAGATTTTTTACAGTCTCGCCCAGTGTGGAAAGGTCGAAACTAACAGGCTTCAATTTCCTAATGTTCTCAAGTCCCTGAAGGTCGGATTTCACTTGGTCGGAGAGATTGGTGAAGTTGGGGAGATAAGTGTCCTTGAGCCACTCGGCGACATCTTGCTGCTCCTCTGTCAAGTTCACCCTAACCGGGGTGACACAAAGCCTCCCGAATAACCATCGGGTATCACACGTCTGCTGGAGAACTCTCCAGAGTCCATCTATTTCTAGTCCAAGTTCATCTATCTCCGCTAGGAGTTTCTGAATGGCCTGGAAATTTAAGTTCAGCATCTGATTGTGGTGGCGTAGCACGTCTCGGGTAAGGTATGCCTCTTGGACGCCTAGACTTAGAGAAGGGGATATTGTTAAGTGAAACAACTTGAGAAACAGGGCCAACCCAGTCGGTTGCCTTGACGGGGAGCCAGACATAACTTGGGCGATACACTAGGATAGCGGGGCGGCGAGGCATCCGGGTCTTTGGAACGGTTGCAGACTGTAGGAGCAAACCCCGGAAGGAAAAGGCACCTTTGAGTCTCATTTTTACTCAAGATCCCTTCACAAGACTGGCGGCTCTTCCCTGTAACGTTAAGAAATTCAAGCAAGACTCCCTTACTTAACTCGCCATTACCAGTTTCACAAGTAGCATTCGCCGCAACTGTGGTGTTGACAACCTTGACAGAGAGGTTAGCAAAAGAGAGGATCAGTGTGTCATTGGTGAGGGGGAAGGACTCGTTGAAGCTTGTGGAGGAAATATTTCTGTCAGAAGGCAGGTGGTGGAGACCTAGAGACAGGGTACGAGTGAAAAACACAGGAGAGGCGGGAGACCCAGCAGAGAATGGGGCCAGGGTCGGGGGATGATGCCACAGGCCCCAAAGACCACTCTCCTGCGCTACCACAGTTCCACTAAAAAAAGAAAAAGGCAGATTAGAAGGATTGCTATAGGAGAGCAAAGAACAGAGTTACCGATCCTCTTTTTGGGCAACCGCGGGGTGGTCAGTCCTACTATTATCGTCTTGTCGGTCGTCGCCATCATCAGCAGGGTCGGAGGCTTGGTCTAATGGTTCAGGTTGTATATTCGTTGGCGTTTCTGACAGCTGTTCCTTGGCTTCTTCAGGTGATGTCACGGTTCTCACCAGTCTTTCCGGAACCCACACTGGTTGACGTCCTGGTTCCTGGGGAAAAAACACAAACAGAGCCTCTGGCCCAGCTGAGCACCGGGTCAGGGCCTTTCCACTGCCCCGACAGGACATCCTTCCAACGGACTAGACCTCTATGCTGAGGACTCGGGGTGGTGTGTTGCAGGGCAGGTGTCACTCCCTGTGAATTTTCATTTAAAAAATTGTATGTAAATAAGGCTATAGACAATTGAGCCTTTGGGGACAAGCCGTGACCTATCCCCCCTTTCTGTTTCCTAAGCAGGTCTTTGAGCGACCTGTGCGCTCTCTCGATGATTCCTTGCCCTTGAGGGTTATAGGGGATGCCATGTTTCAATTGGACACCCATGTTGTCACAAAATTTTTGGAAGGATTTACTAGTGTAGGCTGGTCCGTTGTCTGTCTTTAACGTTTTTGGCTTACCCCAAGCCGCCCATGCAGCCAAGCAGTGTGCAACGACGTGGGAGACTCTTTCTCCTGGTTCAGCAGAGGCAAACAAAACTTGGGAATATGTGTCTATCGACACGTGTAAGTACTTGACCTTACCATACTCTGAATGATGAGTGACATCCATCTGCCAAGTATCCCCTGGGGTGAGACCCCTAGGGTTGACCCCAACCGAGGAGACTGCTCTCTGCTCCGCACAATTGCTGCAGGCTCGGACAATATCTCGAGCAGCTGCACGTGGTATGCTGAACCGCTTAGCTAGGGTGCCTGCATTGATGTGAAACTTGGCGTGGAACTCTCGGGCCTGTTGATATGGCACCAGTGTGGGAAAGATGTGTAGCTGTCGAGTGGCCACATCTACGATGTGGTTTCCCTGGGCCATGGGGCCAGGCAAGCCCGTGTGGGCTCTGATATGAGTTATGTAGAAAGGGTGTCGCCTGGCCCATATAACTTCCTGTAATTTGATAAAGAATGTTCTTACTGTAGATGAATACCTAATAGTGCCCACTGTCTCTAGTATCTGTACAGAGTTTACAACATAAGCAGAGTCCGAGACAACATTCAAGGGTTCAGAGAGGCTTTTCAGAACAGTGATGATAACCTGTAGCTCTACCCATTGAGGCCTTTGTGGATGGAAGAGTACTGTTTTGGGAGTGTCCCCCTCGACACAATACGCCCCTGTGCCGGAGCTGGAGCCGTCTGTGTACACAGTGGGGGCATCCGCTAGCGGCTTAGGCAAGGTCACCTTAGGAAAAATCACTGGGTGCCGAGCGACAAACTGCAAGAGAGGAGCTTTAGGGAATTGATTGTTAATGCTTCCGAGAAATGTACACCGGAGGACGGCCCATTGATCGATACATCCAGTGAGTATCTCAAGCTGTTGGGAAGAATAAGGCACTCGGAGATTTCTGGGTTGCTGGCCGAAATGCTGTACCGCTCTTTTAATACACTCCAGGGCTAACTCTGCAACCGCTGTAGGATAATGCTCTAGAACCTTCCGGGGGGAAACCCCAGGGTGGATCCAGAGCAGCGGTCCTTGCTGCCACAGCACTGCAGTGGGCTGTAATTCTGTTGGCAGCACGCAGGCCTCAAAAGGCTCATTGGGGTTTATTCTTTTCAGAGTGGCGCAACTGAGCGCTTGCTCTACCCGGTACAGTGCTTGCCTCGCCTCGGGAGTAAGGTGCCGGGGCGAAGTTATGTTTGAATCTCCTCTCAACAAGTCAAATAGGGGCACCAACTCAGCGTTGGGTAATTTCAAATACGGGCGGATCCAATTGATATCTCCCAAGAGCCTTTGCAGATCATTCAGAGTACGTATATTGTCTAATCTGAGAGATACCTTCTGGGGGGAGACATGAGTAGGCGTGAGTTTCGCTCCCAGGAAAGTGGTAATGTCAGTCATTTGGATTTTCTCAGGGGCTACTTCCAGGTTAGCTTTTCTAAGGTCACAGACCAAGTGTGACAACACAGTTTCAAGGATTACAGCATCCTTATGGGCTAACAGAATGTCATCCATATAGTGAATGATTTTTATGTGAGGGAATTGTTGCCGGGCGCCAACTAGCTTTGTAGCAACATACAGCTGACACATGGTAGGACTATTAGCCATACCCTGGGGCAGGACCGTCCATTCAAAGCGTTGACAGGGCTCCTCTTGGTTACGAGAGGGCACAGTGAAGGCAAACTTAGGGGTGTCTTCGGGGTGGAGTGGAATAGAAAAGAAGCAATCCCTAAGATCTAAGATGACAACCGACCAGTGCCCTGGCAACGCCGAGAGGAGGGGCAGTCCCATCTGAACGGGTCCCAAAGGCTCCAGGCAATCATTGATAGCCCTTAAATCATGCAGCAGTCTCCATTTTCCAGATTTCTTTTTTATTACGAATATGGGGGTGTTCCACTGTGACGTGGAGGGAGCGATATGGCCCTTTTCTAGTTGTTCTGATACTAGGGCGTGCAACGCTGCAAGTTTTTCCTGTGGCAAGGGCCACTGAGGCACCCACACCGGAGCCTCGGTTTTCCATTTTAGTTTTATAGGTGTGGGTGGGAATCTCTCCTCAGTGGCCCCTATGAAAAACCCAAGCCTCGTCTGTCAGACTTGGGGGCAGCTTGTATAGGCTCCGCACGTCCGTGCAGTGAAGCTCCTAAACCCTTGCCGGGGGTATACCCCATTTCTTTTAGCAGTCGCTTAGAGGTTGGGGAGTAGCCGCTAATTAAAGTAACGTCCATTTGGGTCAGAATGTCTCTTCCCCACAAAGACACAGGCAGGGCTAATACATAAGGCTGGAAACTGCCTTGGTGTCCTTCTTCATCGGCCCAATGAAGGGCAGCTGCACTGAGCATGGGCGCTGAAATTTGGCCTATTCCTCTAATGGGCTCTTCCGCCCTGCTCGTTGGCCAGGTGGGGGGCCATTCTTGTTGTCTTATGATAGACCGATCGGCCCCTGTATCGAGCAGGCCCAAGAAAGATCTGCCTTGCACCTTAATGGTTAGCATAGGTCGAGACTCCAGGGACATATGGAGTCCCTCAAAAATCGCTCCACTGGATCCGAACCCTTTTTCCCCTCTCTGTCTGATTCTGCTTGGAAAGACTGCATGTAAGCTGGGTAAGAGCAGGAGCTGCGCCAGCTTATCACCTTCTGCAATGACTAAGGTGCCCCGCTGAGATTGAACCATAACTTGGGCACGGCCTGTGAAATCTGAATCTACAAGTCCTGGTATAACTGTTAATCCTCTCAGGGCCGTGGATGCTCTCCCCAATATGAGCCCTACAGTACCAGCCGGTAAGGGCCCCTTGAAGGAGGTCCCTACTAACTGGACACCCATGGAGGGGGTTAGTACGAGTCTGGAGGTGGCACAGAGGTCCAGTCCTGCTGAGCCGGGGGACGCACGAATTTGATCGGATCCTGTGTTGTCGAATGACATGCAAGGGGGTCCGTCGAAAGGGCGGACCCCCTCTTCCCGTTTTTTGGAATCTGCTCGGGGCGGCCAGAGAGGCGTCTACCCTGCGCATCGAAAACCGATTTACAATCTTCTGCGCGGTGGGGGCCTTTGTGGCAACGGCCACACGGCCTGGTTACTGCACCTGGTTCGCCAAACCGTTGAGTGGCAGGGGGCTGACGTCTATTGGGACAATCTCTCTTAAAGTGCCCTGATTGGCCACAGCCATAGCACCCGTTAGACTTTGCCCCTAAGGTTCTCGGGCCTTTTGTAGCCACCTGTAGGGAGCTAGCTAGCATGGCAGCTAGACCTGCATTAGTTAAAGGGCTGCCAGTATCTCTACAGAGCCTGACCCACTCTGTCAAATTTTTTGCTCTGTTTTGTGCCAGGATAACTTTGCACTCCTTGTTGCACTGCTCAAAAATCATTTGCTTAACCACAGTCTCTGCTACTCCTGGATCTGAGAAGATTCTCTCAGCTGCGGTTTGCATCCTGGCTACAAAATCCGCAAATGGTTCTGTGGGGCCTTGGTGTATATTGCTGAGTGAGGCCTGAGCCTCTCCCTTACCTGTTAGCTTTTTCCAGGCACCCACAAAACAGCGGAAGATCTGGGCGTAGACCTCTTGTGGGAAACCCGTTTGGTTCTGGGCATGGGCGCCTCTCCCCAACAGCATGTCAGCATTCCACCCGCCACGTCTCCCCGCCGCATTCCTTGCGGCCTGCTCTTCAGCTAACTCCTCAAACCATGCTTTCCAATCTATGAATCGGCCTGACGGCAAGCAAGCACAGGCTAGCTGAAAAATATCTGCGGGTGTATGATTTAGAGCAGAGAGGTTCTCGATCATGTTCAAGGTATAAGGGGCATTGGGGCCATACTGATGGACGGCCTGCCTCAATTCCCTCAATAGTTTGTAATCATATGATTCGTGCTGATTGCCACCTTGGGGATTGATAATAACCGGGTACATTTCTGAGACTGGCTGCGGCTCAAGTGGCTGGTAGCCACCCAGCATGCCAAAAGGTCTAAATGTTGTGAAAGGGTTCCATCTCCAGAAATGTCTCCCACCACTACCTAATGGCAAAGGGTCCTGAGGGCCTGTGTACTCGGGCGGGGGGTACGGCAAAGGTTGCCCCTCCCCTGACCGGCCCATCGGGGTTTCCGGGTCTGGCAGCAAAGGATAATTACATTTACTGGGCATGGCCACTAGAGGGAGCTCTCGGCGAGGGTCCTTTGGTGGGACCGCCCAAGGCGTCAGTTGGGAGCTGGGGTGTCCCTGGGGGTGCAGCGGTAGACATTGGCGGGGCGGAAGGCCGCACGGGTGTGGCGGGAGGCTCCTCCCACTCAAGTAGCGGGGATGCTTCCGCCTCCTCGCCAGTATCGCTATCTGACTCTGAGTCAGAGTCACTGGACTCCGGCGGTTTGCCCTTATAGGAGCCGTCCGCTGACGAAACTGACTGGGTTTCTTGGAGCGCGCACCGTGCTTCTTGCAAGGCAGAGGACGGGCTTAGGCCGGCAGCCGATTCTAGTTCAAGGACCGCACGGACGGTCTCCCATATGGGTACTAGAATCGGGTCCATACACACGCCCGTCTGGCGCGCTCGGTCTATGTCGCGACCGAGCTTCATCCAAGAGGGTAGGCTAAGGCTGCCGGTGCAGGCAAACCAAGGGGCAAAAGTATCAACATCATCAAGAAAACGCTGAAGGGAGCTTTTCCTGACCGAGATACCCCGTTGTTTCAAAAGGTTCTTTAAGGGAGCTAAGAGAGGTGAACTTCCGGACTGCCCCATGATTGCAGTCGGCACTATACTTCAGTCACTCGGAGAGCTCTTCCGAGTCCCCCGGGGTCACCTGAAAACCCACGGGCCCTAACTATCATGTAATAAGACGCACTCACCTTCTCGCGTTGATCAGGCGCGGGAAGTCCGCCGTAAGCTCGATGCGCAGCGCTGCTCTCCTCACAGAGGGACCGTCGAGAGCGAGGCAGGAGGAGGAGCGTTCCCCGTACGGGCCACCACTTGTCCGGCGCCGCCCCGCTCGACCCCTGTTCCCCGGCCGGCGAGGGGAGAAACAAGGGATGAGAGAGAGAGAGATGCAGACCACGCAAACTGACCTGGCTGGAAGTCACGACTCGAGCCACACGGCGGTTGCGAGAGCAAGTCTTTTACTGAAGCTAGATAAGCATTCTCTGTTACAGGTTTCCACGCGGGGCAGAGTGCCTCGCGGGAGAGCAGCCTCGATGTGGCCGTCAGGTACGGCTCCTAGTGGGCTGTCTCCCCGAGGTTCGCTTGGGCAAACTCTTAAGTACTCTACTCATAACCAATGATCTAGCGCCGCGCATATGCACTCAATTGGCAGATAGGAATAGTGAGTGTGCACGTCATAAGCGGAAGCAGGATGTGGGCGCCATCTTGGCTCATTCGATGGGCGGGGGGACTTTGGAGCAGGTTTACAGCGCATGCGCTATGCCCGTCCCGGGAGACGGCTCTCCACACCTTGCCACCCATCAATTTTTTGTCAGAAACAGTTCTGATTCGGTGCTTTATGCTGCACAGAATATGTAACTTCTCAGCCTTAAATATCTACATTTGACGAGAACAATTGTGAGCCTTATATTTAGTAACCAAAGTCTCACGTAATGGTCCTTCCCCAAACCAAACATCAATCTGCCCCACAGGCAAATTGAAATCTCTTCTTTTTGTTCAATATATGGAGCCTGCAGCTTTGAAGGGAGCTTTAACAGGTTGCAAAACAGAAGAAAAATCAAAAACCTTAAGGCCTGGAGCTCTATCTGAGCACCTTGTTTTCCTTCTTACCACCTGTATGAGTTAGGGTTCTTTAGGGAAACAGAATCAACAGGAGATATCTATAAATATAAGATTTATAAAAGTGTCTCACACAACTGTGGGTTTGCATGAGTCCAAATTCCACAGGGCAGGCAGCAGATTGGCAACTCCAATGAAGATGTTTGATGAACTCCTCAGGCAATGAACTGGCAACTTTGATGAATGTGTTTGATGAACTCCTTGGGAAACGAACTGGCAACTTCGATGGACTCCTTAGGAAACGCTTCGCTGGTCAGCTGAAGAAGTGAAGGTCCTCCATCTGTCTCGCTTAAAAGTCTCCAACTGATTGGATTAAATCCAGCTGGTTGAATTCTCTCATTGTGGAAGACACACCCTTCATTGATGTAATCAGTCACAGCTGCAGCCAATAAACCCGCCTTCTGGTTTATTAACCAGCCACGAATGTCCTTGCAGTAACGGTTAGTCCAGTGCTTGCTTGACCAGACACCTGGGTACCATCCCCTGGCCAAATTGACACATGAACCTCACCACCACACCATCCTCTTTTCCTACCTTCCTTTCTCTCATCTAACAACTCATTTTCTTGCAGAATCTGCTTGAGAAAAGTGCAATTTGTTCTGGCTGTCCCGGAGAAGGGTTCTCCTCTTGGGGGCCATCTGGCCCCATTCTCTTGGGGACTGTATTCTCCTTTGTGACCCGTTCATCTCGGTCTCCTCTGCACTGGAGGGCAGGAGGCCACGGCACAGCTCCACCTCTGGCCGCCTTCCCTCAGAAGCAGGTGGTCAGGGAGGAGCAGGGTCTCCTTCTCAGGTCCTTGCCCACATATATGTGTCAAAATGATGGACTTAAAAGCCAGAAACGAGGACAGAAGGTGATGGCCTGTCATTTCGGTGTGCAAAGGAGCATGTCTGGTAGGTCTGACCAAAGACTATGTAATTATCTAAGGCTGTGCTCCTCAACCTGGGGTGAATTTGCCTGGTCCCCCAGGGGACATTTGTCTGGAGACAATCTGTGACCTGGGGAGTGGGTGCTCCTGGCATCGGGTGGGCAGAGGCCAGGGATGCTGCTGAACATCCCACAGTGCAGGGGACACCCCCTCTCCACAAAACAAAAATTACTCCGCTCACTGCTTACTATTCTTTTTTTTCATGCATGTCTTTATTTTGTTACTCATCTACCCATACACTGGATAAAGGGAGTGTCTGTTGCCAGGTTTTTACAGTCACATGGTCCCATATTTTGTTTGAGCAAAATTTTAATTTTCTGTAGCACACTATCTAATTTAACCCATGTGGTCAGTTTATTTAAACAACCAAATTACGTGGAACCTAGAATAAGGAATGAGATCTTGTTATTCTTAATCCAGTCCTGTGTTATAAAAGCTTTATAGTTATCCAATCATTATCAAAGATCAAGGCTACTGGATTACAGTTCCACAAGTTCAGGTATTTCCTTCTGGCTATTCCAGTACACTAGAAACTAAAAAGAAACACCCATATGATGATTCAGTAGTCATAATCTTTAGTTAAATCTTAACTTCTCAGTTACACCTCCCCCCTCTCATTTGAGCATTCTCTCAATCTTCAGGGATATCTGAGCAATGGCCATTTTGACTTCTTCGTGCTGGAAAGGGGTGTTGACCTTATGGGGTAGAGGAATGAACCTGGTTGATGTTCTTGGAGAGGCTGGTACCTCTGGGTTTCAGGGCTTATCTGCATAGGATCAATTTGGAGGCTTTAAGTTTCTGAAAATATAAACTTACTAAGTAAAACTTTCAGAGAGTCTTAGATAGAGCACAGGGTATTCTTTAGGGTATTCCAGGAATACTGTTGGCTGGGGCTTTGGCATACTGTGGCAATTTGCAATATCTGGCTGAAGCTTGCATAAGAGTAACGTTCAGAATGACCTCTTGACACTATTTGAAATCTCTTAGCCACTGAAATTTTATTTTGTTTCATTTCTTTTTTCCTTTTTGGTCAAGAAGTCATTGTTAATTCCATGATGCCAGAGCCAGACTCACCCCAGGGAATTGTGTCCCATGTTGCCAGGGAGATTTACACCCCTGGGAGTAATGTCCCACATAAGGGGGAAGGCAGGGAGTTCACCTGCATAGTTGGCTTATAGAGAGAGGCCACATCTGAGCAACAAAAGAGGTTCTCTGGGGGTGACTGTTAAGCATAATTATAAGTAGGCTTAGCTTTGCCTTTGCAGAAATATGTTTCATAAGGGCAAGCCTCAAGATTGAGGGCTTGGCTTATTAAGTTGGGAGTCCCTAGTGCCTGAGAGAATATCAGGAATTCCCCAGGTGGGGAAGTTTAATAGTTCCATATTTTTTCCCCAGTCCCTCAAGGGGACTTTGCAAATACTTTCTTATTTTCTGTCCAGAATACTCTAGAATGTATCAGGATATTACATTAACCTGTACAGAATAACAAGATCTCATTCTCTATTCTAGTTTCCATGTAATTAGATTATTTAAGTAAACTGACCACACAGGTTAAATTAGATAGTGTGCTGCAGAAAATTTAAATGTTAGTCAAATAAACATCTCTACCTTTGGTTTCACATTGAAGTTGAAGATACAGACAGTATCATCCTTTACCCTGTATTCTGATTTACCTTAATCCTAACCAAGTCTGTTTCATTCACGTCTCTAATTGAAGTCTGAATTCCTTTCCAGCTTCTTTAACAGTTGCGCTATGGAGTAATGCTGACTTTCAGAGCTGCATCACTGCTTACTATTGATGAAAGGTCCCAGACTTAAAAGTTAAAAAGTTACAATTCAACTTAGAGATTTTCAACTGGTAGAAATGAAAATTATTTCTGCCTGTTAGAAAAGACAATCCCAAGGTTGCAGTTTATGACTCTATAGGACATTACCCACACTGTATTATTTTGTGTTCACCTAGCACTCAAATTCTAGATTATTATTAAATTGCCAATAAATAATAATATTTATTTTTTTTCACTTTGTGAAAATTATACTTTGTTATACTGAAGTAGCCTATTCAAGCAATATCTGTTTTCAAGTATGGAGAAATTACCTAAGGAAAGAAGAATTGTTAGAACATAGAGATTCTGATTAACCTTGTCCTTTATGGATATTTAATTCTGAGCAAACTGTTTATCCATCTCTCCAGCCATCTAGTCATCCATCCAGCTATGGATTTATCTTTCCAACAGTATGCCTTGATCCTTTCCTAAAAGGGTCTGAATTACTATTATTTCTTAAATAGGTGTGATAATCCCAAATATTAAGATAATAATAATAGTTATAGACAGATGGGTGAATTTTTTAGAACTCCAGTACATAAAAGTAACTTTCTTAGTTTTTGCAAACTCAGTTCAATCTGTATTTAAACCCATGTTCCTTCAGAGAGCAGAAAACGTTAGTCTGTTCCAGAGAGAGGTAATCATTTCTGTTAAGCCAGTTTAGGAGAGCTGCCACCACTTCCTCCCAGCAAGTCTGTGAGTTCTCCTTCCCTCCTCCTCCCAGCCATTGAGGAGTGTTCCTTCTGCCCTCCTCCCAGCTAGTTTAGGGGTGCACCCTCCACCCTCCTCCCAGCCAGTTGAGAAGTGCTCCCTGCACCCTCATCCTGGGGATGCAGCCCTGGGGTATCATTTGGGAGACTGTGTCAAGTTCTCAGCTATAATCTGATTTATGCTAGTATCCACTTTGGTCCGATATTTAGAGGCGGTCTCCCATTCCCTTAGCCTCTTCTGAAGTTTCTCAGTTCTGTCTGGTCCTTGGCTACTTTCTGCTGCAAGATCCTGTCTTTCTCCACAGGGGGACAGAGAAATTGAGTGGCTCCTTTGTGCCTCTCTGGGGCCTCAGGTAACCTGGTGGGTCTGTCTCAAGCCTGTCCCTGACATCCACCCATTGATCTCTATTTCATTGTTTCAATCCCATGACAGTCATCTATTGCTGTGTGACAAATTATCCCCAGAATTGTGGCTAAAAACCATAATGAATGTTTACTGTCTTACACCGTTTCTGTGGGTTAAGATATCAGGAGCAGTTTAGGAGAATGTATCTAGCTTGGGTTCCCTCTTGGGCTTGCAGGCATATGATGCAGGCTGAAGGATGTTTTTCCCTGGATGGCTCACTTTAGTGTCTGCACTCCATGCAGGGAGGAGGCCACAGTTGCTCAACATGTGGACCTCTCAAGACCTGCTTGATTCACATTGGACAGATGAGATTGGCAGCTGGATTCTCCCAGAGTGAGCCAAGAGACAATAAGGGGAGGTCACATTGTCTCTTATGACCTAGACTTGGAAGTCACGCATGGCCAGTTCCTTGCTGATCTATTGGTTACATGGGACAGTCACAGCTTCAGCCTCTTCCGAGGCTTCCAAAAGTCTAACTCCCTCATGGTATCAACATGAAATCCAGAACCTTGTCATATGAATCAGGTCTGCCTATGGATAAGGCTCCTTGGGTGTGTCTGCTTGAGGAGAGGCTCTCGAGTACAGTTCCTTTCTCTCTGAAAATTTGTGAACTAGAGAAACATGTTATCTGCCTCCATCTCATACTCAACATCATTTGATGGTAGGACAAGCATAGGATAACAGGTATTGACTCTCCTGTTTCAAATGGGGGAAACTGGTCCACAGCAATTCTGAAATCCCATAGGGCACAATTTGACTGTTCCTGGGAGTACTTTTCCACGACTTTTTTTTTTTTCTTTTCATTTTATTGAGATATATTCACATACCACACAGTCATACAAAACAAATCGTACTTTCGATTGTTTACAGTACCATTACATCACCTAAATCAATCCCTGACACCTTCATTAGCACACACACAAAAATAACAAGAATAATAATTAGAGTGAAAAAGAGCAATTGAAGTAAAAAAGAACACTGGGTACCTTTGTCTGTTTGTTTCCTTCCCCTATTTTTCTACTCATCCATCCATAAACTAGACAAAGTGGAGTGTGGTCCTTATGGCTTTCCCAATTCCATTGTCACCCCTCATAAGCTACATTTTTATACAACTGTCTTCGAGATTCATGGGTTCTGGGTTGTAGTTTGATAGTTTCAGGTATCCACCACCAGCTACCCCAATTCTTTGGAACCTAAAAAGGGTTGTCTAAAGTGTGCATAAGAGTGCCCACCAGAGTGACCTCTCGGCTCCTTTTGGAATCTCTCTGCCACTGAAGCTTATTTCATTTCCTTTCACATCCCCCTTTTGGTCAAGAAGATGTTCTCCGTCCCACGATGCCGGGTCTACATTCCTCCCCGGGAGTCATATTCCACGTTGCCAGGGAGATTCACTCCCCTGGGTGTCTGATCCCACGTAGGGGGGAGGGCAGTGATTTCACCTTTCAAGTTGGCTTAGCCAGAGAGAGAGGGCCACATCTGAGCAACAAAGAGGCATTCGGGAGGAGGCTCTTAGGCACAACCATAGGGAGGCCTAGCCTCTCCTTTGCAGCAACCGTCTTCCAAAGGATAAAACTTATGGTAGAGGGCTCAACCCATCAAACCACCAGTCCCCTATGTCTGTGGTCATGTTAGCAACCATGGAGGTGGGGTAGGCCAATACCCCTGCATTCTCCACAGGCTCCTCAAGGGGGCACTACATCTTTTTTTTTCCTTGTTTTTCTTTTTTTTTTTTTTTAACTTTCCCTTCTTTTTTAAATCAACTGTATGAAAAAAAAGTTAAAAAGAAAACAAACATACAATAAAAGAACATTTCAAAGAGACCATAACAAGGGAGTAAGAAAAAGACAACTAACCTAAGATAACTGCTTAACTTCCAACATGTTCCTACTTTACCCCAAGAAAGTTACCTAATATAGCAACATTTCTGTGAACTTGTTCCTACTATATCCATCAGAAATTAACAGACCATAGTCATTCCTGGGCATCCCCAGAACGTTAAATAGCTTATCTGTTCTTCTTGGATTATTGTTCCCCCTTCCTTAATTGCTCTCTATTGCTAGTTCCCCTGCATTCTACATTATAAACCATTTGTTTTACATTTTTCAAAGTTCACATTAGTGGTAGCATATAATATTTCTCTTTTTGTGCCTGGCTTATTTCGCTCAGCATTATGTCTTCAAGGTTCATCCATGTTGTCATATGTTTCACGAGATCGTTCCTTCTTACTGCTGCGTAGTATTCCATCGTGTGTATATACCACATTTTATTTATCCACTCATCTGTTGAAGGACATTTGGGTTGTTTCAATCTCTTGGCAATTGTGAATAATGCTGCTATGAACATTGGCGTGCAGATATCTGTTCATGTCACTGCTTTCCGACCTTCCAGGTATATACCGAGAAGTGCAATCACTGGATCGAATGGTAACTCTATATCTAGTTTTCTAAGGAACTGCCAGACTGACTTCCAGAGTGGCTGAACCATTATACAGTCCCACCAACAATGAATAAGAGTTCCAATTTCTCCACATCCCCTCCAGCATTTGTAGTTTCCTGTTTGTTTAATGGCAGCCATTCTAATCGGTGTTAGATGGTATCTCATTGTGGTCTTAATTTGCATCTCTCTAATAGCTAGTGAAGCTGAACATTTTTTCATGTGTTTCTTGGCCATTTGTATTTCCTCTTCAGAGAACTGTCTTTTCATATCTTTTGCCCATTTTATAATTGGGCTGTCTGTACTATTGTCATTGAGTTGTAGGATTTCTTTGTATATGCAAGATATCAGTCTTTTGTCAGATACATGGTGTCCAAAAATTTTTTCCCATTGAGTTGGCTGCCTCTTTACCTTTTTGAGAAATTCCTTTAAGGTGCAGAAACTTCTAAGCTTGAGGAGTTCCCATTTATCTATTTTCTCTTTTGTTGCTTGTGCTTTGGGTGTAAAGTCTAGGAAGTGGCCACCTAATACAAGGTCTTGAAGATGTTTTCCTACATTATCTTCTAGGAGTTTTATGGTACTTTCCTTTATATTGAGATCTTTCATCCATTTTGAGTTAATTTTTGTGTAGGGGGTGAGGTAGGGGTCCTCTTTCATTCTTTTGGATATGGATATCCAACTCTCCCAGCCCCATTTGTTGAAAAGACCATTATGACTCAGTTCAGTGACTTTGGGGGCCTTATCAAAGATCAGTCGGCCATAGATCTGAGGGTCTATCTCTGAATTCTCAATTCGATTCCATTGATCTATATGTCTATCTTTGTGCCAGTACCATGCTGTTTTGGCAACTGTGGCTTTATAATAAGCTTCAAAGTCAGGGAGTGTAAGTCCTCCCACTTCGTTTTTCTTTTTTAGAGTGTCTTTAGCAATTCGAGGCATCTTCCCTTTCCAAATAAATTTGATAACTAGCATTTCCAAGTCTGCAAAGTAGGTTGTTGGAATTTTGATTGGGATTGCATTGAATCTGTAGATGAGTTTGGGTAGAATTGACATCTTAATGACATTTAGCCTTCCTATCCATGAACATGGAATATTTTTCCATCTTTTAAGGTCCCCTTCTATTTCTTTTAGTAGAGTTATGTAGTTTTCTTTGTATAGGTCTTTTACATCTTTGGTTAAGTTTATTCCTAGGTACTTGATTTTTTTAGTTGCTATTGAAAATGGTATCTTTTTCTTGAGTGTCTCTTCAGTTTGTTCATTTCTAGCATATAGAAACATTACTGATTTATGTGCATTAATCTTGTATCCCGCTACTTTGCTAAATTTGTTTATTAGCTCTAGTAGCTGTATCGTCGATTTCTCAGGGTTTTCTAGATATAAGATCATATCATCTGCAAACAATGACAGTTTTACTTCTTCTTTTCCAATTTGGATGCCTTTTATTTCTTTGTCTTGCCAGATTGCCCTGGCTAGCACTTCCAGCACAATGTTGAATAACAGTGGTGACAGCGGGCATCCTTGTCTTGTTCCTGATCTTAGAGGGAAGGCTTTCAGTCTCTCACCATCGAGTACTATGCTGGCTGTGGGTTTTTCATATATGCTCTTTATCATGTTGAGGAAGTTTCCTTCAATTCCTACCTTTTGAAGTGTTTTTATCAAAAAGGGATGTTGGATTTTGTCAAATGCTTTTTCAGCATCTATTGAGATGATCAATTGATTTTTCCCTTTTGACTTGTTAATGTGTTGTAATACATTGATTGATTTTCTTATGTTGAACCATCCTTGCATGCCTGGAATGAACCCCACTTGGTCATGGTGTATGATTTTTTTAATGTGTCTTTGGATTCGATTTGCAAGTATTTTGTTGAGGATTTTTGCATCTATATTCATTAGGGAGATTGGCCTGTAGTTTTCCTTTTTTGTAGCATCTTTGCCTGGTTTTGGTATTAGATTGATGTTAGCTTCATAGAATGAGTTAGGTAGTGTTCCATTTTCTTCAATGTTTTGAAAGAGTTTGAGTAAGATTGGTGTCAGTTCTTTCTGGAAAGTTTGGTAGAATTCCCCTGTGAAGCCATCTGGCCCTGGGCATTTATTTGTGGGAAGATTTTTGATGACTGATTGGATCTCTTTGCTTGTGATGGGTTGGTTGAGGTCTTCTATTTCTTCTCTGGTCAGTCTAGGTTGTTCATATGTTTCCAGGAAATTGTCCATTTCTTCTACATTATCCAGTTTGTTGCCATACAGTTGTTCATAATATCCTCTTATAATTTTCTTAATTTCTTCCGGATCTGCAGTTATGTCACCTTTTTCATTCATTATTTTGTTTATATGGGTCTTCTCTCTTTTTGATTTTGTCAGTCTAGCTAGGGGTTTGTCAATCTTGTTGATCTTCTCAAAGAACCAACTTTTGGTGATATTTATCCTCTCTATTGTTTTTCTGTTCTCTATGTCATTTATTTCTGCTTTAATCCTTGTTATTTCTTTTCTTGTATTTGGTTTAGGATTGGTTTGCTGTTCATTTTCTAGCTTCTTCAGTTGATCCATTAGTTCTTTGATTTTGGCTCTTTCTTCCTTTTTAATATATGCATTTAGTGCTATAAATTTCCCCCTCAGCACTGCTTTTGCTGCATCCCATAGGTTTTGATATGTTGTGTTCTCATTTTCATTCGTCTCTATATATTTAGCAATTTCTCTTGCTATTTCTTCTTTAACCCACTGATTGTTTAGGAGTGTGTTGTTTAACCTCCAGGTATTTGTGAATTTTCTAAGTCTCTGATGGTTATTGACTTCTAATTGTATTCCATTGTGGTCAGAGAATGTGCTTTGAATAATTTCAATCTTTTTAAATTTATTGAGGCGTGTTTTATGTCCCAGTGTATGATCTATTCTGGAGAAAGTTCCGTGAGCACTAGAAAAGTATGTGTATCCTGGTGATTTGGGATGTAATGTCCTGTATATATCTGTTAAATCTAATTCATTTATCAGATTGTTTAGGTTTTCAGTTTCCTTATTGGTCTTCTGTCTGGTTGATCTATCTATAGGAGAGAGTGATGTGTTGAAGTCTCCCACAATTATTGTGGAAACATCAATTGCTTCCTTTAGTTTTGCCAGTGTTTCTCTCATGTATTTTGTGGCAACTTGATTGGGTGCATAGACATTTACGATTGTTATTTCTTCTTGTTGAATTGCCCCTTTTATTAGTATGTAGTGGCCTTCTTTGTCTCTCAAAACATCCCTGCATTTGAAGTCTATTTTATCTGAGATTAATATTGCTACACCTGCTTTCTTTTGGCTGTAGCTTGCATGAAATATTTTTTTCCATCCTTTCACTTTCAGTTTCTTTGTGTCCCTGTGTCTAAGATGAGTCTCTTGTATGCAGCATATTGATGGTTCATTTTTTTTGATCCATTCTGCGAATCTGTATCTTTTAATTGGGGAGTTTAATCCATTTACATTCAACGTTATAACCGTGAAGGCATTTCTTGAATCAGCCATCTTATCCTTTGGTTTATGTTTGTTATATTTTTCCCCTCTGTCTATTAATATCCTTTATTGTACCCATACCGAATCTCTTTAGTACTGAACCTTTCTCCAAGTCTCTCTGTCCTTTCTTTGTTTCTCTGTCTGTAGGGCTCCCTTTCGTATCTCCAGTAGGGCAGGTCTCTTGTTAGCAAATTCTCTCAGCATTTGTTTATGAAAAATTTAAGCTCTCCCTCAAATTTGAAGGAGAGCTTTGCTGGATAAAGTATTCTTGGCTGGAAATTTTTCTCACTCAGAATTTTAAATATATCGTGCCACTGCCTTCTTGCCTCCATGGTGGCTGCTGAGTAGTCACTACTTAGTCTTATGCTGTTTCCTTTGTATGTGGTGAATTGCTTTTCTCTTGCTGCTTTCAGAACTTGCTCCTTCTCTTCTGTGTTTGACAGTGTGACCAGTATATGTCTCGGAGTGGGTTTATTTGGATTTATTCTATTTGGAGTTTGCTGAGCATTTATGATTTGTGTATTTATGTTGTTTAGAAGATTTGGGAAGTTTTCCCCAACAATTTCTTTGAATACTCTTCCTAGACCTTTACCCTTTTCTTCCCCTTCTGGGACACCAATGAGTCTTATATTTGGACGTTTCATATTATCTATCATATCCCTGGGGTCCATTTCAATTTTTTCAATTTTTTTCCCCATTCTTTCTTTTATGCTTTCATTTTCCATTCTGTCATCTTCCAGGTCACTGATTCGTTGTTCAACTTCCTCTAGTCTTGTACTATGAGTGTCCAGAATCTTTTTAATTTGGTCAACAGTTTCTTTAATTTCCATAAGATCATCCATTTTTTTATTTAGTCTTGCAATGTCTTCTTTATGCTCTTCTAGGGTCTTCTTGATTTCCTTTGTATCCCGTACTGTGGTCTCATTGTTCATCTTTAGTTCTTTGAGTAGCTGCTCTAGGTGCTGTGTCTCTTCTGGTCTTTTGATTTGGGTGCTTGGGCTTGGGTTATCCATATCGTCTGGTTTTTTCATATGCTTTATAATTTTCTGTTGTTTTTGGCCTCGTGGCATTTGCTGAACTTGATAGGGTTCTTTTAGGATTTGTAGACCAATTGAAGTCCTTATCTCTAATTTATCAGATCTACAGCTTCATGGAGTACACTTTCTCTAACTAACCAGCAGGTGGCGTCCACAAGCCACCTGTTCTCCACAAGCCAGTTCTCCCCTGCTTAGCCTTTTTGGTGAGTGGGAGAGTGAGTCTTGTGGGGTCCAATTGGTGTACCAAGCTTGCGTGTGTAGTTGGTGTTGCGTGCCCTGTATATGGGGCGTGTTTCTGGGCAGTCAGGGAGGGGGGGTGGCCCTAACAATCAAATCTCCCTGGTGATCCTAGAGTTTTAAAGCTGCTGCAATAGTCTAATCCTTCAGTTCAGTCCTGCCACAGTTTGTCTCTGCCACTGACCCACAAGTCCTTGGTATTGGAGTATGGCTCCTGAGACTTGCAAGTGGGCCCCTCTTCCAGGCTGTGCACCCCGGGTCCTCTGTTGAGGGATGACTGTGCTATGTCACAGGTGAGTGCCGTCCCCCCAGGACAGTTCTGGGCTGCTGGGCTGTGTAGGGAGGCTCCCAGTCTGCTGAAATGATGGCTGAATGGGGCTTTGTTAATTCACACTGCTCCACCTTCCCAACTCTGGGACAATCAGCTGAGGTTGCAGGGAAGGCTAATGTTCATGCCCAGTTTTGTGGTGTGTGCCTGTTATTTGAAGCACTTCCGTCACACTGGGTTGTCTGGGGCAGCTCTGGGCTATGGGGCTGGTGATGGGCAGGAGTGTTTCCTGTCCACCAGGATGATGGCTGTGAGCGGACACCCCCCTTTTCTTGGGAAGTTGTGGTGTTTAGTGAATTTTCTCAGCCACTGGATTATTGCCTTTTGTCTCAGAGCTCTCTTAGTTCTGCTCTTGACTTGACCTGCCCAAATTGCAAGTCTTTGAAGCTTTCTGTATTGGGCTTCTTAGAGTAATTGTTTTAGAAAAAGAAAAAAGGATTAAAAAAAAAAAAAAAGGGCCCTCCTCAGAGATCTAATGGGTTATTGAAATGCTAAGAGACAAAGCAACCAGGGCCATTAAGGAAAGGTCCACAGGGCAGAGAGATCAGCTTTTCTTCGGGATTTGCATATGCGCCTCAGGGCCTGAGCTCTGCCCTTCCCCTTTCTATGTTCACCAGAACTCCAAAAATCCTCCGCTTTTATTTTGGAGTTTTTCGTGTTGTTTTTTTCCTATGCCTGTCTCCTCTCTGCTGGGCAGGCTGCTCTCAGATTCTCTGGTGTCTGGTCTCAGTCTATCTATGGTTGGAGTTTGGATCAGCAGAATGAATTTCCGATAAGGGCTGCCACTGCAGTTCTCCCTTCTCCTTCCCGGAGCTGACAGCCCCTCCTCCCACGGGACTGAGCCTGGCAGGGAGGGGCGCGGGTCCCCTGGCCGCAAAAACTTACAGATTTCGCTGATCTCAGCAGTTCCACGTTTTCATGAATGTTGTATGAAGTATGCCCAAAGTCAGATTGCTCTGTGGTGTCCAGTCCACGCAGTTCCTGGCTTTCTACTTACTTTCCTGGAGGAGTAACTAAAACATACAGGTCACCAGTCTGCCATCTTGCCCCGCCTCCTTTTCCACGACTTTTGACTTTGCCCTCTGGGCTCTTGGTTCCACCTCTGAGTCATCAAAACCATTCCCATGTTTGAGTAGCTTTCTCAGCCTGATTCCTGCCTGTGGAAATTTCAGGTTCTAAAGCCCTCTTTTGAATTTATGCTATCTCTGTCCCTTTCAGTCCAAGCCAGGAATGTTCCTTCCAATGCAATTATCTTAAAAACTGTGTGGATGTCCTGTGAATCTTATTGGGGTCTACTCCACTAGACAAATGCCATGCCCAGGCATATCTTCAATATGAGCCCTTCTCTACCTGGTCTTCCCCTGAGAGGCTGAGGGACCACATCCTTAAGCTTCATAGAAGCCCTACAGTTTGAACAGTTCTCTGAGGTACCACCTTACATCCTTCTCAGATCTTAACAAAGGGTTTTACAGTCCACTCTTGGATTCATCTTTAGGCCAGGTTTTCCTGACAGTGTCCCAGATTTCATCTTTGTTGGACACCTTTTCTTAATTTTAGCATCATTTGCCTTCTGGAAATGTCGAGAATTTTCAAAATCAGGATGTTCTGGCTCCTTTTTGTTTAACAGTCCTTCTTTTAGCTTATCCCTCTCCTCTTGAACTTTACTAGAAGCAGCAAGAAGAAACCAATGGCACAGTCAACACTGCCTGGATGTTACTCTCGCTACTCCCCCCGCTCCCCATATATCAGGTATATTTTCTACTTTCCATATGACTTCAGACAACAGTGTTGATAAATATTCTGCCACCAAATAACTGTTTCCAGTAAGATTTTTCTCTTTCCTTTAAGCCCTCCTCTGAGCGCTCCTCAAGGACAATCATGCTACTCTAAGCAGTTTCCCTGACAATTTCCTCCAAGTCCTTGCAGCTTCTTCTCCCTACCAGGTTCCAAAGCCATGCCCATATTTTTGGCTTTTCATTACAGCCTGGTACCTGGTACTTGGTACCATTTCCAGTTACCCAAATCTGCATAAGTATTGCTGTCTAACACATCACTCAAAAACTCAGCTGCCTAAAACAACAATAAATATTTATTGTATTGTATAGTTTGGGGTGATTGGGAATCTGGAGACGCTTAGCTCAGGGCTGCCTACTAACCCCTTTGGTGAGGGAGGCACTCTGCCCCCTGCCAGGGCTTAAGTACACGGCATTGGACAGATGAGATTGACAGCAGTTTATTAGTCACATATAATGCCAGGCCATGGGAGGAAGGCTTTTTAGGAACAAGACCCTTGGTTCTTGCAATAGAATGCAATTGGTTTGTCTGAATAGTTTTGAGGGGGTGGGGTGGGCAGGGAAGTGAAACCCATCAGGTTGAGGACTGGCTGGAATGTAGTTGGTCTGGCTGATAGAGGAATTAGCCGGGTTGAGACTTTCCCACTGGGTGGGGGGCACATCTGAAGAAAGTGGGGGGCTCATGGTTAGGCCAGTGGGGTCCTACGAGGCTGAAAGATATTCAAGGTGGCACATGAAATTTTAGTCCATACAATACACGATCCAGTTCCAAGCACCCGCTTGTGGCAGGCAGCCTCAGTGCCTCACCACGTGGACCTCTGCTGTGTGACCTCATGGTATGGCAGAGGGCTGCTCCCAGACCAAGTGATCCTAGATAGATAAGGGGAAGCCACACTGTCTTCTGGGACCTGGCTTTAGAAGTCATGCTGTAATTTCTGGAATATCTGAGGGGTTTCCCAGGTCTGCTCTATTCACTTTGGAAGGGGCCGTGCAACGGCAAGAGTACAAGGAGTTGGGGGTCATTGGGTGACATGTTAGTGCCACAAACCCCATGGGAGCCCAGGAACTTCTGGGGGTCTGAGTCTCTGAGAGTTCTACAGGAAATGGGGCACAAGGAAACTTTAATATCCCCAAAGTTATTTGGGAAATTCCAGGCCACCAGACCAGGGCTCCTTCTCAGAACAACCACTCCCACCCTTTCCCTGCAAACCCCCCTCCAGCTCTCTTCCTCTTCTTCACTTCGTCTTATTTCTCTCTTTTCTCTCTCTCTCTCCCCACCCCCTACCCCCCGCCCCCACAGTGATTTATTTATCAGGTATCCTTTAATCATCTTTTCTTATGCAGACACCAGACATACTGGTTTGAATCTATTATGTCCCTCAGAAAAGCCATGTTCTTTAATGCAATCTTATGGGGGCAGACTGATTAGTCTTTTGATTAGGGTGGAACCTTTTGTTTGGGTGTTTCTGTTGAGGTGTGACTCACCTAACTGTGGGTGAGACTTTTGATTAAACTATTTCGATGGAGGTGTGGACCCCGCCCATTCAGAGTGGGTCTTGATTAGTTCACTGGAGTATTTAAGAGAGAAGTTAAGAGCCGACACAGACCCAGACGCTTGCTGATGCCTTGAGATGCTTGGAGACGTTTGCAGGTGTTAGCCCTGGGTTGCTCCAGAGAAGCTAAGAGAGGGCCTTGATGCTTGGATGCACAAGAGCTGAGAGAGAGAAGCTAAGAGAGACAGAAGTCCAGAGACATTTTGGAGAAAGCCGTTTTGAAACACAACCTGGAGCAAAGGACCAGCAGACGCCAGCCACGTGCCTTCCCAGCTGTCAGAGGGTTCCGGACGTCGTCAGCCATTCTTCAGTGGAGGTATCCTCTTTTTGATGCCTTAATATGGCCTTAGAACTGTGGCTTTGTAATCTAATAACTCCTCTTTATAAGAGCCAATCTGTTTGTGGTATTTTGCATAATGGCAGCATTAGCAAACCAGAACAATGTCCTTATCCATAAAAATGGGTGTAATGAGGCCAAGCTTTTAGCTCAGCGGTGGACACACAGGAGGTGTTCAAAGATGTAAGTTTCCTTAAAGAAGGGGAAGGAAGTTTTACTTGATTTTTGTTTGGGGTGAAAGTGGGATTTATGGGTACAAAAATAATTAGCTAGCTAGTTTCTTTTTAGCTCCATGTAGGAAAAGATCTTGCAGGAGTCATAAACTCCTACCCTCCCTCCCCACCAAACACCCAAAGCCCCTCCTAGCGTCTGGCCGTCACAGGACCATCTTGCTTGCTCGGTACACACAGCAGATCTGAACCCAGGTAAAGTTAGGGGCCTCCTGACCCAATATTCCCTCAATTGACAAGGAGTCACAGATTTCACTTTTTGAAGGGCTACATATTATTGATTGTCTTGGAATCTCAGCTCTTTACCTGGAAGACAAAGGATTAGACCTGCCTTCAGACCAGCCCTTTGACTATGACCTTCCATAATTCCAAGGGCACCACTCCCTGCAGATGGGCACTTTGTCTTCTTTCTCTTTGCCTCAAGATGTGGCATGGGCACAAAATACATGCCCAGGAAATGTGGAATAATTCACCAATAAATTCACTTCTCATGTTGCCGTCTCTCTCCTGTGCCCACTCACCCACCCAGCTGCTGCTGAGGTTGAAGCTGGATTTCCTTGTTTGCCAAGCGCCATCTGTTCTCACAGTCTTGGTGGTCCTCTCTCTGCCCAGCCTCCTCCAGTCTGGATGCACTTTCCAGCCCTGATAAAATGTGCGTCGGGGCCCTTGATCGGCAAAGAATGCTTCAAGATGGAAAAAAAGACAAGAGAAAGGAAAATCCCCCCAAACAAAAACTCGACTATAATTCCAATGCAAGTGACCCCCAATACTTAATTATCTGCAGGCTTGACCCACTGTTTGGATGGAGGGAGGTGGACACAGACTGCGTTTGAAGTGGCTGCATCGAGTCTGGCAGGACGGGAGAGCTGTATCAATTCTGTCCAATTTCAAGGGACCTGTTGGATTTCTCTCCAGTCCCCACTCTGAGACCCACAGGGGAAAGAATGTTTTTAAACCGAGGACAAAGCCTCGATTCAAGCTGGCTGCAGGGACTGTGGGGTCTTCGTCTCCAGCTCTCAACAGAGAAATCCAGTGTCAACGCCAGGCCTTCCAAATGTCAAGTGCCACCACATTGTCCCTGGAGGACAGAGCCCCCACAAGCCACAGGCCATTTGCTCTGCTCTAAGGCACCTTGTTGGGGCTGAATGTGAGCTGGCATCTCGGGGCATTGTATGTCCACCTGCCTGGAGATGGGCAGGGTCCTCTCCCTCCTTAGGGTTCAGTGACTGCGACCCATGATGAGTTCATTGAGGCAGTTACTTGGCCTCCCCATAATGGGCATCGATTTCATGCTGCGACATGTCCTCCCTGTCCAGCCAGCTCGGAGCTGCCGACTTCTCCCAGGTCTCCTCTGGGATGGGGACCTCTTACCCCATCTGAATGCCACCAGGCCTGTTTGTCTGTGTTTCTTTCCTCTAAGAGCCTGTGATATATGTCCGTCCAAATGCAGCTGAGTCTCAACTGTGGTTCGGTGTTTACTTATTCACATGTGTACTCTCAGAGGCAGGCATCGTTGTCAAATTGTTTATGACCTCTTGATAGTTTCCCAGCTTCTGTTTTATGGCCACTGGGTGCTGAGGCCCAGTGCTTTTTGGGGAAATGATCGGTTTGCCTTCCGACTGGATGATGGGTGAAGAATTAGGGTTTGCTCTCACTTAGAGCTGGAACACAACCTGGGCATATCTTCCTTCCCCCTGGCTCTCCCCAGCACCTGTCGACCTGAGCATCCAGGCGTGCTTTCCACAGGATCTACTCTGTGCTGGTCTCTGGGCTGGACCTTTTGAACCCAGTGGATCCAGGGATCCCTGGGAACGACCGCAGTAGGGTTGCAAGTGCACACATCCTCCAAGTTAGGGTGCAAGTCCTCTCTCATAGGAGGAGGATTGAGCCCTAAATTGGGTGTGTTGGTGGCATGCTGGGTGTTTCCTATCAGTGAGATCATACAATATCCGTCCTTTTGTGTCTGGGGTATTTGATTCAACATGATATCTTCCAAGGTTCATCCATGTTGTCGCATGTATCAAGACTTCATTCCTTTTAACAGCTGAATAATATTCCATTATATGTATATACCATCACCACTTTCCATTACTAAAATTTTTCATCACCCCAAACAGAAACTCTGTGCCCATTAAGCAGTAACTTCCCATTGTCCTCTTCCCACCCCCATCTCCTGGTAACTTCCAATCTACTTTGTGTCTCTATGAATTCAACTATTTAACATTTATTGCATAATTGGAATCACACAATATTTGTCCTTTTACATCTGGTTTATTTCACTCAACATGATGTCTGCAAAGTTCATCCATGTTGCGGCATGCATCAGGAATTAATTCCTTTATATGCTGAATAATATTCCATTGTGGTATATATCATTATATATATATATATATATTGTTTATCCATTCATCTGTCACTGGACTCTTGGGTTGCTCCCTCCTTTCAGCTATCGTGAATAATGCTGCTATGAACATCGGTGCACAGGATCTGTTGGAGTCCCTGTTTCAGTTCTTTTGGGGTTTGTATCTAAGAATGGATATAGCTGAGTGTGGTGGTTTGAAGCTGTATGGACCCCCAGAAAATCATGTTCTTAGAGTTAATCCATTCCTGTGGGTGTGGACCTGTTGTGGGTGGGACCTTTCGATGAGGTGATTTCAGTTGAGGCGTGACACACGTGGGTCTTAATCCAGTTTTTGGAGTCCTTTATAAGAGGATAAAATAGAGAGAAAGATGCAGAAGCCAAGAGAGAAAACCACACAGAACCAGAGGAAGCCACTGAAGCCAGAAGCTGGAAGCAACAAAACCTGGAAAAGAAGGGACAGACCAGTAGATGCCATGTGTCCTGCCAACCTGCAGAGGAGTCCAGGTATCGTCTGATGATGCTTTGAGTTGGACACTTTCATGGCCTCAGACCTGTAAACACGCAAGCTAATAAATCCCCATTGTTAAACGCCAGTCCCTTTCTGATGTATTGCATTTCTGGCAACTTTAGCAAATAGAAACACCGGGTCATACAGTAATTCTACATTTAACATTTTGAGGAACTGCCCTTCTGCTTTCCCCAGTGGAGTTGGGTTTTTGTATCTTTAAATCAAAAGAGTCCTGACAAAGCCCCCATATTCATGGACTGAGTCTTTACCTGAGGGCCACAGGAGGCCACTACAGGGCTTCAACAGAGAATGATAAGGTCACATTTGTGCTCTGAGGCCATTGCCATCCCCACACAGTGGTGGGCAGGTGAAAGGGGAGAAGAGCAGGTGTCTGGAGCCAGAGCAGAGCTGCTGCCACAATCCAGGAGAAGGATTCAGACAGCATAGCTTCAGGAGCACCATTGGCTGCAGAGAGGCTCTTGTCCACCCACCTACCCCTTCCTCGTGGCAGGATGCTTGCAGATCCCTGGGCCAAGCCAGCTGCCCCTCTTATTGGCGAGGGCAGTTAGGTACAGGGCTGCAGGGCCAGCAGCATGGCAATTTAGAAACCGTGTGGAGCTGGGTCATTCACATCTGCTTTGTGTTTCAGGGTCTGCAGCTATAAAATGGGGGTGACAGGAGAGCCTACTGACATACAATAATGTCAATATTACATGAAGTAATATATGCAAAGTGCTTAGCCCAACGAGGGAGGCACAATGACCCCCCAAAGATGTCCCCGCCCGGATTCCCGGAACCTGGGAACGTTTCCTTCCACGACCAAAGGGACTTTGCAAATGCGATCAAGCTCATGGACCTTAAAATGGGGGAGATTATCCTGGATTATCCAATGGAACTAGTGCAACCGCTGGAGCACTTAAAAGCAGAGAACTTTCTCTGACTGGAGTTGAGAGATGCGTGGCAGAAAAGGAAGTTAGTATGAAGAACTGACGCCCCTTTGTTTGTTTAGAGATAGAGGGAACAACAGAGGAGGAATGAAGGGGGCCTTAAGTTGCCAAGGGGGGCTCTCAGCTAGCAGCCAGCAAAGAACAGGGGACCCCACCCTACAGCCACAGGGATCTGAAATCTGACAACCGTCTGGAGTGAGCCCAGAAAGCAGATTCATTCCCAAGTCCTCCGGAGAGCAGTGCAGTCTGGCTGACACTTTGATTTTCCCTTGGGAGACCCTGAACAGCGAGGACAGGCTGAGCCATAGCCTCACCCACTCTTCTGACCTACAGAACCGTGAGAGAAGACACAGGTACCGTCGGAAGCTGCTAAATTTGTGAAATTTGTTGTAGCAGCAGTGGAAGACCAATACACACATATCTGACCTAAAATAAGAACCTGCTAAAGATGGCTGTTATTAGAAATATTATTTCTAGTTAGAAAAATTATTTCTAATATCATATCACCATTTCCAAAACTTGTGCCTCCAGGGTCTCAGTGATGTCAGCTCCGGACCTCTCCCACCAACCCATCCTCCCTCATCTTTGAATTGCTTAGGCTTGGCACAGCTTCTGCTACTTCACTGGCTGCATAATGATTCCTTTCTGCCTCTTCTTTGGCTCAGCCATGGAACAATCATTTCCCTGTGCTGTTTCCTTGAACCTGTCATGTCAGTGTGTCCAGGCATTAAAAGCCCCAGCTCCACCTCTCACCCCTGCTTGAGATGATAGCACCACCTCACCTTCCCTTCCTTCTTTTTCTCTTGCACTAAACCTGTTTTGATTACGAGATCAAAGCCTGTTTCCTGAGCTGGTGCTCTTGTGTCTGTAGTTTCCCCTTTCAGAGCCTGAACAATAATTTCCTGTTAATATAGGAAAATTGGGACCTGTCATCTCTAAGTAAACCTGAGTCCTTGAGGCAGACAATTCCAGCAGAGACAGGCCTTTTAAATCTCCTTCTTCCCCCTTGAAATAATTCCACAGCTTTTCCTCTGCACCTTAATCTGAGAAGAAAATAAACATCTCTTCTTTATTTACTCACTTATAAAATCCACCATCCAACAGACTCTGAGCCCGTGGGTCCCTCTTGCACTTGGTTTCAATGATAAAAAGAAAAGAGAACAAAACCAAAAGCCTTGCCGACGTCTGCACCTGGGACAGGTGCTTCTGCCGTGCCTGCTGTCTTCATCCCGAGCAACGTCAAGGGACGCCTCAGGTGCAAATCCAAGGGCCCGCCAAGCCCTGCTCCTTTAGAATCTTGCATTTCTTCTGGTAGGGCCCCGCCCACCAGAATAGAAAATGGCTTTGCGGGAAGGCTCTGCCGACCCCAGGCACAGATCTCAGTCCCAGCAAGGACAGAGACCCCAGCTCGATTGACCTCCTCAAGGGGATGGTCCCTTCTTCTGCGATGGAGCTGCAATCAGATCTCTGACCGCCAGAGGGCGCTGGCCATGCAGCCAGGCTGGCCTCTGGGTGGGAGAGCCAATGCCTGCTGGGGCAGCTCCAGCCCCGTAGACGCAGCCCACCCGGCAGTGCAGATCTTGTCACATCCACCGAGGCTACCTGAGCCAGCAGTGGGAGGAAGGCGGGGTGGGGGAGAGGGGACCCCTGGGTGCCTTGACCCACCCAAACAGGAATCCTGCCAAGTAAGCCTGGCCCAGTGGGGCCTGAGCCTCTGATCACTCCTGTTAGACCACTTCCTCTGTGGTGCTGTGGATAAAGGGAGAGGCCCTAAAATGGGGCCTTCACAGGCAAGAGACAGCCACCAACCTCCGTCAGAAATGTTGGTTAAGGGGGGGTGGTTACTAATAATGCCAGCCTGCCCTATGTCCTCCAGAAGTCACTACTGCAAAAAACAGATAATAGATGGGTATGGTCATGTGCAGAAATGCCAGGTGCTCAGGGTTGCTTCAGAATAACCCCCAAGGCCGCACTCAGCTTGTTCTGTGTACACAGAGCACATCTGAGCTGTGGCCGTGACAATGCATGTAGCAGATGCACCGGGCTGGAAGCCTCATCATGAGCATAACCGGGTGGAGTGTGTCCCTAGCTCGTGGGTTCTCCCTCCCTGAATTACAGGCCTCAGTGACCTCACCTCAGTCCCGGCAGCAGATGACTTAGCCATCAAATGGGGTGGTTCTTTAACGTCTTCTGTTACATAATGTCCAGTGACTTTCTTTGGATATCGGATAATACTCCTTTATAATCTGTCAATGACAGCAGTCCCTGGATCGAACTGGAAACTTTCACAATCTCATCTACCCAGCCTGGATCTCTACAAAGGAGAGGTGGTGGAGAGTGAAGGTGAGTATGGATTAGTCTGTCCCTTCTGCTTCAAAGTTTTTTCGGAGACAGCAGAGTTAATGGACCATAGGTCAAGCATGGTGTCTCATTCAGAATTAGGTGAAGCTGCAAGTAACAGAAAACCAACTTAAACGACTTGAACAAATAGTAGGGTTTTTTTTTCCTCACATAATCAGATGTTACAGATAGGCATTTGCTGCTATTGGTTCTGCCAATCAGTGATGCTTACCCCAGATCTTTTTTTTGCCTCTTGGATGCAAGATTGATGCTACAGCTCCAGATATCACATCTGTGTTCAGGGCAGAAAAGAAGGGAGGTGAGGAGTAGAACCAGGCATTCTTATCATTTAATAAGAAGAGCAAAAGTTTTCCCAGAAGTGTTCCTAACATACTTCCAACTAGGTTTCATTGGCCAGGAGTGGGTCATACAGCCACCCTTAGCTGCAAAAGAAGTTGGGAAAGCAAGGAACAGAATTGTCTAGATTCATTATCTAGTGCTGGCCATTGGCCAGGGTGTACAAAGAGGAAGAAAGGAAGAACGGATAGCATGAAGGCTGCTAATAAGCAGCTTTGTCTGAACTTATTTTTGAGAATCACACCTCCACTTAGAATATTTTAGGTTAAGGTTACTTGACAATGCCGTCTTTAGAGCAAACGGGTCTTCTCACCGGCTGTCTCGTGTAGATAGCGTTGCTTCTGCAAGTGACATCATTAACATCCCATCTGAGCGACCTTGTGGTTTGACCTTGACTTGCCAGTTTGGAGGAAACTGCTGAATGCTTCATATTTCCCAGCTGTTCTGTGCAAAACATCTGAGTATTTGGAAAGAAAAGAAAGCAGCTTGGTCTGGGGTTTCAGGATGAAGTTGCAAGTTTGAAGGAGGGGAGTGTTTCCTTAACAAAGAAGAGCCTTCAGTCCCAGGGGAGCATTTGCTTGAAGGTCACTGAGAGCAGAAGGAAAGGGGTGATTGTCTGTGGCAACAGAGGTGATGTCAGAGGCACAACTCCGAAGAGGGGAAGAGGGTAGAGCTGGCCTGGCCTGGTGCCCTATGCAGATTCTCTTTTAATTACACAAATGAAGAGAAAACAGAGGTAGAGGGAGAAGAACCCATTGCTGGGGGCTTTTGGTTTTCTCTCAGTGAAGAGACCTTGAAAGCTCCAGGGAAGGCGTGTTGGATATGCGTTAGGGAGGCAGAGTGGGGTCCCTATCACGTAAGGCTGCCAGAGAGGGGGTCTAACACAGAGAATGCTGAAGCTGAGATTTCTGAGACTAAAAGCATTTCAGAAAGATTTTCAACCCAAGAGAAAGTTTGGCAGAAGTTTCTAAGAGGTAGGGTGTTCAGTGAGTTGACACTGTTTGGTCCTGTACAGCTATGGTAAGATTAAAATAAAGTACACGTTTATTCTGTTATATTGAAGGAAAAGGACTGTTCCCTGGCTCGTAGGTTTTCCAATTCTCTCAGCTTTTCAGTGCAGGACTTTTTTTTCTCAGACACCACGGGCCATACAGCGTGTCCAGAGGGGACCCTCCTGCCCTCTGGTGGAGTCCCTGATGAATTTGGCTCATTTTCATGATGGAAAAGGTACGTAAGCAGATTCACGGCTAGGCTGGGGTCACCCAGGACTCTGATTTTCGTGCTTCTGATTTCCTCCTCCTCACATGACAAGATGTATGACTTGCTCCCTCATAGTCTGTCAGCAGGGAGAGGCCAAAGCTCTTCCCCAACTGCTGAGGGAGGACAGGGGCTTCTGTGGACAGCTGGTGGCAGAAGCACCCCGAAACCCCTCCGTCACCTTGGAAGAGAGTTGGTGGAAAACGCAGCCAAAGGAGATGTGGCTAGTTCCAAAAAGAAGGAACATAGCCCTAGGTTGTCATGAAAGAGCAAGGAGCTGCAGATGGCTATTATAGAAATGGCCATGGGATAAATGAGGCACATTCCCCAAGTGTCCTTCCCTCTAGCTGGGAGGATCGGGGCCTGATCGCACTTAGGACCTTGTAGATAAAATAGGAGTTGGCTGGACAAGCATGCCAGCTTGAGGTCCTGGGGATGTTATTCCAGGAGCCTGAATTGGGTCTGTTTCTCCTCCATCCATTTGGCCTTATTCTGATGTCAAGAAGACTGTATTTTCCTACTGGCTCGTGTGCGTTCAGTCATATTTACTTCCTCTGACAGGATCGCCTCAAAGCGAAAGGAAGCCGTGTCCCCTCTTCACTTTCTGTGGGTTGGGTCCATTGCTGTCACTGCTGGACTGGACACCGTGTCTGCCCTTCAGAAGCTGGGCACGTGATGATGCTCCCCGACCCTCCTCCTGCCCCCAACTGACAGGCCCACCGCAGGCGTTCCCCTCAACCACCGGAGCTGGATTATTCACTCCTGGAACACATCTTGTGGTTTGTAGCATATGAGCTCTGCACGTCTAGGAATGAGCAATGACCTAAAGTGGTAAAGGAATTGGTAAAAAAAAATGGGGCCTCCCTGGTATGCCCTGGCCACGGTCAACCAAAAGCTGACCTCAAGGCCCTAAGTAACAAGAGAAAGGAGGCGACTCTACAGTAGACCGAGCTTCTTGAGTGGGGCGATCAGAGAAGGTGCCGTACTTGCCCTCACAGCCCTCAGCCTGGGTGTCCACGAGGCCCGATTTTTACTGCAGATTGATAAACGCATCGTCTGCTTCCATAGCCGAGGTCTGAGCCGAGCCTAAGGCTCACATCCTCCATCCCTGGGCTCCTTCCTCCTGCCTCTTTCCCTCGCCACAGGCCTCACCCAGCCCCACTGCCTTCCCTCTCCAACCATTAATGCCAACACTTCTGGGCCACGGTCATGGCTCACTTAGAATCCTCTCTTCTCCTTTCCCACATGCCTTCGGTTGTCTTTAGAGTCGATAAATTCAAAGTAAAGCCTCTGTAAAGGCAGTTCAGAGCTGAGACCAGAGATGAGAATGTTCAACGACATTATCTATAGTTATTTATAATTACAAAAAAAAAAAAAAAAAAAAAAAAACTGGAAAAGCCTGCCTGTCTGGTGTGGTAGGGAAAACATATTCTTAATCATATTCCTGGTCTTGATGGGTTCCTCTGGGTGTGAACCCAGTGTAAATAGGACCTTCTATAGATGTTATTTTTAGTGAAGGTGTGGCCCAGCTGAAAGAGGGTGGGTCTTAATCCAAATTACAGGCAGCTGTATAAAGAGGATGTGGAAGTCACAGAAGCGAGAAAGGAGAGGACATCGCCGTGTGACAAGAGGCGGAGACACAAGCCAAGGAAGGCCGGGGACTGCGGCAGCCAGCACCAGGAAGCTACAGTCTTCGGGGAAAAGTGTTGCTTTGCCGATACCTAGATTTTGGATTTCTTCTAGCCTAAAAACCATGAACCAGTAAATCCATGTTCTTAAGCTGAAACCAGTGTATGGTATTTGTGATAGCAGCTCTAGCAAACCCAGACAAACCTATATACTTAGATTTATAGCATGGGATGATAAACCAAAATCCCACAGGGGAAGGAGGGTTATGGGGTGCAGGGATGGCGAACTAGTCAACCCTGTCTCCAGCAACCTCCTTCCCTCGGGGATGAGGGATCTACAGAGCCAACCCCCTCCTCTCCTGATGACAGGCCTGGAATTCCCCACCCAGATCCCAGCCCTCTTCCAGGGGAGCACACCCTTCACCTGAGGCTGACGGGGTGCTGCCACGTCTGCTGTGTGTGTGCAAGGCATCTCGCGGTGTGGGAAGGTGCGGGGAGTGGGAGGAGAAGGGGGACAGGGAGGCAGGCCCCCCACACCATCGTCTGCTGTGTGGCACTCCTAGGAGCCACAAACTCTAAACCTAAAGTTTACCTGCCTTCCGTGCAGGTATGAAGAAACAGTTGTGTAGGTGGGAGGATAGAACATATTCTATTGAACGATTTGTTGGCTCGATTCAAAAGTTCCAAATACATACCCATGTGGCATACAGGCCCCATCTGTGGCTTTGCCCCAGGACCCACACACATGTTCAGTGCTGGTCCACTGAGTTCATCTTGGTTTATATATTTGACTTTGGAAGCATGTACATATTTTACATCATTATGAATCAAATTTAATTTTAAAAAGTAATCCCTAAATGTTGAAAGTGCTGTGAACAAATGAACTCAACTTGGGTGTTGGATGTGTAGTGCAACCACGTGGAGAGGAACTATTTCAAATGACTATAAAGCATGATCATTTGTCTCTGCATCATTAGTTGAGCTATATTCTGAGGACAAAAAAGAAGTGCAAACCATTTTTTAACTGTATTCAGAAATACTATTGTCAATGGTAGTGTCAGGGACTCTTATTCTGAAACAGTTGTGTGTATATTGTGGAATAAAGCAAATTAGTTCTTTTGTCGATATAGTTGAGACCCGGGATTTGGGGCTTGGGAGAAAGGAGGTGCAGATGTATGATTAATGAGGTTAATAAAACCTTGGTCCAGATTTTGAGTTGGGTGTTGTCGTATGAACTCTTTATGTATTTTATCCTTAAAAAGAAAGTATTTCATCGTTTTGCCGAATAAAAAGGTCTGGAAACAGTGACTAACTCAGTAGCAACGAGTAATCCTAGAACCCAGACTGACGTCTCTAATTATCTAAAATCCATTTCCCACCAAAAGGAACCAGGGCTGATTCCAAGTTTGGGGCAGGATGTGTTCAAGATGAGCCCAGAACATCTGGTCATACCAGAAAGCAAGGAAGTTATCAAAGACGTTGGCAACATCAAAAAAGAACTTGGGAGCTAAACTGAAACACTCCCACTGGTGAAATTTGAGCATCAACAAAAACAACAATACCAATTTAAAGAACATGTCATCTCCTACCTATTCATTACTTTGACAACAGGTAAATAAAAGGAAAGAATCAAGAAATCCTCTTGTCTTTCCTATACGGACTTTATCTGAGTAACCAAATAATTGATGAAAGTTTTTTTAAGAAGTATTCCAGATAATAAATGAAGAACAAATGGTGCAACTGGATATCACTATTTTGCAACTCCATTGGGTCTCTCTAGCAATGATCATTAAAGGTGCTCACTCAGAGAGAGACAGCCCGACCCGACGTGCCTCCTGATGGATTCACGCAGCACCCCAGATGAAAGGTTCTTACCAAAATCCAAACCTGAACCTGGTTGAGCATCTAGATCTAACCAGTGATGTGTGGGAAATACAAGACACAGATTAGTGGCACTTTATAGAGGCCAGCAGCTAAATCCCCAGGTGTGGGGTGCTCTACAGAAGCAACAACTTGGTTTCCTCAACAAATTAAAGGCAAAGAAGGAGAAAAAAGAGAGATAGAAGGGGAATTTATGGATTAAAAGAGGTAAGGGATTATCCACCATTGTCATGAATGGCCCTTATTTGGATCCTGATTGAAGCAGACAAATAATACAATTGAGGAAGTTTGAACTCTGACTGGATAGCTTGGGTTGTTAAGGAATGAGTATTAATTTTTAATGTATGATGATGGTATTATTATTAGGTTTTTTTAAGAAGTGGGCTATATCTTTTAGAGATACATATTAGAACATTTATGGATGAAAGGAGATTTTCATTGAACTTATCATGGGAGTGAGTGTATAGATAAAACAATTTGTGAGTTGATCATTATTGAAGCTGGTGATGGGTACATGGAGGGTCATTGGATTTTTTAATGTGTTTGAAATCTTCCATAATATTTTTTTTTTTTAAAAAGATCTACTTATTCTTAATGTGCCTGTCAAGTCTAGCCTTTTGCTGATATTTTCTTCTTAAAAGAGAGGCAGGCTCCCAAACAAGACTATAATAATGTATGGCCAATCCAGGTGCAACCAGGATAAATCCCAGTAAAGACTGGGCTTAGGTTGACTTCTCCAGGGGCCCAAACCTGAGAAAGTTAAAGGAACAGCAGCTAGATTTGTAAGTCAACCACTGAGGCCAGGGTTAAAACCCAGGGCAGAGAAAACAACAGTCTGGATACAATCCACTTTGGATATAAAATCCAGAGTATAGCAAGATTCCCAAGGCATGATTGGTTATTCCCAACACTGAACGAGGAGAACAGGAAGGGAGAGAGCTCTCATCCATGGAAGGCCTACTATGTGTCAGCCGCTGGGCTAATGCTTTATTTAGAACCCACCAAATTCCCACAGCTCTCTAAAATGCAGGTAGCATGGGCTCCTTCTACAATAGAGGATAGTAAGACTTAATGAGGATACATGACTTTCCCTGGGGCCCAGAGCTCGTGGGGTGGGGAGTGGGGTTTGAACTCAGGGCAGCTTGACACCAAATCCTATATTGCATCACTTCCCCTGGAAGAGGAGCTCACAGGGAGATAATTAGCAACAGGATTTTATGAGGGATTTAATCAACAGACATTTGCCCTGAGCATCTCCAAGTTTCTCTGGTCTGTGCTAAGTGCTGAGTGAAAGAGGGGAAGGGGACTACGGTGGCTTGAACTGTGCACCCCATTTTGGCAGGTTCTTGGTCTTGGTCTGTGTTCTGGTGGGTGTGGACCCACTGTAAATCAGATCTCTTCAATATGTCACTCAGTTAAGGGGTAGCCCCACTGAGTCAGGTTGGGCTTTAATCTGGATTACTGGAGTCTGTTGTAGGCAGAGTGAACGTCAGATGGAGAGAAGCCAGGAGAGGCCGCCATGTGCACTGCCATGTGACAGAAAAGCCAAGAGCCAAGGATCACCGGCAGCCAGCCCCAGAACACCACTGTCTTCTGGGAGAAAACATCACCTTGATGATGCCCCAATTTTGGACCTCCTAGCCTCAAAACTGTGAGCCAACAAATGCCCATTGTTTAAGCCAACCGATTGTGTGGTATTTGTTTTAGCAGCCAGGAAACAAAAACAGAGACTTAAAGCCCTGACTTCAGGATAATTTCCCCTAAAATGGGCCCGAGGGATCACGCAACAGCCATCTGCTGGTTTGCACTTTGGAGCAGATTTTCCTGAGCAGCAACTTCTCATTGAGTCCACCTAGGGAAGGCAGCCCCCTGGTTCCTCTGAGGCAAGGAACGAAGGAGTCGCAGGAATCTCCCCTGTAACTTGGTGAACTGAGTTCATGGCTGCTGTAGACCTTACCTTTGAAACAGCTCTGTGGCTTATAAAGAGCTTTCACAACAATTGCTTAAAACTACCCGAGTCTGTCTCTCTCATGGCATCTTACTAAATGTGTCAAGGAACAGCCAAACACATCAGTATTACAAATCCTTCAAAATTATTTTTCTAGTAAGACAGGCTCTTCAGGCACCTGGTCTGCCTTCCAAGTCATTGAAGGCAACAGGTTTGCAAAACGTTTTGTCACCTAATAAGGATCACCTTTTACCATGTGATTTCTTTACTATGTGATTTCTCCCTGCCCATCACTCCACCACCAAGACAATGCCATATAATTTAGTATTTATTATGGAGGCACTCTACTTCCATTACCAACTTCAGGATTAGTTAGGGTACAGGATAAGATGCTGTAACAAAGGATCCCAAAATACAGGGGCTCAGACATACAGTTGTGCTTCTCTCTCACACAGTATTCCAGAGGTAGGTAGACGGCTTTGCTTCCCAAGGTCACCAGGGAAGCCAGTCCTCATCCAGTACTGCTCTTCCAACCCCTTAGAGCATCTCCTTGTCTGCAGGGCTGGAATTGGATCATTCCACTGTATCAGCATTCCAGTCAATGTGAAGGTAGAGTAAGAGGAAAGGGAGGGCAAGCAAGTTCCTTATAAAAACTATCTGTAACTTGCATGGATTGCTTCTGCTTGTGGTCCCTTGGCCACAGCTGAGCCACATCAGCACAACTAAATGCAAGGGAGTCTGGGAGATGTAATTGCCAGCTTGGGATGCCATGTGCCCAGCTAACATTCAAAGAATTCTGTCATGAAAAGGAAGATCGGGATATAGTTAACTGTTTCTGCCACACCTGGCCTGTCCTTGGGGTTCAAGACTCACCCTGGGGTACCTTTCCTTAAACCTCTGCCACCCAGAAAATAAGTGGCCATTTTCTGTACCTTAGAATCCCACCACGCAGCTCATGATTTAAGTCAGAGCATTGTGTGTGTAGGGTTGAGTTATGCACTCCAGAAACAAAACACATGGTTAATCTTATTTCACTCCTGTGGGTGTGAACCCACTGTCAATAGGACCTCTTGAAGATGTTATTTTTAGTGAAGGTGTGGTCCAGCTGAATGAGGCTGGGTCTTAATCCTATTCCTGGAGGCTTCGTGAAAAGAAAACCACATGGAGAAGAAGCCAGCTGGAAGTCAACAGAATTGGAAGAGAAATGAGAAGATGCCACCATATGCATTGCTGTGTGCCAGAAAAGCCAAGGACCCAGGGATTGCCAGCAGCCAGCCCCAGAATGCCACAGTTTTCAGAGAGAAAGCACAGCCTTGTCGATGCCTCAGTTTTGGACTTGTCCGAATCTCAAAACTGTAAGCCAATAAATTCCCATTGTTTAAGCTAACCCATTGTATGGTGGGGGAAATGAAGACAAGGTGTAAAGGGCCTTAATTAGAATGAGCGTCCCTTCAAGTTGGCCATTCTAAAGAAGAATCCCACTGTACTGGTAATAGTTGCAACAATGATAGCAATAATGATAGAAAACTGCCATTTTTCTGAGTGTCCATTTTGTGCTACCTATTTCTTTAAGGGATTTACACACATTATCTCATTTAATTGTCATGCACCCCACAAGACAGGTCTTAAATTGCTAATTTTCTGTATTAGGAGACTGTGTCCAAGACTGAAATTAAGATCGCATTCTCCAACTTTCCAATCCCAGGAGTTCCATCAGAGATGTTCAATGGAGCCTCCTGAAAGGAAAGGAAACCCAGGCCCATTATGATAAGATAAAAACACCTGTGAGCAGGGTAAATACCTTGAATTAGTTCTGAGTTACCTGTAGGAATCAGTGTGTCTGGGAAGCTGGTGATTGCCAAAGTGGGGTGATACATCTCAGAGGTAGGCAAAGAAATCCACTGGAATGCAGGGTGAAAACACTAGAGCTTTCATCTATATTGATCTGTGTCTTATTCTCTAAACATTTCTGTTGTGTGTATGTTTTATAACGTGTGCACTTCAATCAGCACAGTAGCAAATATATTTAATTTATAAATAAATACATACATATGGAGATGCTGACTTGAACATTTTTAAATGATGGGGGTGTATGTGTGTGTGCTGGTTTGGATCTGTTATGTACCCCAGAAAAGGCTATGTTCTTTTAATACATCCTTGTGGGGCAGACCTACTGTGGGTGGGATCTTTTGATTAGATTGTTTCCATGGAGATGTGACTCCGCCCATTGAAGGTAGATCCTAATCCCTTTACTGGAGTCCTTTAAGAGAGCTCATGGAGAGAGAGAGCTTGAAAGAAGATGCCCTGGGAGAAGTAAGAAGGACCCAGACAAGCTGAGAAAGAGATTCCCAGAGACATCTGGAGACAGCCATTGAAATCAGAACCAGGAGAGAAGGATCAGCAGATGTCACCATGCACCTTCCCATGTGACAGAGGAACCCCAGATGCCATCGGCTTTTCTTCAGAGAAGGTATTATCCTGTTGATGCCTTAATTGGGACGTTTTCATGGCCTTAGAACTGTAAATTTGTAACCTAATAAATCCCCATTGAAAAAGCCAACCTATTTCTGGTATATTGCATTCTGGCAGCTTTAGCAAACCAAAACAGGTGTATGATCCCCAAACTTGGGAGCCCACTGCTGTCAACTTCTCCTTCCCCACTTCCCATGCCCCTCTCACCCCATGGTGGAGGGGTGGTTAGGGGGAAATGTACATTCTGTGGCAGCAGCACATTGTGTACAAGTTAGGTGTATAATTCCTCCTAACCCCCTGGAGTAGCTGAGAAGGCAGACTGGCTCTATCCTTCACCAGCAGCACATTGTCTCACAGCCAATTATCAATCCAGGTAGAGGTCAGGGAAGGTCTAAACCATTCCTCAAGGCTCCCCCAGCATCACCTTTGCTGTGTACAAAAGATGCCTCCCCAGGGCTCCTCTCTCCTTCCCTTCCCGTGGAAGTTTCCAGCTCCAATCTGACGCTACCCCTTGTTGTCAATTCAGGAAGCTCCATTTGCCCTGGATCCCAGAGTCTTCAGATTAGAGCTCCACCAACATGAGCAGACACCCCCCCTTGCCAATAGTGACCCCCTCCTATATAACTGCCTGTGTGCCGTGTGACAGCGGGGTGGGCCCAGTGCTGCACCTGGCTTCGTTCGGTTCAGTCCATCCTGGCAAGGGTGTGAGGGCTTCTCCGTCAGCCAGGTTTCCCCGGAGAGACAGAACTGACAGGATACGTGTGTGTGTGTGTGTGTGTGTGTGTGTGTTATATAAAATACTATTATTTATGTGTAAATATTATGAGATTTACAGCAATTTGCCCACCTGACCATGGGGATCAGCAAGTTTGACTCCCATAGGTCAGGCTGCAATTTGAAAATGCCGATAAAGGTGAAGTTGAATTCCCTAGGAGAAGCCACAGTTGAAAACTCCAATGAAAGCAACATTCCCAGGAGAAGCTGGTTGGCTGAATTAGAGGCAGACATTCTTCTTTCTGACTTCTGAAATCTTCAGTTCTGGTGTTAAGAACTCTGACTGATTGGATGAGACTCCCTTCATTGCTGAGGACAATCTCTTTTGCTGATTGTAGATGCAGTTAGCTGTAGATGCAATAAACTGATTCTAGATGCGAATCCATCTATGAAATATGCTCACAGTGACCAGTAGGCCAGTGCTTGCTTCACAAAACAACTGGAAACCATAGCCTAGCCAAGTTGACACATAGAATTAACTATCACAGCTTCCTTATGCCCCCATCTGCAAAGGCGGTCTGTGAAATGACCTCAAGTGGTGAGGGAGTTGTGGGGGATGCTCGTGCCTTTGGTTGTCTGGACCTCTGCAAGCAAGGCCTGCACAGCCATCCCTCCGACCTTCCTCCCATGCCTGCTTCTGTTTAATTGTGTTTTCTCTCACCTTCCTCCAGCCAGAAACTTACTGTGTCTCCAAGTGAGAGGACCCCTAACAGTCTCTTGTCTACTGGCAGCTGGTCTTATCATAGAAAACTCACCTTGCCTCAGGGTATAGCTGACCGAATATCCCAAACCCAGAACCAGGATTTTATTGTTCCTGCTTTTTGAAGCTATGTACATGAAGAGTTACATGAAAGTACAAAAACTAAATTATATGGGGTTATTCATTTTGTAAGTTATATTGAAAAGAGTGGACTGTCCTTAATAATTTAGGCGACATGGTCCCTGACTTTGCAGACTGTGCATTCTCTCTTTCCCTCCATCTCTTCAGGGAAAGCCCCATTATCCGGGTGGGATCTACAATTATGTCACACAGAACTTTCCAGACTTGACATTCTCAACTCCTCCAATTGTTCCTCCTGGTCCTAATTTCTAAAATCCCTTAGACCATCATTTTCTCTACTCCAAATCCTCTCTTTTTTCCTCTACGTCTGTGTTATGACAGGGAATTCCAGCAATCACCGATGAAGACAAGTCTTGGACATCAAGTTAGGAAATGGTTTGGGGGAATAAATGAAATACTCTCCCCATCTTAGTGAGGCACCCTGCATCGAAGCAGGCAGGGACTGTGTGGGTGTGAATCCCACACAGCAGTGTCTCTTACTAGCTGTGGGGCCTTGAGCAGTATCTTACCCTCTCTGGGCCTCGCCAGTCAGGTGGGGAACAAAGAGCTCCTACCCAGGGGCTGCTGTGAAGATCACATGAGCTAGTTCAATAAATATTATCATCACAATTATCTGGCTGCCTGCCTCTCTGACCTAATCGGCATATAATAGCTGCTCAGTAAATATTTGCAATTTGAATAAACACATATTTGACTCCATTTTTTTTTTTTTTTTTTTTTTTTTGCTTCTGCTGAACTCCAAATTAAAACACTGTAAAAATAATGCTTTAAGCACTGTCCTTTTCTGAATGTATCAATCTGGGTCCAATCAGGACGCAAAGTAAAGGATTATTAAGCAATGGGCAGGAGAGTAACTCTAAATTTGGAAAAAAGAACTCTAAAGAGTGCCCTGGGGTAGAGAGGGAGCTCCCAAGGAAGGCAAACCTGGGAGGGCGTCGCAGCTTACTGAAGAAGGGGTGACTGCAGCTTCTGGAAGGCGCAGAGGTTCACTGGGTTGCAGGGGCCAGGGCTGATGCCCCATACTGGGCAACCAGAAACCCAGCCCCCACCCCCAGGGTGGGTGGGTGCACACAAGGGGGGCAGGGAGCGCTGCAGGTGAGAGACCAGAAGCTCGTGCGGTCCACCCTGGGGGTGCGGCTGCAGCGAGGTGGCTGCGGAGCTGGCAGGGCTCCGAGGCCGCCTGCGTGCCAGGGCGCAGCGCCCTGGGTGTGTCCGCACACACGTGCGGCGGACTAACCTTGCAACAGGAGCCAGAAAGAGCAGAACTTGCCCAGCAGGGTAAGGAGGAGGAGCCGGGCTTCCCCCGCAGCGTCCCTCTCGCGCCCCCTACCGACAAAGCGGAACATCGCACTAATTGCAAGAAGAACCGCGCGAGTCCCTTCTATTATCGCAGAGCAGGTGCTGATGGGTGATGGGGAGCCTGTGGGTGATACACTGACAGCTGCCACACTGGGTAAAAAATCATGGCATAATGTGCAATGAAATTATGCTTTGAAAGACTATTCAATGCCTTGAGAAAATCTTCATGATATATTAAGTGTAAAAAAAGCAAGTTACAAGAGCAATTAGTACATGATGATCCAAATTTTATAAAAAAGAGTAAAGCTCTTTGTATTAAAAAAAAAAAGATTCATGAGTGTGTTCTCCTTCCTCCCACTGCCTGCCAACCCCTTCCCTATTCTTTTCCCTTATTTGGTAAGACCAAGAAAGTAAGAAAGAGGTTGTGAAGGTAGATTCCTTATGGATTAGAGCATCTTGTGGTTTTGATTCCTTTCCTGTCATCTGCCTTGTCTCTTGCCCAGGAGGAATTGGGGAGATGTGCAGGGAAATCATTATTTAGTTACGTAGACTCCCAGCTAATAATGCTGGTCTGCTGCTTTCCCTCTCCTTCCCCTGCCGCCAGATTTCCCCAGTGATATTGGACTGGCCTCTCTTCAGGCCCAGGAGAACGGGAAGGGATTTGTACACTGGCTTAAGAAAAGGCCATGGGAAAACTCGATTCCTTTTATTATGCAGAGAAGCAGGAATCAGTGTTATTTCCTGTGGGGGGTGGGGGGGAACAAAAACAAATGTTCCATGGTCAACCATGCCAGCTAAACAAGGCTTCACAGGTTTTTCTTTGCTGCTGGACTTCACTGTGAATCTCTACGTGGTTTTCAGTGTCTCCCACCTTCTCCTTTAATTAATTAATTTGTTTGTTTTGTGGAACACTCTACTGTAGAAACATCCCCTGGAACCAAGATTTGGGGAACAAAGTTTGGAAAATGCTGTTAGAGAAGGATGTGAAAGATGTCTATAAAGATTTTTAAAAATTTAAGTATTAAGATGTCTTTGATTTCTTTTACTGGCATTTGACTTCCGTCTTCTTGTAAAAACATCACTGCATGCATCTACATATGTGCACATCTATGCATACACACGAATCTATGTGCACACACAAATCTATGCACTGAAAATAGATTGGAGGGCTGTACACCATAAGGGGTAGCATTAGCATTTTGGGGGACGAAATTATGGGCAATTTATTCCATCTGTGTGCCTTTTTGTCATCTCTGAAATTTCTGGGATCATTCCTTTTGTGTTAAGAAAAAAATCGCTGTACAGTGCCTTCTTTCATTTTTTATTATGGCCTTTAAAGCAATCTGTCAAATGCCACTCTGAAGGGGGGCTCGATGCACCCCCCACCCTGAAGGTGACTGCGAAGGGAGGTCTCCAGCATCGAATTCATCGCAGAGGTCAGGGGGCCAGGTTCCTGACGCTAATGGGCTGTGTCCTGATGCCACAGGGCCAACTTTCTTTTCAAGGGTCTTACTTGTGTTTTCTTGGCTGGTGCAGCCCTGACCCTTTTCTGACAATTATTGCTTCATGTCAAAAGGCTGCATTGCTGAGCTGTTCAAATCTGACAGGCAGAGACAGAGCAGCCCCCCATCAAACTTGGGGCCACAAGATGCCAGCACAGGGTTAAGGGTTTCTGAGTTTCCTGCAGGAAGACATCACGATCTCGCTCCCAGGCTCCCTCCAGCTAGCCTCCTAAGAAGCAGTTTCGCACATCACCTCTTCACTCCTTGTTGGAATCCAGTGCCACCTTGGGGCTTGGGTCTCTGGCACAGAACGTGCCAGGGATGACAGCCCTGGGCTGCCAGCTGACGATCTTCGGCACTTTGTTTAAATAGGAAGTGGGATGGCATCCCTCTTCCCGCCACAGAGAAGGACCCATTTAAAAGCTCAGGCTGTCTGCAAGGGAGAGCAAGGGCCACCGTGTCACCTCCCAACGTAGTTTGTTAAGTGCTGATGGTGAGCTCTGCTGCGCCTGACCTTCCTGGAAGGGGTGATTCGTCCACGAGGAAGGTGGGGGTCCCTGAGAAAGACCACGAGTGACAGTGGGTCTAATTAGCCAGGGGCTCCCCTTGCAGCGGGTCTCTGGAAAAAGGTCATTGAGGTGGCAGGGATGTGACTCCTGGGGCAGAAGCTGCTGTCCCTCCCAGGGATGAGTGCAAAAAGACCTGTGATGCTTAATCCTGACTTGTGACTCTGCCCAGCTCTGCGTGTGCACATGGGGGTGGCTGTGAGAAAACACAGCTGTTTCCTGCAAAAATAAGACCTACTCCCTTTTGTGCAGATTGGTTTATGTGGATGAGTCTAGAAGAGAAGGCTAATCACAATGGTGGCTGTTTTGGTTTGCTGAAGCTGCCAAAATGCAGTATACCAGGAATGGGCTGGCTTTTAACAATGTGAATTTAAGTTACAATTCTAAGGCCATGAAAATGTCCAAATGAAGGCATCAACAAGAGGATACCTTCTCTGAAGACAGCTGCTGTCAGATAGCAAGGCATGTGGCTGGTGTCTGCTGGTCCTTTGCTCCTGGGATTCGTTGCTTTCAGTTTCTGATTCCAGTGGCTTACTCTCTGAGCATCTGTGTGTCTTCTCTTAGCATCTCTGGGGCATTTCTCTCTCTAAATGTCTCCAAAATGTCTCTACCTTTTATCTAGTAAATGATTAAGACCCACGTTGAATGGGCTGGGTCACATCTCAATTGAAACAACCTGATCAAAAGGTCCCACCCACAATAGGTCTGCACCCACATTGGATTAAAAGAGCATGCATTTTCTGGGGTATATAACAGCTCCAAACCACCACAGTGGCTATTATGGATTGACTCATGCCCCCCACAAAGTCATGTTCAGGTCCCAACCCTGGGACCTATGGGTGTGAACCCATTTGTAAATAGGCTCTTGGTATTGGTTCAGGTGCGGACTCATTTGTGACTAGGATCTTCGAAGATCCAATTTCAACAAGACCAAATTGAATCCGAGTGGGCCTCTATCCACATGACTGGAGTCTCTCCAAGGCAGAGGGAATTCAGATGTCACTCAGTAGATGCCAGAAGTCCACTGAAACAAGAGGAGCAAATGCAAGGGAAGGCAGCTTGCCATGTGGTGGAGGCAGAGATGCAAGCCGGGAACCCCAAGGACTGTGGCAAGCCAGCAGCAGGATGCTGCAGATCCTGGCAGAAATTGTGGCTTATCAAGACCTTGAGTGTGGGTTTCTACCCTCCCAAACTGTGAGACAATCAACTCCAGTTGTTTTAGCCATTGTGTGATATTTGTCATAGCTGTTCTGGCAAACCAAGACAATGGTCCACACTTTAGAAGGCTTGCTATGTGCCTGCCCCTGAGAGAAGCACCTTAGATGACTTATTGCATTTGAATCATTCTTTCAACACACATTTGAGCGTCTCCCATGGCTTGGCCTGGCCCGCTGTACGATCACCAGTGGACAAAAGAGATGCTGTGTCTGTTTCACATTGGATCTGTGTTCTAGAGGGGAAGTGTATATTCCAGTGGGTGACATTCACAACAAATCTACGAGGTCCATGCTGAGGCAGCCCCAATTCCAGCCCAGGACCCCGACCCAGAGAAAGTTAAATAACTTGTCTGAGTTTGAAGCCCTTGCCAGTCTCCTGTATGGGGTGCTTCCTGGTGTGCGGATAGAGCTTCTCAGGTGATATAAATGGAAATGCCACCCGCATAGTTCATCAACCTCTCACCCTTAACCCCCTCCTGAAGAAGCTGGAGCCTGGAGCTTTGGGGATGCCCACCTGGGAGGAGTGGGGGGAAGGTAAGGGGCAGGAGGGGGAAGTGGCCAAACCTGGGAGGAGAGGAGGCGGCTCATTCTGCTGGGGCCGTGGGACACCAGGGTCCCCCACGCCCTGGACGCCGAGCCACGGAAGGGCCCCTGCCACCCCCACCCCAACACCCTCGTCACTTGCTGCTGTGTTTCCCTTCCAGGCCAGCCCTTTGTGCTCTTTGGCTCTCCTGTGCGTGGAGCTGTTGGGTGCAGGACCCCAGCCTGTGGTGTGTCATTTCTCCCACCTCACAGTCCATGAAGGATGGCCCTGGCGGGAGACAGATGCAGTTGCTTCTCATCATTTGCAGGAGTAATGTCCTATTAAGTCACTGTGAACACGGAACTAGCAAATGCTGAGCCACAGCTCCTCCGGGATACAACAGGGGATGTCCCTCTGAGCCTCCACTTGCATGTCGTCACCGATCAACACATAAATAACCTTGTTTCATGTGTGTTTCCATCATAAAGACACCTTATTTAATATAGATTGTTGATTCATTAACCTCAAACTCATGGCCAACAGCACTGGAATTCAGGCCTGAACAAAGCTCATCTAACACAGGTATTTTCTCTGCAAGGCACGTCATGGCCTTCTCGGGCTTGGGGACTCTAGACAGCACTTTGGCACTACGCTTGGGGGCCATTTTAAATAGCAAAATCACCAAACAAAAAGCACAAAAATATGAAAAATGTGTCACTAAATAGACCACGAAGAGGACACTTGTTTACAGCCTGAGAGCTGAAACAAGGCAGAGTGCCTTTGACCTGAGCTGGGAACGTGCACATCGGGCGACTCGAATTTTCTGCCACTCTGTGCACATCTGTGAATGACAGTGAAAGCACCACAAGTACGGGTTTGGGGGTTAAAAGCATTTCAGGGAGTAGGCAAATTTACAACTGCAGAATCTGCAAAGAAGGAGGATCGGCTGCGTGTAAACTGTGTCCCTCTGAATTTTAGGGGTCCCTCCTGATACTGATGCCACAGTTGCCACCCTCCCTCCCTCCTTGACCCCACCCTGCAGGTGCAGCACAAACCACAGTGAAAAGAGGGTGGGAAACGAGGACCCCCAGAGACAGATTATCCCTGCTTGGCCCTGGGTCTGCGAGGGGATTCGGAAACACTACTGCACATGTCCCACCCCTAGGTTTATAAAAAGCTCCTCAGCTGATTTTATTGGGCAGCTGGGGCTGAGAACCACTGGTTTGCAACTTTGCATGCTTTAATCAATCGGGCTGCTTTAAAAAAACACTGGTATCTGCAGTGCATCCTCTTAGACTCCAGTAAGAGGGTTTTCTCGCTGCTCTCCCAGCAATTCTAATGCACATCCAGGTTAAGGGCAGAACTGCAGGCCCCCCCATCTGCAACCTGAGCCCAAGGCCCCTCTGCAGGGATGGCCCATTAGGCTCATATTCTTATAACACTATTATTATAATACATTACTATATTATATAATAATATACTATTGCAATATTATTATATTGTAAAATATAATTTTAATATTTTAATAGTATAATTTTAATTTTTTTTTTCTGGAGGAGGAACCCCGAATGTTGGCTTCACTCACCTCTGTACCCCCAGCGAGCCCTGAATGAATGAGGGAACCAAAGATGAACTAGCTATCAGGAACATAATCTGCATTACAATGGGGAAGGGTCATGAAATTAAGTCCATTCACAGAGCTTGAAAGAGCTAGGAGAGCTCAGGCTGAAAAAAATAAGGAATGGAAGAAAGATTGGGGAGAGAGTGACCTAAGTGTAATAAAAGGCACCTATGGGTGGGTCACGGAACACTCTCTCTCTCTCTCTCTCTTTCTTTCTCTCAATCTCTCTCTCTCTCAATTTAAGAAGAGATACAAGCCTTCTATGACTCACAGCAGGAGAATTTAGGATAGATTTTCAGTAAAACTTCCAGAACCCAGGAATTAGCCAGCCCAGGAAAGAGCCCAGTTTCCTGGGCCTCAGCAGGAATGACCTAAACCAGCCATTGCAAGCTCGGATTTTTCTGGCTCTCAGAGGGTAAGACAGCCCCGAGAACCCTGGGCCAAGCCCCTCAGGAGGCCTGGCTGAGGGGCACCCTGCCCCCTACTCCCGTTGAGAAGCCCGGCAGGGTGGGCATGGACTCAAAGCTCATGCCAGTGACTTGCTCCAGAAAGAAGCTCAAAAGCTCATTCTATTTGTGCTGCTGGAATAAAGGAAGCTTCTCACATCTTTTAAGGCACGTGCACCTGCTTTTATCCCAACCAGGAGGGGTCTGCTCCTGGAGGGTGGGCAAGAGCAGTCCCCCCTGGTACCCAGGGGGAAGCTGAGGCAGAGGGGCCGGGCAGGATGAGGTGGGGGGTCTCCACTGGGGCCCGGCTGCTGGGGGAGTTCTGGCTTTTTCTCGCCCCCAGATGCTTTGTTCCCTATGACAGCCTGTGAAAGGGGGGGCTGGAATTTTCCAGCCCCTGTGAGAAAGCAACCTGGGGTTCTGTGGGCTGTTATTAGAGGTGATTACGGGATGACACGTGGTGATTAGCCAAGCTGCAGCCCTCGCACAAACCTCCCCCTGCTCTCAGCCCCCAAAGCCCAGGGAGGGGGCTGACCTGATATTTGAGATCAGAGAAGGGGTGCACAACAGCATGTCCCAAAGAGCTTCTGCCACCCCCAGCAGCCACTTCCTTCCATCAGGAAACACTTGCACCCCGACTGTGTGCGCTGGGGAAAGGGGGGCTCCACAACCTCCACCCCCATCTGTCAGAACCACTGAGATCTGGTTCACGCTTAACTGTGGGAAGAGCACACCCACCCCATTCATTTTCAGGGCTACTTTCCTTGAGGACAGGAAAGTGTCTTCTGCTCTGGGACTGTCCCCATTTGTCCCAGAAGCCCCGGGCTTCTTACTGATCCGTTTGGGGAAGCAGAGGTGGAGGAAGTTACATGCAGCACTGGGCAGGGCGTACCCGAACAGGTGACCGTCCTGTCCCAGAGCACTCACCAGTGGCCAGGTCCTCCTCGCCCGCCATCTTCCTCTGGGTCCCTGCTGGGGACATCTGTCCCTGAGGCTTGCTGTTGCTTTATTATGCAGAACTTTTAACTCTTGTTTGGTTAAACCTCTTTTACTGGGTTGTACCTCTTTGGGGAGAGGTGAGGATGGGGGTTTGTGCTGGTTTAAGCTGTTATGGACCCCAGAAGAGCTATGATCTTTTTATCCAATCTTGTGGGGTGGGATATTTTGAGTGAATATTTCCATGGAGATGTGGCCCCGCCCAGTCAGGTGGGTCTTAATTAGATCACTGGAGGCCTTTAAGAGAGTTCACAGAGAGAAGAATCTCAGAGAAGCTGAAAGAGACATTTTGGAGAAAGCCATTTTGAAACGCAACCCGGGAGCAAAGGACCAGCAGACACCAGCCACATGCCTTCCCAGCTGATGGAGGCGTTCCGGATGCCATGGGCCTGTCTTCAGTGAAGGTATCCTCTTGTTGATGCCTTAGTTTGGACACTTTTATGGCCTTAGAACTGTAAATTTGTAACCAAATAAATCCCCTTTATAAAAACCAACCCATTCCTGGCATTTTGCATAATGGCAGCTCTAGCAAACCAGAACAGTGTTGAAAAAGGCATTTCTTTAAAACTCCAAAGTCCAAAGAAGCCCATTTAGGTGTCTTACAGAACCAGAGATCCCCTACCCTGGAGCTGGGCCTTGTTTCCAATGGCGGCTCGTTTGTGCCTTCACCTGGCCGTCATTGAGAACTGCCCTCCACCCCAGACAGACCCGGGCAGCAAAGGACGGGCCCATGGTGGACAACACCATCCCCAGGATGCTCCTGATCTCGTGGACTGTTCATCGTCTCCAGGTGGGGTTGGCCCATCTTGGTGGTCAAGGCCATCCCTGCTGATGCCCTCACCTGCTATCCTTACCGCCTGCTGCTCCGTGGGATGGTTTGTCCACAGGAAAGTTTGGCTCTGAGTTCATCTGGTCAAGCTTCCTTGAGTCATTGATGATTCATCTTCTTGTTCCACAGGGGTCACATCTGGTGTAGAGAACCAAGACCCTCAAGAAGAACAGAGACCATCAAGTGGTCCATCCACCCCTGGCGGAGGTCTTGGGGAGGGCAGGGCCTCAGGAACATGAGGGATTCTGTCTGGAATAGAGAGGACAGGCTGGGAGGCTGCTTCTTTGGGGTGCTGGTCACTTGCTCACATGTGCATACATGTACACAAACATGTATGCACACAAGTGCTTGCATGCATACTTACATACACACTCACATGTACACACAGACAGGCATGCACACATGCTAGCACACATACACAAACACATACTCATATACATAAACACCCACACATGCACACATGCTTGCAGCAATACACAATACCCACTTACATATATGCACACACACAGAGACAGGCACACATGCCCCATACACACACAGACATGCATATACATGCACCCAGCAACACATAGGTGCAAGCACATATATGCACACAGACACATGTGTACATGCACACACATGCCTGAACTTGCATGTATGCACATGTGCACACAAAGGCACACACATGCACGCACACACTGCACACATATAGGTGTGGGCACATGCACCCACACATATGCGTGCACATACACACAGGCACAACATACAAATACACATAAGCACATGCATATAACACACATATGCACATATATACCCACACATGCACACATCCTCATATGCACACAAATGCTTGTGCATTGTGCAGACATACACATACACACATGCACTTGCGTACCCTGAAGCTGGAGCCCCCGGGTCCTGTGTGGCAGCCAGTCCACCTTCAGAAAGAGCAGCTCCTGAAGTGTGTCCTGCACATGTTAGCAGATGTCCAGGTGACAAGTGGTTACAACAGAAGGTAGGTGCCCTGGGCTTTCCTGGGAAAGGAACAGAATGAGGACTGGGGGCTGGGAAGCACAAGGATTTGAGCTGGGCATGGACAGAAAGTGGGGCATTTCAGATAAAAGGGTCAGCAAGGATAAAGGTTGGCAAGTGAGCAGCTCAGATGAGGGCACTGGCAGGACGGGAAGGCAGGTGAGCTGAGAGAACAGTTATAGAAATGAAGTTAGTGGATGAGGTGGGATCAGACGGATGGGCTTGAAAGATCAAGGAATTTGGGCAATGGGATGGGCCTTTGGGGTCACGGATGGTCCTTGAGAAGAGAAAGAAGGAAAGGAATTAGTGTCAGCATTTTCACCTTTATTTAATCTTTCCCGCTATCCTGTACAGTAGGATATCACTACTCCTATAATTGCAAATTAGGGAACCGAGGGTCAGTGAGGTGCTATACCAGCCCAACTGGCCATTGATTCAGCCACTTTTCCAAACCCAGATCTCCCTGATTCCGAAGCTCAGGCTAGTTCCCCCTAAGTCACACTGTCTCCCAAGAAGAGAAATGGAGTTAAAATTAATTTAAAAAAAGATTTAACTAGCTGCAGTGAAGACACAGACAGATTGGAGGCTGGGGTCAGGGGACTTGCTACTGAAATAAACCAGAGTGAGATGAATGCACAAGATGAGCCGGAAACTTCTTGTCAACACAGAAAACGAGGATGCCATGAAGCTGGTTCCGGGACTCAAAGAAACTCCGACTGGCCAAAGACCAGGCAATTCAAACGTTGATTAGTATAATGACCACAAGGGATGGACCAAGAAGCATCAAATAGGGTGAAATTCAAACTTTTATAATATATATATAAAATATAAAATAATATATAAAATATAAACCAGATGGTGGAGGGCAAGTTTCTCTTGTTTGAGTTTTCTAGCTAATAAAGGAAGAATGAAGTGTTGAATTAGAACAGCACCGTTTTTGCAGCCTCTAGCGAATGAACCGATCTGGCAATGACCAAAGGCAGCCAACACTGTACAAAGCTGAGCAGACATTGCATCTCCCGATGGAGATGACACCGTCATCTTGGGAGTTTCTTGCTCCAAAAATATCATACCTGGATCTGATCAAGTCTTTCAATAGAAATATCAATTTAAAAAAACTCAAGGGACAGAGCAGCACATTAAATGACTTCTTGGGGATGCAATCAGTAAAATCCAGACTGTGGGGTCACCAAGGATGTATTTGATAATACAAAAAACTTATTATTTCTTGAAGGGATAATGATGGAATTGTGGATGTGTTAAGAAAATGCTTGTCTTTTAGAGATACATGGTGAAATATTTAGGGAGGAAATGATACGATGTGGTGGGGAGGGGATCAGGGAAGTGGGATGGGGTTTTGGATGAAACAAGATTGGCCATGGGGTCGAAATGGTTGAATTTAGGTACGTGAGGTTCATTAAATTATTTTCTCTACTTGCCCTCCACCATCTGGTTGCCTGAGCTCCAGCTCCAGAGTACACGCCTGCATCTTTCCCTTCTTAATTGTTTTCCCAAAGAGTGAGTTGCTTCCCTGACATCCTCCATAAGCAAATGAGAAAACAATGATGTTTAAAGATGCCCATCAAATGAGGTGATGTCGTGCGGGATAGTGGAAAAGCAGGGCACAAAAGAGGCATATTTAGAGGTGGAGGAGATGGATGGCCCCAAGCCAGGTACAGGGAGTGCAAGAGAGGTAGAGGCCCTTGGGTGCCCCATCAGTTTACTGCCAGGAACCCCTTCCGGCATGACCCGGGCCCCGATGCGCCAGGCCTGACAACAGACAGGCCCCCCTGCCTTAGGGGAGGTGAAAAATGTCCTCAGTCCAGCTGGGAAAATGATCTGCTCCGTCTCCCAACTTCAATGTCACCTCCTCCAGGAAGCCTTCCAGAGGCCTCAGGCAGAAGCAGCTCTTCCATCCCTTGGGCTCCCAAGGCGCCACGTTCAGACACCCTGGCCTGACGAAGCCTGACTTGCATCTTAGTGGGTTGTTCAGTTCCGTTGTCCCCATTGGAGCATGGCCCGTGAGCCTGGAATCCTGGTGGCCTTTGAAGATTATGAAACTGGCTGGTCCCCTTGCTTCTCTGGGAGGGGAAGACAGTAGGCCCAGGCCATAATGAAGGCAGAGGGCTGGGGCTGGCCGGGTTGGACGGCCTGCCCTTCGTGAGTCTTGAGTCTTGCGACTTGCCCCACCATGTCCAAGAAGAGGGCCAGCTGGGATCAAAGACCTCAGCTGTTTCCATGATCTGGAGGGTGGTCGGCTTCTGCATCCCATCCTCCAAGTCAAGTGCATTGAAGACCCAGGGTCAAAATGATCCCGAAGTTCCCTTCTCATTCTGGTACCCCAAGTTCCTCACTTGGGGGTTCGGAAGGTGAACGCCCCTGGGAAGGGCAGCTGGTGACTGAGACCGAGATCTCCTTTCCCCCACAATCCGGGGAGAAGGTCCAGCCACGAGGCGAGCTCCGGTGAATTCTGTGTCCCTCGAGGGGGAAAAGGAGGTGAGCAGACCCAGTGCCAGAAACACGCCAACATGCCACATCCAGATCCCCTCTCTGCACAGATCCTGGGGAGCTGGGCTGCTGAAGGCGCCACTTGTATTGCAGCTACGGCGGCCCCGTGGGCTTCCGGGGTGCGCCAGCATCTTGGACACATTCCAAGTTGTGTGATTACATGCTACCGGTTCAACTCCCTCTGCTGCCCCACTTGGATATTGTTTTTCAGATCAGCTTCCAGAGGGACCCTTCAGACAACACATTAAGAGAAGCTGTCTCGTAAGTGGAGGCACAGACAAGGGCTCCAGGTGTGGCTATCACAGGCCTGGGGTCTCCTGGCCGTGCCCCACTGCTGGGGCTGGGACCTCCTGGGCATGGCTGTTGGTGGAGGCAGCCAGGAGGTGCTGGGGGCTTCTGTGCCTTGAGCTGTGGGTCACCCCATGGCCCGGGAAGGTGTCTGTGTAACTGGGGGTGTGGGGCTACCAGGCAGCAGCCCCTTGAGGTGCAGCCTGGCACTGCCCCAGAAGGACCTCTCTGAGGTCCCTTCTAATGTAACGTGGTGTGTCTTTGAGTCTTGCAACTGTTTCAGTGCTGTGTAATCACAGTCCAACCATCGGAGGTGGCCCACCCATCCTCTCTGGCTCCCTGGCAGCAAGTGGGGTGTGGTAAGCAGAGCGGGGCCTCCTGTAGGCTAGCGTCTGAGCCAGGGAGAGCCTGGAGCAGCTGACCCAACAGCGTTCAAACCTTCCCAAGCAGCAGAACCTTCTTGAAGTTCTCCCATGGAGCATGGATCCAAGAGGAGCTGCTTGGTTGGAACCTTCTCTCCCCTACAGCCCAGGTGGCCTGCCCTTCCCACCCTCAGGCTGGGTTCTACTGCTTGTCCAGGGTGGCATAGAAGTGCGGTCCCTGGTGGAGCTGTGCCACCCCAAACACGTAGTCCATCTTGGCACCCTGGGGCTCCTCAGGGCACAGCTTGGACCCACTGATCCCATCTAGTCTCACTCACTGTGCAAGCCGGAGGGGATGCTCCAGGAGCAGGGCCCAATAGCCTGCCCTCAGCCTGGCCAGGCCCCTCGCCAGCTCCCTGGAGACCCTGAGCTCCGAGTGGTGGAACTGGGGATTTCCCACTGTTCCCCACTGCACCCGCTGTCTCAGATCTTCTACTCCTGCCTGAGTTAGTGAGTGAAACGGAGCTGACTGTGCAGCAGTGAGCTGGCTTGGAGGTCAGGGAGGAAAACCCCTGCATCTGCTACCATGGCACATGGCGGAGCACCTAGCGGGAGACAAATGGAAGGAGTCCATCCCTCCAGACAGCTCAGACAGCATCTAGGGCTGAGGGCAGTGGAGCCTTGCAGGCTCTTTGGGTATGTGGGCTGGAGGGGCGGCTGTTGGTTCTCCCAGAAGGCACTCCAGCTGCCCACCCCCAAATGCCACTGTATGTACATCCCACTGGATCCAAGAAGACTGGAAAATCACAGGGCTAGGGAGGGTGTGGAGGACAAAGAACAGGGGAGCAATTAGATGCCATTCCCTATTCCCTCTGCCACCCCTCAAAATAGCAATGGGGAGAGGAAGTGATTTCCTGGTGAGTGATTTGAGTGGGTCCAGAGGGATTTGCTCCTAAAATATGCCTCTATACAGGTGCCCTCCTCAAAATCATCATTGGTAAGAAGGCTTGGGGTTAAGCACCGGCATCCTCTGCAGGGTCTAAGTGCAGCCGTCAAATGCTCCTGGGAGTTGCAATAAAGACAAAGGCCAGACAGAGCTCTGAGACCAGAGGGACTGCGTTCGAATTCCACATCTGTCCCACACTGGCAGTGATCTTAGGCAAGTTACTCATCTTCTCTGGACCTCCATCTCCTCATCTGTAAATTGGGAGTGACAGCAGTGTTCTTAGCGCTGAGCTTTCTTGAGCACGAAATGAAGTGCTCAGTGTCTGCACAAAGATAGTGCTCCACAAATGTTAGTGTTTTCAGTTTGTCTTAATTATGATTTATTGATCAGTAACTTTCCCCTAGGATGGGGGATGGGGCCCTAGGAGACCCTTAGTACTTCCAGGAGGTGGGCAGGGTGGGGGAAGGGAGATGGACACAGTGAAGTGTGAGTTCGTTGGGGGAGGAGGGCGGAGAATTGGAGGAAGAAGGGCTTTGCTGACTTTCTCCTTGTCGGGACCACCTCCCCTTTCCCCCTGCCTGGCGGATCATTGGGTGACACTGCAGGGGAAGTGTCTTAGTCACAAGGACCCCCTCGGCCCTAGCCGTGCTCCAGTTGGTTGCCATGGTGATGGCTCTCTCCTGGCCTCCATGCCACATGATGGAGTTGAGCCGGCTAAGGCCATAGATTGTGAGGCATTAGGGTCTCACTTGCAGCCCAGTTCCCACATGTCCCTTTTCCTCTTCTAGGATTGTTTGGGACACTCTTGCATGTTCCAGTGCAGCCTTACTAGAGCCTTGGCCACCCATTTGCAGGTTTTATAATGGATGGGAAGCCAGGGGGAAGGGGGGACCTTGATGGGTCATTGCATTGCCTGCCTTCCTCAGCTGGCCCCAAAGAGGCCCCTCACTATCCGGGGCTAGGACGGAACATGGTTGAGGACCCCAATTCCCCTCCCCTGACATGGTTGGCCTGGAAGGTCAGGAAGACCTGGAACTGGGAACCCTGTCCATTCCATTGCATTCAGTGTGAGTGGTTTTAATGGGACCAGTTAGAGACCACAACCCTCATTCGTGGTAATGAGAATTTCTGCTCTTGTCATGTTTCGGTTTGCTAATGCTGCCTTTTTGCAAAATAATAGAAATGGATTGGCTGTTATAAAATGGGGTTTATTTGGTTACACCGTTACAGTCTTAAGGCCATAAAGTGTCCAAGGTAATGCATCAACAATCGAGTACCTTCACTGGAGGATGGACATTGGCGTCCAGAAAACCTCTGTTAGCTGGGAAGTGGCTGGCATCTGCTCCAAATTCTGATTTCAAATGGCTTTCTCCCAGGATGTTCCTCTCTTAGCTTCTCCGGAGCAAGAGTCTGCTTCCAATGGCCATCTTCAAACTGTCTCTCATCTGCAGCTCCTCTCTCAGCTCCTGTGTGTTCTTCAAATTGTCCCTCTTGGCTGTAGCAAGCTCACTCCTCCTGACTGAGCTTATATAGTGCTCCAGTAAACTAATCAAGGCCCACGCTGAATGGACAGGGCCACACCTCCATGGAAATTATCTAATCAGAGTTATCACCAATAGTTGGGTGGGTTGTATCTCCATGGAAACAACCTAATCCAAAGGTTCCAACTTAATCAATACTAATATGTCTGCCCCTACAAGAATGCATTAAAGAATATGGCTTTTTCTGGGGGACATAATATGTACAAACCAGTATGTGTCCTTTGAGGAAACATTTGTCAGTCTGCACACAACGGGGGGCTGCTCTCTGCTTTCTGCTCACACAAAGAATCCCCAGATCCAATTCCTCTTCTTCACTATACATCACTTTCTTAATGAGCTCTGATTTCCAAGCAAGCGAAGGTGACTGGAGCTGGGGTAGGGCCTAGGATCTGTCGCAGGTAAGCGTTCGGGGACTCTGTGGGGTCCTGGCCCTGGAAGTACTGGAAACCCAGAATGTTTCCCCACTCCAGCAGCTGCAGCTGTCCCAGGCCCTGGACACACGGCTGAGGGCCGGGAACCTGCTGGGAATGGTTCAGATTTCATCCTAAGTCCTTCCCTGGAGGGGGGGAAACTTCTTTAGAACCAGTGGCTCACGCAGCCCAAGTTGACCCAAACCATACTTCACTCTCCTTGGCAATTACCCCACTCCCGGGGCTTCTAGAAACTTCGTCTGGCTCCATGAGATCTCTCGTGCTCCTGCTTGCAGATGGGATTCACAAAGGAGCCTCCTGGGACACTTAACTCCAGAACCTTGGATCTGGTCATTAGGATGTGAGAATGGATGTCTATCCTGTCAGTCCATTCGTCATGGTGCAGATCATTTGTGGGCAGGAGAATGTTCTTCCAATGCACTAAAAAGTTGGAGGCTGTTGTCAGTGACCTCTCCCTCCTGGTTCTCTCTAGCAAAGCTGTAAAGGAACTGGTTTCTCTCCCTCTCTCGCTCATGGGCCATTAGAGGAGGAGATGCTCTATTATCTGAGCTCCAGTGAGCCCAGTAACTGGAGGAAGAAGGATTCGTGGGGGTGATTTAATTTGAAATTCAATGGCCCAGTTATTCTGGCGGCTTTCATCTGGACCCCAAGCCCACAGAGTGGGGGTCTCGGGTCCCAGTCAGACACGGTAGGTGCATGGGTGCTGGGGAGGGAGAGGGCAGGGAGAAGGGAAGGCGGAGAAGCCCACAGACCAAATACTGTCTGTGGCTTTTCCTCATAGCCGTAGCCCTTACAGTTATCCAGGTTCTCGCATGCTCTGTGGTTTGCAGCTTTAGGGCTTTTCATCATACTCCCCCGGCTTTTAGAGTTAATGCAAAATGTTCTGGAGAAACAATTTGACTTGCCTGTGGGCATCGCTATGGCTTACTTTCTGTGTGCAATGGTCCCTGGCTACTAGTCTAAATACCAAACAACCAAGAGGCTTTGCTGGCAATCCTAGGACAAATCTTACAAAAAATAACAGCCCTGATTCATATGTCTATTGCCAAACGTGATGGGTTTTCATTTACCTGTTCAATTATTGATTTGCCCATTCAACATCAATTCATGACCTACATAAAATATTTCTCTGCTCCCAAGATCTCCCCTACACACATCCCTTAATTCAGATTCCATCTTTCCCATGACAGATTTGGATGGCCTTCCTTCCCTCCTGCATTTGGATTAAAATAGAAGAATTGTCCCTTCTCTTTCCTTCTTGCCTCCTTGGGATCTATTTCTCTTACTCTACTGGCTCTTTCCCAACATCATTTAAGTGTATTCAAACCTTTACCCTCTTAAAAACTGCCTTTGAGATCTCTGGCCTCTCCACTGGAGACTCCTCTCTCCTTCCTCCTCAGCTAAAGGCGACCGAGTCGTCCCCCACCTCTTCTTCCCATCAAAAATGTGGCTCCTCCTTGAGACTCCCAAGAAACTGCTCTCCCTCAGGTCACCAGTGACCCGTGGGTAGATAAATCCAACAGACGCTCTCCGGCATCTTGCTCATTGAGCCTTTCTCCCCGTTGACTACTCCTTCTGGAAACACCTTAGCCCCTGGCCTCCTGGATACCACATTCTCTCAGGTTCCTCTCGCCTTCCTGGCTGCTCCTTACCACCTCTTCTCTTTGTCTTAAATACTGCTGCTTGCACGATTAAAGACGACTGCCCCATTCCCCTGGCTTCCACATACCTCTGCACCCCAGGGATTCCCCAATCTGTACCCTCTCTCTCCCAGGTCTCACTCTGCTCTCCAGCTCTCTACTCTGGCCTCGCCATTTGGACAGCTCAAAGAGCATCATCATTTACGTGTCTGTTGCCACCTTCCAAAAATCAGCATCTCCTATCTCACTTCCCTAATTGTTCTTGATCTCCACCCCTCCCCATCCCCCACCCCCAATTCCTCACATTCACTCAAACTTCTGAAGACTCTACCTCCAGAATATCTCTCCAATCCGCTCGCCATGATCCTGTTCTCCTCCAGTTCAAGCCACCTTCACCTGCCCCCCATGGGCTTTGAGCAGTAACTGCTTTCCCCAAATCAACTCTTGTTCCCTCCAATCCATTTTCCACAAGACCAGAATGGTTTCCTAAAAGAAAAGTTTACCATGTCACTCTCCGGCTTGAATCCCTTCAAGGATCTTAGGGTTCCTTTGAGATAAAGTCTAAAACCTTTAACTTGATTTATCCCCTATTATTGCATCCTGCCTGCTTTTCCAGCTGTTTTTTCTTTCTTTCTAGAACATTCTTTCCAGCACTGGTCAGCTGACTAGCACCCGCCAGGCTTTTAAGTCTCTGCTTACATTTCACCTAGTCAAGGTAGAACTTCTTTGACTCACCCCCCTCTTTAAAATCTTCCAGCACCCTTGATTTTCATTTCAAAACACTTATGTGTGGAATTATTTCTTCGTTTGCTGTGTTCCTTGCAAGACAAATAAGCACATTTTAAAATATTAATTGGAGCATCCCCTGAGCCGCAGGAGTGCACACCCCATGCAGCTGCAGTGACCGCGGGACTGGAGGGTAACTGTTGGGTGTGAAGGAGGTGACAGGGAGCCTGGATTCCTTAATTTGTCTCTATCCATTCCATGGCTTATTGTCTAGGAGTAAATGGGAAAGAAAGCAAAATGTAAAAATGTTAAAGAGTAATGTGGATTCAATAATTGGGTCCAATTCGGCCTCTTTAGTGAGGTCCCCACCTGGAAAACAGCAGACAAAAGAAAGCTACTGATAGAGGACAGGGGGAATCTGGGGGAGCAGTGAGAGAGCTCTGGGAGCAGAAGAGGAGGATGCTGAAAAGGGAGGCTGTGGAAAAGAGGACCATTTTCACCCATCACTTACTGTTTCCTTGGAATAAGGAGGGACTCAATAGGCTGTTCCTGTTTAGTAACTACCGAGTGAGGCAAAGATGTGGAGGAGAGGATTCCAGAAGTTTCCATGGCATATACCTTCAGTGTGTATCTGTTTAGACCACATTTCTCCTTGCAAGGTTTTTTTTTTTTTTTATCTTCATTTTATTGAGATATATTCACATACCACACAGTCATACAAAACAAATTGTACATTCGATTGTTCACAGTACCATTACATAGTTGTACATTCATCACCTAAATCAATCCCTGACACCTTCATTAGCACACACACAAAAATAACAAGAATAATAATTAAAGTGAAAAAGAGCAATTGAAGTAAAAAAGAACACTGGGTACCTTTGTCTGTTTGTTTGTTTGTTTCTTTCCCCTATTTTTCTACTCATCCATCCATAAACTAGACAAAGTGGAGTGTGGTCCTTATGGCTTTCCCAATCCCATTGTCACCCCTCATAAGCTACATTTTTATACAATTGTCTTTGAGATTCATGGGTTCTGTGTTGTAGTTTGATAGTTTCAGGTATCCACCACCAGCTACCCCAATTCTTTAGAACCTAAAAAGGGTTGTCTAAAGTGTGCATAAGAGTGCCCACCAGAGTGACCTCTCGGCTCCTTTTGGAATCTCTCTGCCACTGAAGCTTATTTCATTTCCTTTCACATCCCCCTTTTGGTCAAGAAGATGTTCTCCGTCCCACAATGCCAGGTCTACATTCCTCCCCTGGAGTCATATTCCACGTTGCCAGGGAGATTCACTCCCCTGGGTGTCTGATCCCACGTAGGGGGGAGGGCAGTGATTTCACCTTTCAAGTTGGCTTAGCTAGAGAGAGAGGGCCACATCTGAGCAACAAAGAGGCATTCGGGAGGAGGCTCTTAGGCACAATTATAGGGAGGCCTAGCCTCTCCTTTCCTTGCAAGGTTTTGTCTTTTCAAACTGAAGCTGAGGAAGACAGCCAGCTAAAGATAGATAAAGAAGAGAAAGAAAGATTCCTTCTTTCCCCCTTTCCTGAGCCTTCCCTTACCTGACTTTTGGGTCATCTCCCCAGCTTGTGGGCCCCCTTTTCTCTGACATGTATCCCTCCACCCACCAACAAGGGATGGGCCCTGGTCTGGGTTTGTGCCGTGGGACCCTCTCCTGACCAGTATTGGACTGAGATGGACACATGGACCCATCAGATCTCACTTGGGGGAAGCTGGAATTGGGATTCAGACACAACCAGTTATTTTCTGTAAGTGGTTGGATCAGAGAGAGACAAATACAATCTTCATCCTGGGCCTTTGCTATGGCCATGGGGGCAAAAGTGTGAATCATGAGAAATTGTTTGGGGAGGAGCTGGGTGAAGAGAAAGAATGGCCTGGATGTCTGAAGATTATTCCAGAACCTTCCTGCAGTCACCTGTGTTGACGTCCATGAATCACCCCTTTTTCTTGCATGCATCTCTCTTTTTCCTTAATTGGTTTTACTTCTTTGTGACCAAAGGCACTGTGATGATTTGGAGGCTTTATGGACCCCAAAATATCATGATCTTAAAGCTAATGCATTCCTGTGGGTGTAGACCTATTGTGTGAGGGACATTTTGATTAGGTTATTTCAGTTGAGGTTTTGCCCCAGGTGGGTCTTAATCCTCTTACTGGAGTCCTTTATGAGAGGATGAAATTCAGAGAAACACACAGAAGCTGAGAGAGAAAGACACATAAGGTGAGAAAGAAAGCCACAAAAACAGAGAAGAAGCCACTGGAGCAAGAAGCTGAAAGCAATGAAACCAGAAGAGAAGGGAGAGACCAGCAGATGCTGCCATGTGACAGAGAATCCAGGATCATCTTTTTGATGCCTTGATTGGGACATTTTCACGGCCTCAGAACTGTAAGCTTTTAAGTTAATAAACCCCCATGGTAAAAGCCACCCAGTTCTGGTATACTGCATTTCACAGCTTTAGCAAACTGAAACAGGCACCCAGCAGCCTGCCTGTGTTCTCCCTCCCCTTCCCCCTTTCCTCTCCTGCCTCCTGTCTTCCGCTCTCCTTCTTTCTTTCCCTCCCTTCCTTTCTAGTCATTGAGCCTGAAGGGGGCAGAGAGCTCCTGGCTGCAGAAATCTGCATCCTTCTCTCCTGGGGTTTTTCTCAAGTGTTGGGGTTCATTCCCTTCCACATTGAGGCATTTGGTGAGTGGCCTCTCCTGGCCAGCTATCTCCTCTGGGCCTCTCCTAAGTCACGTTTCCAAATCCAGGGCTGCATTTTTCCTTTGAGCTTAAATATGTGTTCCAAGGTTCAAAATCTACCACCAGAGCAGTGGAAATAAGCTTTTGTTTATATGTCTCTCTGTCTCTCTCAATCTGTATCTATCTATCTACCTACCTACCTACCTATCCATCCATGCATCTTGTCTGTCTGTCTGTCTATCTATCTATCTATCTTTCTCTCTACCTACCTACCTATCTATCCATCTAGCCATCCTATATATCCATCCATCCATTCTATCATCCATTTTATCTATCTATCCTTTCTGTCTATCCATCCTTTCTATCTATCTATTTATCTATCCATCCATCCATTCTATCTGTCTGTCTATCCATCCATTTTATCTGTTGATCTATCCATATCTATCTATCCATCCTTTCTATCATCCATCTATATCATATCCATCTATCCATCCTATCTATCTATCTATCTATCACCATTTTAATATTTATTTTTATTGGTATGGCTTTTCCCCAACAATTCCTAAAAGAGATATTAATTCCTACAGATCATCCTATTGTCCCCACGGGGTGGGAGAGACCCAGCGTGCACATATGCATCTGCATTATATATGGAATAGAACCACAGTAGTGCACTTTTAATGAAAGAAGGAGGGAAAAGAAAACCCATTAAAATACTTTGCTTGATCAAAATTTCTAGGCCCTATATTTGTTAATCCTCCTGGAAGAAAAGTGCTACAGTAATGACTGTGGCATGCTGAGTTTAGCCTCTCTTTATTGAAAATGTTTTTTTTTTTTTTTTCAAAGGAGTTTAATTTGAACAGTAGCACCAACCCATCTTGGTTTAATTACAGCCTTCCTTTAAATATAGCTAGTTGTATCAAGCTCGGGAGAGTCACAGGGTAAAGTGAGGGCTGGGCCCAGGCAAGAGAAGCTTTCTTTCAGGGAGGATTTCAATTGCTTTTATATAGTTTTCTTCTTTTCTTTTTTAGAAAGCATACACTTAAAATACCAAGAGAACAGTTGGGCGTCCTGAGCACTGCTTGGTATTTATTTTTTCCTGTGACGAGACCTCCTCTGAGTTTTTGTTGTTGGTTCTCTGCCTTCCCCATGGCCCAGCGACGTGCTGAGTTTGGAGAATCAAAGATCATCACACAAATGGGGACTCAGAGGGGCAAGTGGGTCTGGCTTTGTGGGTTCACAGATCACAGGCCGATGGGTTCTGGGACCATCCCCCGGGGACCCTTGTCTTCCTGTCCATCTGCTGTCTTCTCCCCAGCTGGTCTATTTCTAAGGACTATCTTCAGGGTCCCTTAGGCTAAGTTCATTCTTGATGACGCCATGATCCTGTGTCAGCTCTCCCCTGGTCCTCTGACCCCAGCACCTGTGGGAGGGAGGGGTCTCTATTTTTATCCTGTACCAATTTAGCTGCAGAACTCAGTGCCTCAAAAAGAATTCCCTCACACCAAAGCATTAGTGAGCAAAGCAGAATTTACAGAAGCTTCCCTGGGGAGGCATAGAGGGGTTTACACCACAGCAAGCCACTTAAAGCTCCATTGTAGATGTTCTGTGTCTCTAAAATCCTTTCTCTGAATGTTTTACTCTTTCTTTGTCCCCATGAAGGACCAAACTTAAAAGGCTGACCTCTTTTGCAGGGTGAAACAGCTTTGGCCCAGTTTCTACTCCCAAACTTGGAGAACTACTCCCTTCCCCACCCCCACCCCCCACGCCACAGCCAAACAAAGGGTTCTTGGGTCAACTGGGCCAGTTTCCATAAAAAGCAGTTTTATGATCATCCTTTGATAGTTAATCCTGCTCTTGAGATTGCACTTGTGATGGTTAATTTCATGCTTAACTTGGTTAGGTTATGATGTCTGGTTGTTTGGTCAGGGAAGCACTGGCCTGCTTGTTACTGTGAGGGTATTTTGTAGATGGATTTGCATCTATAGTTGGTCGGTTGCATCTATGGCTGATTGCATCTATAATCAACAAAGGAGATTCCCTCAGAAATAAGGGAAATCTCAGCCAATCAGTTGGCAGAACCAATGATTTCAGCAGTCAGAAAGAATTTCTGATTCTACTTCAGGCAGCCAGCTTCTCCTGGAAAATTCAACTTCACTTTCATCAGAGTTTCCAACTTGAAGCCTGCCCTATGGAATTTAGACTTGCCAATTCCCATGGTCAGATGAACCAATTTCTATAATAAATCTGTCTGTCTGTCTATCCATCCATCCATCCATCCACCATTGATCAATCCATCCATCCATCCATCCATCCTGTCAGTTCTGTTCCCCTGGAGAACACTGGCTAATACGTTGGTCATCACCAAAATTGACTTGGATTCCTGTGAACATCATATTCTTTGTTAATTCTTTCAAGAAATATATTTCACTTCCCTCTCCGTGCCAGACACTGCTCTGGAAAGCTGTCTAGGGCAAGGGTTGGGGCATAAGGAAAGAATGGGAGGGAAGCCATCTGGAGGGAGTAAGAAGTGGTCCCTGCTTGAGGTCCACAAGTGCCAGCCCACTGCTCCCCACCACCAGCATCACCTTCTACACTCTTCTGATCCTATGGCTTCAAAATCTCCCCAGTGCTTATAGAAATAGGCCTTCCTCTTAGCCCGGGGTGTGCAGCCCACCACAGCTGGCGTTACTGAACCACGCCTTGCTTCCCACCTCCTCTATACCCTACAGGTCTGGGGCGTCCACTCACCCCAAACAGGGCTTCCATCCATACAGTGCCATACACTGGGGGTCCTTTCACACGAGTCCTTCAGTTATTGGGGTCTGGAACCCTCCGGGGTCTGGGAACTCTCTGAGATACTCCCCTTCCTCACCACCCTCGTCCATCCCTGGAGGCACATACGTGGGAGCTGGTGGAGTTTGGTCTCCTGGGCTTGGCTTCTGGACCCCACCAGCTGGGCCAGGTGGAAACTGAGGAATCCTGTCCCCCAGGCTCCCCAGAGGTGTGTGCAAGCAGCCAAGGTAGGGAGCCATTGCATCGCTGGCGTCCATCCATCCCTATTGCCAGGAACAAGGGCTTAGCACCTGGAGCAAGTGAGAATTTGTCTCAATGCCTGGGTCACTTGGCCCTGTCCTCAGGGTGCAGGTGTCACTTCTTTTGCCCTCACAGCCTCATTCCCACAAGCTCTGCCCTCAACCCACGTCAAAGCCCAATTAGTCTTCTGCTGGAACCCGAGCAAGGTGCTGGGAAGGACCAGGAAGGAGCATCAGCTTGGGACCTCACACCTGGCATGGCCGGGCACATGTCCCTTCTCCCCTGATTTGCACCTGTCTCACACCTGCACCCCCAGCCAGGGAGCTGGGCTCAGGGACAGTGGGCGGCTCCACGCCCCACCAAGGGCTGGTCCAGCCTGCTCTGACTTGGGGTCTTCACCTGTATTCTGGTTGACCCCACCTCTTCAGCAACAGCAAAGAATATTTCAGGGATGGATGCAGCTCACCAGTGATGCCATCCTCTCCATGCATTAATGACCAAAAATGGGAGACTAGAGCCTGTGAATTGGGACTTGGGCTCCCTGTCCTGGGAGGAGGGTTTCAGAGCTGCCCATGTCCCTCTTGTTTGGGGCAGCTGTCTCCCCGGATGGCAATTTCTCCTTCAGTTTCTAAGACTCTAGCTTGCATAATTATTCTCTTGCTTTAAAATTTCTATGGCTCCCCTATCTCTCTAGCTAAGCCACCTCAGCAGATGAACTCACTGCCCTCTCCACTACATGAGACCTGACTCCCAGGGGTGTAAATCTCCCTGGCAACGTGGAATATGACTCCCGGGGATGAATCTGGACCCAACATCGTGGGATTGAGAACATCTTCTTGACCAAAAGGGGGATGCGAAATGAAACGAAAAAAGTTGCAGTGGTTGAGAGATTTCAAATGGAGTCAAGGGGTCACTTTGGTGGGCATTCTTATGCACTATGTAGATAACCCTTTTTAGGTTTCAGTGTATTGGAATAGCTAGAAGGAAATGCCTGAAACTATCAAACTCCAACCCAGTAGCCTTGACTCTTGAAGACAGTCGTATAACTATGTATCTTACAAGGGGTGAGAGTGTGATTGTGAAAGCCTTGTGGATCACACTCCCTTTATCCAGTGTATGGACGGATGAGTAGAAAAATGGGGACAAAAATTAAATGAAAAATAGGGTGAGATGGGGGGATGATTTGAGTATTCTTTTTTACTTTAATTTTAATTCGTATTTTTATTCTTTCTGGTGTAAGGAAAATGTTCAAAAATAGATTGGGATGATGAATGTACAACTATATGATGGTGCTGTGAACAGTTGACAGTACACCACGGATGACTGTATGGTACATGAATATATCTCAATAAAACGATTTTAAAAATTTCTACGGCTTCTACTACTTCCTCTTCCACCCAGATTAACCCTGAAAATTCTGGAAGGTCCTCAGGCAGTTTGCCAAGCCTGTGGTTGTCTGTCAACATTGTAAATGTCTCTGGCCGGCTCTCACTCTGAGAGTTTGGGTCAGCCTTGCCAGAGTCTCTGCCGAGTCCCTGTCACTCCGAGAAGCTACAACAGTCCCCAGACCCACACCCCAAGGCACTGTAAGTGCTCAGCAGCACTGCAGGTGTATACCTGGCTGTGTGTGCACCTGGATGTGACTCAGGCAAAGCTGGACCCTGCATCAGAGTCCTCAGATCCCAGAAGGTGGTCCTTCCTTTCTCCATGTAAGCCATACAATAGGTCCTTATCTTTTCACCCAGGGTTGAGAGGATAACAGTGGGGAAGGAGAGAACCCGAAGGACTCTACCTTATTTTTTCAGCCACTGAGGGTGACTCAGCCCACACTAAGTCTCTTGCTCCAGTTGGCTCTGGGGCTGGGCTGGAAGTTATTCCATGCCTTCACCTGGCAGTCAACTTGGCTACCATCTCCCTAAAATAAACACATACGTGAGCACGGGAGATACCAAGGAAGTTCAAGTAGATCTTAAGGGCTTTGGCAAGAACTCTGAACTTCAGAGTAGGGGGTAGGGATAGAAAAGAAAACCAGGCATTTGACATTCCGCTCCCTCCCTGCCCTGCCATTATGGTCTAGCACTCCTGTGGTCTGCACCAACCAAAAGGGAGAACGTCCTGTCTTGGAACTTTGGGATGGCCCCAGGCGGACCTCCCCTAAGGCAAGCTCTACACCCTCTTGCTTTCCTTCTCCCTCAATTTTCCTTCCTCTTTCCCCAAGACCTCTTCTCCTTCTGTTCCATCTCCCACGCCCAGACTCCACTGGGATTTGAAAAGTTTCTAGTTTCTTCTCCTGTCTTGTGAATTTTCACACCTTCTGGGTGCAACTGTGAGCCACTCATACCTTCCATTCTGCGCTGGGTAGAAAGGAAGTGGTGGTAGTTCCATTTGCCTTTTCCTTTTATTTACCTTAATTACCTAAAACCAGTCATATACCTCTCAAGCTGCAAGGAGCAATTTCTGCCCCAATCCCCATCAATTCTGTCTTTGAGCTTCAGAGCCTCACTGAGGAGCGTGAAGTTGACCTTGCTATGCTATAAAATGTCCCACCCCTGCTCCACTTCCTGACTTCGGGTGACTCTGCAAAGACTTCTTGCATGAATGTGGCTCTGATGCCTGACCCTCCTGGGTTTCTCCTTTGGTCATAAGTGGCTGGTGAGGGTTGGAGCAGGGAGCACTGACACACTTAAGATGGGAAAGGACTGAGAGGTGATCTTCTCTGATACCTGGCATTTTTCAGAAGAGAAGCTGGAGGCTCGGAGGAGTGAACTGACTTGCCAAATCCCTCTGTTCATAAATTAATGGCAGAAATGGGATCAACCTGACTCACAGTCCAGTGCTCTCTCCCCTCCACTCCATGTGGCAGACAGAAGCCCGTTTCCTGGACTGGAAACTCTAAGCATTTTCACAGCATCAGAAAACTTATAATGAGGTGGAGTCCAACCTTCCAACACCCCTTGTCCTTGGCTCCTGGACTCCTCTCAAACACCTTCGTTGGAGAATATGCCATCTCCAGAGGTGGCCCACAAACCTTGGCTGAATATTCTTTTTCTTTTATTGAGATGAAATTTGACTTCCTCTTGTTTCCCCCCCAGAAGTCCTGGTTCTGCCTCTTGGAGCCCTTAGGGTAATTTTGATCCCTTGATGTGATGCTAACCATCAGTCTCTTATGTTCTCTCTTCTCCACGTGACATCACCTGATTTCTCTCCCTAGGTTCTCAAGAGAAGCCTCATCACCTCTGGGAATACACTCCAGGGGTTTCCCATCCCTCTCCATTTGTGAAGCCAAGATCCAGGTATTGTCTGGTGGTCCCAGAGTACAAAGGATCACAGGGATCCCCTTGGTGGCCACACTGTACTACCCTCTAATTTCAGACCACCCAACCGCAGCCAAGCAGGAAAGGAGGGCTCTGGGCTCTGGAGTCCAGTGCCAGGAGCTGCCACCGTCTTCCACTGCAGCTTCCCAAGCCATCCCTCTGCTCTGCCCGCCAGGAACAGAGCCAGCCAAGGAGCAAGACGGGAGCCAAACAAAGACCCAGATGCCTCTTCTGGAATGGGAGAGCAAGCTATGTCTGGGGCTTGGCATTCGGGACAGCAGCTCAGCCAGACAGTCTCCCAGGAAGTGTGCTAAGTTGGGGATTGGCTCTGAAGCAAACAGATAAAGAGATTGTGAGTGGAATGGTCTCCATCGGCAATTACCAGGCAGAGATGGTGCCAAGTGGATACGTCAGTTGTGTGGTTGGGGCACTTTGCCATCTGGGGCTTGAGCTCCCGAGGTGGTGAGTAGCATCCTCACAAAAGGTGGAGCAGGTGGTGTTTCTGGGGGAAGAGCCAGTTTTTGAAGGGTGCTTTCTCGGCTCCTCTAATCAATGAGGGGCAGAGATTCCAGGTTGGCAAATAGGTCTCTCTCTGGTTGGGTACCCACAGCCGTGCTCTCTCGCTCCCTCGCTCTTCACACCCTGTTTAAAAATACTTATAAAGAACAAGCCATTAGGTAGACTCTTATTTTCAAATGTAATGGGAATGCAGAGGGCTAACTGTAGGGGCTCCAGGAGACCCCACAGCCCCCATCCCTTGCCTTTGGAAAGCCCAGACCCTTTCTCCCCTGGTTTTCCTGCTTGCAATTGTTCTTTGCTGCTCCCCAAAACCTCAACGAGTCCCCACTTCCCAGGAGAATAGAATGCAAATGGCCCACACTGGGCATCCAAAGACTTCCGTGGTTTCACACTCTTCCAGGTCAAAGAACCCATTTCTAAAGGAGCATTTCCCAAGGGGATGTCCTTTTCTCAGCCTCTACCTCTTTGGAAGCCAGGGACGTGCCATGGGGGCCTCCAGACATCCCACGATTGCCCTGGGCCCCTTAAACCACCTGGCTCTGCTGCCTGGCTTTGCCAGCAGAGTGGCACTTACTTTGAGCCTCTCTGTTTCCTGTGACATAGTCAGAGCTTGGTGTGAGCTGGGCTCTTTGCAAAGGAGGTAGCTGAGGCTCAGAGAGGAGAAGGGGCAAGCTTGCAGCCACACAGCCAGTTCCCGGCCAAGCAGGGACTTCTGAGCACCCTGCGAGCAGGGCTTGCCCCTTGCACTTGGTTTGCATCTTAAATTCTCCTGATCCCGCGCTGGAAACCTGGTGGTGATCCTCACAAGTGCTGCTTGGTTGGTGAATTTCCTCCAGACTCCTTTTCCTGTCTCTGGCTGTCTCCTGTAAGAAGAAATGAATTCAGCATTGGAAGAAAGTCCTGTGGCAAATGGGGAGGGAGTTTTTGTCCCCATTTCCCCAGTGGCTTTGGCCTTGCTTCCTGCTGATCCCAGCAGCATCCACACAAGGTCCTGTCCTAATGGAAGCCCGGGGTGGGCTGGGAGGGCTGCTCCCTGTGGTGGCTCTGGCTGCTGCTCTGTGCTGACCATGGCTGATTGTCTCCCCCATAAACCTGATGGACGGTCCCTTATCAGACAGTAAATCCAAAGCTAAGCAGTTTGTGCTTCTTTGCAAATCAGCTCTTCTCTGTCCCAGCCCCGTGAAGAGGACTTTGTGGGACCCAGCGTGTGGCACCGAAGTTAACAAATGATGCAGCCTCCCTTCCTAGGATTCATGGCTTTAATTACCTTTTTTCCAGGGACTGAGTTCATTTGTGGAGACTGCAAGGGACAGTGGGTTCCTTCTTCTGTTTGACACTTGCACTCACAGCAGTTCTAACTGCGAGCCGATTCTCCAACTCCATTAAAAGCAGCGCATTCGACAGAACAAGGGGTGGGTGAGAATATGGAGACCTGGGTTCCCGGGGAGACTGAGCACTGGAAAACCCAGCAGCCCCTGTGAGCATCCCTAGGGCTGTATCATAGTGTTCAGACCTGTCCCTGATCGGCTGTGAGATCTTGAGCATGTCGTTTGCCTTCTTTAAGTCTCAGCTTTCTCATTTGTAAATCGTCTGTGATTCTAGCCTTGGCTCTCCAGGAACCAACAAAGGGATTTGGGAAGCCTTGGTCCCAACAGAATCTATTTATCAAGTGCTCCTGACAGCACTAAGAGACCAGTTAGTTCCCTCATTAGCCTCACCTAATAAACAAGGAACCCAAACTCAGAGAAGTTCAGTGACTGGCCCAAGATCACACAGCCAATGAGTGCAGAGCAACTATCAAAACTACTAGGCTATGCAGTCTCCTAGAACTTAGACTCCCAGCTCTTCTGGTTTCCAGATCAGTAAATGCAGGCACTGAGGCTCGTGTCTCCCCTCCCCAGTACAGACAGATGCTCTGAGGCCGCTGTGAACCTAAAAGCTCTTCGGAAGACAATTCCAATATAGCCTCAATTTTACCAGGCATCTGCGATGATGATTTCCCCACCATGGGGTTGCCTGGCAGGGATGGAGCACAGCACAGAGTAATGGACACATGGCCTGGGAGGCCTGCCTGGGCCCCTGCCCAGCTCTGCATTTAGGAGGGAAAATTCCTTAAAATCTCCAGACTCAGATTCCTCATCTATAAAGGCAGGAGTTGCACTAGAACTGTGGTGTTCTGGTTTGCTAATGCTGCTGGTATGCAAAATACCAGAAATGGATTGGCTTTTATAAAGGGGGTTTATTTGGTTACAAAGTTACAGTCTGAAGGCCATGAAAATGTCCAAATTAAGGCATCAACACAAGCATACCTTCACCAAAGGGAGGCCAATGGCTTCTGCAAAACCTGTTAGCTGGGAAGGCACTTGGCTAGTGTCTGCTTGCTCCTAGGATGTGTTTCAAAATGGCTTTCTCCCAGAATGTTTCTCTCTAGGCATCTGGGGTTGTTCTCTTGTTTCTCCCAGGCAAACTCTGGGCTAGCAAAAGTTTGCTTTCAACTGCCGTCTCCAAAATGTCTCTCTTGGCTGCAGTACTGAGGTCCTTCTGTTTGTGAGCTCTTTTATAAGACTCCAGCGAACTAATCAAGATCCTGAATGGGCGGGGCCACACCTCCATGGAAACATTCAGTCAAGAGGCCACACCCTAATCAAAGGTGTCACTCACAGTTGGATGAGTCACATCTCCATGGAGACACTCAATCAAAAGTTTCCAACCTAATCAACACTAATCAGTCTGTCCCCACAAGATTGCATTAAAGAACATGGTGTTTTGGGGGACATAATACATCCAAACCAGCACACGTGGTTTCTGAGGCTGGCTGCCTCTGAGAATCTCTAGGGGAGCTTTTATAATATCCCAGTATCCCAGTCCCTCCCATCAACGTGGCCACAGGGCTGGTGTCAGAGCTTCTCATGGCTCCTCTTTGATTCTACTCTACAGTCACATTTGAGAATCTCGGCCCAGATAACCTCCAGGGTCCTTCCCAGCTCTGAATTTCTCTGTTTTTATAATTTATTGAGTGTCCATTATCAGTGCAGAGTCGAATTTCATGTGTGATCTACCCTCACATTGGATTAAACTGACATTGACTATGGAATAACAGGAGGGGAGGGCTGGAATGGGGTGGTCCTTATTTCATTTCCAGTCCTCTGAAAACAGGGATGCCAGCTCCCCTTTCTCATTCCATGTCCTCACCCATGAAATAGGATGTTGCCTCTTCAGCAGAACTATCACAAATGTAAAACCTGGGTAGGATGTGACCAACTCTTATTTATCAAGCCAGCAAGTTTGGAGATGTCTCCCTTCCTAGACTACCCCCACCCCATTATTGTGACTATTTGAGGTTGAAGTGAATCAAAATTCTGCATGATATATATTTTTTTAAAGTAACTTGTGACGCCCCATGAAGTGATTGAAGTGCCTCAAGAAAGTCATCAAGTCCAGCCTTGGAAATGCTCACTATTTCCAACCAAGAAGGCTGGGCGGGACCTTGGTCACATGCTCCCTAGTGGAGTTGAATATTTCACTAGTTGGCTGACATGCACGAGCAAAGGCTTTGGAGTCCAACAGACTTGGCTGGGGTCCCACGTCTGCCACTCGCCGGCATGCAAGAGCCTGGGGATGGCTGGGTTGTAATTTGTAGAAGGTGGTCACAGTAGGCCTCATTCAGAAGGAGACATCTGAGCCAAGCCTTGCAGGAGGATGGGGACTAAGCTTTGTGCATATCTGAAAAAGAAGTTTTCCATTCCAAGGGGGCAGCTCTGGCAGGGAGCATGCCTAGCCTGGCTGTAGGGGGTCAGTAAGAAACAGGATGTTGGAGGTCAGGTCAGAGGGGCTACCGGTTAGAGGCTGTTACAGAAATCCAGGTGCAAAATGGTGGCAGCTCTGTTCATGGTGGTAGCAGTGGAGATGATAGCGGTGGTAGCACCAACGTGATATGGTGACAAGTCAGATGTCAGCTGTGAGAAAAGGGGAGGAACAAGTCCAATGTGCAGGTTTTTTGGGCTGAAGGACTGAACTGTTATGAACTGAAGAGGAAGATCAGAGAGAGCTTTGAGGTAAGTTTGAAATGTCTATTTGAAGTCCTAGTGAAGATGTTGACAAGGCCTTTAGATGTTCAAGACGTTGATGAGGCCTTTGGATATTCAAGTCTGGAGGTCAGAGGAGAGATGTGGGCTGAAGATATAAAGTTGGGAGTTGTCCACGTGTGGGTATTCAAAGCCATGAAATTGCTCGAGAGCCTCAAAGGAATGAGTGTAAATGCAGTCTAGAAGAGCTTCAAGCAGTGAGCCCTGAGCAAGCCAATGTTTGGAAGTTGGAACCAGCAAACAAGAACCCCAAAGTAGGAAGAAATTACTTTCTTTTCCAAATTAAAACTGTGGGTTATTTTCCCTTTTCTGTAAGGAAATTAAAATTCCAGCTCCAACTCTACCCACTCTGGGGCGCCTTCTAACCACCCCAGCTTGGCACACTCTTTCCCTCCAAAAAACACCTCTAGTGGCTCTGAAACAGGCCTCCATTTATTTCCTCTCACACACTGACCACCGTTCCCAAGGGGAGTTCTTGTCCCCACTGAGAGTCTAGGCCCCTCAAGGGCAATGTCTGTGTCCTAGACCCCCAGTGTCCCCACGTGGTCCGGCAGGCTGCTTTGTACATGCACAAATGCACATGAGCCCCTTGGCTTTCCGATGGGGTTGGAGACCCTGACTGGATTCTACGTTCACTCAAGGCACGGCCTCCTTGAATGGTTACAGGGAAACCAAGGCATTTGGGAAAACCTATCAGAATATCAAATCACATCAGGGTTTGAAAAGAAAAAAAAAAATGGAAAGAAGATGTCTTTGGTTTCCTGAGTGACCCTACAGACAAGACCGGTGGGATTCTTAGGTGCTGGTCTCTAGCTGGGCAAGCCCTTTCCCTCCCTTGGCCTGCCTTTGTTCCTTGGTAAATGCAGAAGACGGTGTCTGGCTGCTTCAAGAAAGAGCACGGCACCTCAGGACTGGAAATGAGAGAAAAGCACTGCTTGGCGGTGATTGCTGCTGGAGACCTTCCTGCTGGCTGGTCTCCGCTCTGGCTACCCTGACACCCTTATGGGGCTCCCAGAACCTGTGACTCCCTCTTCCCTGGCCCTCGAGATTCACGCCAGCCATTCTCAGGAGCGTTGGCCACCACTTTATGTCTCCCCATTGGAGAACATGGGACTCGCCCCTGTGGTGAACCCCAGGAACACATAGGAAGAGGTGCAGAGCTACATGGGTAGCCCAAGACCTACTGCCAGACTCTTTTGGCCATCCTTTTGCACCCCAAGTGCTCATTCATATGGAGGGTTCTGGCCCAACTTCCTTTTCCTTCTGTGGGGTTACTGCAGACACATGGTGTGCTGGTTTGAATCCATTACATACCCCAGAAAAGACCATGTTCTTTTAATCCAATCTTGTGGGGGCAGACCTATTGTGGGTGGGATGTTTTTGATTAGGTTGCTCCATGAAGATGTGGGTTTTAATCTCCTTGCTGGAGTCCTCTATGAGAGGATAAAAGGCAGAGACATTTTGGAAAGAGCTCAGAGAAGCTAAGAGAGATATTTTGAAGAGGTGTTTTGGAGAAAACCCAGCAGACGTCTCCACATGCCATATGACAGAGGAACCCTGGATGCCATCGGCCTTTCCTCAGAGAAGGTGTCTACCTCTTGATGACTTAATTTGGGCATTTTCATGGCCTTAGAACTGTAAATTTTCAACCTAGTAAATCCCCATTGAAGAAGCCAACAATTTCTGGTAGATTGCATTCCAGCAGCTTTAGCAAACCAGAACAGATGGCTTCCCCAGAACCACAATTGCTTCTCCATCCCCGAGGACTTGGCTCCTCCCTGGTTTTGTGCTGGTCTAAGTGCATTTCCTTGTCAGCATCTCTGCCTCTTGCCCATGTCTCTGTATCAACTCTTGGAGGGTAGGCTCAGCGCCATCTCTTTCTCTATAAATCTGTGCTCTCCACGTTGCAACCAGGTGACTGACCCATCTTTAAGCAATGTGCTCAGAGGGTCTGGTGCTTCCAGCTTTTTCTGAAAACCAGGATTCATAACAGTGGCTGAGCTCAATGACTGAGTTAAGGGAAACCTTTGAAAAATGCCCTGTCCTTACCTGTAACCCCCACAATGAAACAGACCTTTTGGATTGCATCTTACACAAGTAGCTGAGAAGGTCTTTCTGTGGCTTCCACCTCCCTGTTGTCCAGATTTATATAATATTTGGTCACTTTGGCTGTTGTCTCCCACCACCCAAAATAGGTGACCCAATCACAGAGCTGGGGAGGTCTATGGTTGAGAGAGCTGGGCTGAGCCTTGGCCATCTCCCAGGCTGGGGACATTGTCCAGGGAAAGACCCCACATTAGCTGTCGCACAGCAGAGCGGAGAAAGCAGGGGCACTGGCAATAGCACTTGTGTGATCTGGGGCAGCCGCTCCATCTCTCTGAGCCTCAGTTTCCTTATTGAATACTGGGGATAAGAACCATTCTGCAAATGGGTTGATGAGGCTGTGTTGTAAATCTAGCACAATGTCCACATACAATGTGTGTTCTGGATTGACCAGTATCTCCCCCAAATCCACGTTCACTTGGAACCTCAGAATGTGACCTTATCTGGAAATAGGGCCTTCGAAGGTGTAATTAAGGTAACGATTGTGATGATATCATCATGTATTGAAGTGGGCCCTAAATCCATTGAGTGCCCTGTAGAAGAGACAGAAAAGGACACAGAGATCAGAGAGGCCACATGAAGATGGAGTGATGAGGCTGGGAGCCACGTGAAGCTGGGAGATGCCAGGGAGGATCCTGCCAGAGCCTTCGGAAGGCACGAGGCTCTGTCAGACTTCTGGACTCCAGAACTATGAGAGAACAAAGCTCTAGGCCATCAAGTTTGTGGTCATTTGCTATGGCAGTCCTAGGAAACTAAGACAGTACATTCCTAATGAGGTACAGTTATCACCTTCTTTCTTTCAAAGTCAAGACGGGACTGTGTCTATAGATTTTGGGGGAAAGGGCATTTGGCGAGAGGGGAGACCCCAGGAAGCTTGAAGGTGATGGAAGGGAAGATTCCAGTTGAGGGGAAGAGAGAGTTTAAGGTGGGGAGGCTGGACAGAGCTGGGTCAGGGCAGGGTTGGGGGGGAAGATGGGGACTGGACATGCACCAGGGAGATAGGGTGCTCCCTTTGCATCCTTCCTATTTTTACGAACACTTATGCAGTCATGGCAGGGTGGGGGTGGGGAGCTCCCAGAGTGGATTCCAGGAAGCCAGTGGACGTACCAGAGAACCCCAGGTCCTCCAGAGCCACCCCAGGACACTAAGACTGGACCCAAAGTCTCTTGGGGGAACAGATTAAGGTGCCCGCAGACAAGGAGAGGGGCTCACCTACCAGCAGCTGACCTCCTTGGCTGAGCTCACAGCCCTGGGATATCTGATGACCCTCCTGCTCAGCCTGGCATCCAGGGGGTCCCCCAAGTGGACAACCAGGAGGGGTCCTGATGGCCAGGCCACACCTCTCCCACCGTGAGTGTCCCCCCCACCTACACACACACAGCATGCTCTCACAGCACCCCAGGCCCTCAACTCCTGGTGTCTGGTGTGGGCTGGCTCCCCCCAGCCTTCCCTTCTCAGTAAATGACATCCTCCCTGCCCAGCCCAAATCTTGGATCTGTCATTGCTTCCTCTCTTTCCTGCACATCCCACATCCGACTCATTAGGGAATTCAGTTGATGTGGCCTTAACAAGACACCTGGGGTCTGTCCATTTCTCACCTGCTCTCTGCCCCCAGAAGTTGCCCTGTCTTGCCCTCATTGGGATGTCCAATGTATTCCTGGCACAGTGATCCCATCACTCCTGTACTCAGAGCCTGCTGCTAACTCCTGTCTCCCCAGAGGAGCTCATACCTGGTGGGAGCCTGTACCTGGTGGGTGTTCATACCTGATAGGTGCTGGTACTTGGTGGGTGTTGGTATCTGGTGGGTGCTGGTTCCTGATGGGAACTCGTACCTGGTGGGAGCTCATCTGACTGAGTCCTGCTGTCCTCCCCTCCCTGGCTCCTGACACCCTGGCTGCCTGGCTTCCTTGGACGTGTCCAGGACCTCCCTCATTGTCCCTGCACAGAACGAAAGCCCTAAAGAGCCAGGACCTTTTCTTTTTGCTCACTGCTTTCTGCCTGGTGCTTCCTAGGCACTCAATGAATAATTGCAGAAGCACTGAGTGACTAGCCCTGCACTGATTCTTAGAGGGCTCATCAGGAGGGTTCCAGGGGCACTTTGGGGGACAGTGCAGGGCCACAGAGGACTCAAGGACTGGCTCACTGGCTATCCTTCCTCCCTGGACCTTCTGATGGAGGGCCATGGTCCAGGGCTGTTTCCATGGAGAGATGGTTCTTAGGACAGTGAGGATGGGGAGGGAGGCACGTAGAAAGAAAAGAGAAAGCCATACGATGCTTGAAGGTAAACAGTGGGGGATTTGTTTCTGCTTCAAAACGCAGGGGATCTTGGTCAGACAGTGGAATAGGGGACATGGGGGTATTGGGGTTCCCGGGCAGAGGGAGTTGGCTCCCTGAGGGCCACAGCCAACTCGGGGCAGGCGCCAGCCAAGCAGCTGGGCCCAGGGCCTGGAGTTGGAGCGGGTTACGTCAGGATGGGGTGTGCAGCTCTGGGATGCCCTTGGGCAGAAACTAGGGAGATCCCAGGGCAGTGTGATGGGGGGTTGTGTGCTTTGACCTTGGCGAGCTTCCCCATTAGTCACATGGCAGCCCCTGCCCGCCATCTCTCCGTGGCCCCCTCAGAAACCAAATCTTCCCAACTTCAGATTACTTTCCAAGGGCAAGGCAGGAGCTGCCTGGGCTCTGAACCTACTAGTTTCCAGCAGGAGAAGTGACATGTGTCCCCCCTCCTGTGGCACCAAGTGCAGGCAGCTCATTTGCGCCACACTGGAAGCCATCAGCCTTGACTGGCCCTCTCCATCTTCAGGGGTTTCCACCTCCTGGCACTGAGGAGGTGGGTGGAGCTGAGTAACTTCCTGCAGCAGGCCCCAGGCCCAGCAGGGAGAGCACAGGCCCTGGGTGACCCCCAGCCTCCCTCCCCTGAGTGCCCCCAGCCCCGCCATGCCTCATGCTGATGGAGGTCTTAGTTCCAGTGCTGGTTCTATGGGGAGATGGTTCTTAAGATGGTGAGGGTGGGGGGGAGGCATGTAAGAAGGAAAGAGGGCACACCCCCTGCAGAAGTCAACACCAGGATCCTGGGTTCTCCCTGAGAGCCATGCAGAGCCAGTGGAGAATATGGGGCAGGAAGAAATGCTATTAGATTTGCCTCTTTTTTCTTCTTTTTAGGATGTATTGTCTTAAAATTTTTTTTTATTGTATTCACATACATATAACACATTTCCCATTTTCACAACTTTCAAGTGTGCAATTCAGTGGCATTAATTACATTCACAATGTTGTGCTACCATCACCAATATCCATTACCCCATATTGTCATCACCTCAAACTGAAACTGTAGCCATTAAGCAATTAATTCCCCCCTTCCCCTGCTCTCCACCTGCTCTCCCCACCCCTGACCCCTAGTAACCTAAAGTCTTTTGTCTGTCTCTAGAATAGTCATTTATTCTATGTATTCCACATCAATGAGTTCATACAAAATTTGTCCTTTTGTGTCTGGCTTATTTCACTCAACATGCTGTCTTCAAGGTTCATCCATGTTGTTGCATGTTTCAGAACTTCATTTCTTTTTTACGGTGGAATAATAACTATTCCATCGTATGTATATACCACGTTTTGTTTATCCATTCATTTGTTGATGGACACTTGGGTTGCCTCCACCTTTGGCCTATTGTGAATAATGCCGCAGTGAACATTGGTGAGCAGGTATCTGTTCAAGTCCCTGCATTCAATTCTCTTGTGTAGATACCAAGAGATGGGATGCTGGGTCATATAACAATTCCATGTTCAACTTCTGGGGAATTACCAAACTGATTTCCGCAGCGGCTGCACCATCGTACATTCTCACCAACACCGTATAAGGCCCCAATTACTCTGCATCCTCTTCAACACTTGTTATTGTCTATTTTTCCATCAAAGCCATCACAGTGGGTGTGAAGTGGGAAATCACTGTGCTTCAGGTTTGCATTTCCCTGATGGCCGATGATGTTGAACATCTTTTCATGTGCTTATTGGCCATTTGTATAGGATTTGTCTTTGAACAAGAGCACTCTGATGGTCTGATGGTTGTGTTGGGGTTGGAGTGGGTCCAGCGGAGGCTGAGGTAGGAGACCTGTAGGAACTGTAGGACGAAGAGGTGAAGATGAGACAGAGGGGAGGGGAATGGGCCGAGAGTGGTTTAGGAGGTGAGGACAGGTGGGACTCACTGATGGGTGGGCATGAGGGGGAGGTTCCCACATGTCCCCTGGGTCTTCCAGGCACTCTTTCATAAGACAATGGCCCACGGTTAGCACACGGAATCAATACCTACTGAATACATAATTCCCCTCCTGCCCCAGTCTTAGGGTGTCGCCAGGGCTGGGCATCCTTCATTTCTCAGCAGCTACCCCCCCTCTCCGTGATGCCTGTGGGGAAGGGAGGGCTGGGGGAGAGTCACCCTGTCAAGCCAGCCTCCCTCCCTGACTTTTTTCTTTCCCTTTGGAAATCCTGCAGATGTCACCGAGAGGCCGTGGCAAGAGCTGTGACTTGCTAATGCTCTGTAATGTGTAATTATAGCAACACAAGCATAAAATTACCCAGGACAAGGAGCTGCAAAGTAATTATATGATTCTTTGTTACTTGGAAGGTTTTCTTTTTTCTTTCCTTTTTTCAGCAGATTCCATTAAAAACATGGGTTTGGTGGGCAGGCGGGGAAAGCAGGTGGTGGACGGGCCAAATTTGGGACGGGAGTGAGGTGTGAACTCAGCAGCCTCAGAGCCAAAGTCATGGTGGGTTGGGGTTGAGTGGAGGGGTGGGGGGAGGGATGGACCAGGGTGATGTGAGGGGGATATGCCCCCCCCAATTCCATTTCTCTAATCTCCTTGAAATCCCCACCCCCCTCAGCACAAAACGCCACCCCAGCCTCCTCCAGAAGGGTGAAGGTGAGCAGAGGGGGTGCCCGTGGGGGTGGGGAGGGGCCAGGGTGATGACGTGGGAGGGTGTTTCCTGGGGGGGCTCTGGAATCTCCAGGTAGGGGTGCAATGCCACGGTGCCCCACATTCTATCAACAGCCCCCTACCTCCCTACCCTACCCCGTCAGGTGCTTCCGATGGACCCTGCAGCTCCTGCCCCTGCTAAGTCCCCAAAGGCTGATGTCAGAGAGGACCCCAGGCTTGTGAGCCAGCCTCAGAAACAGACATGGGGTGGGGAGCCCTTAGCTCTGACTGCCTGCTCCACTGTATATGTGTAACCTCCATGGCCACAGCTGGGTTGGTGACACCATCCCTGCCTTGATGGGCCCCAGGCGCCGTCTGCATCCCCCAGCCCAGGGCAGGTACACAGGTGGTGCTTGGTACACACTTCCTGGCTGGAGGACTGGACCAAAGTGGGGCTGGGCTGGAAGAGGCAGGACATGCAGTGAGAAGGGGACAGCGAGATTGCCCTCGTTCCAGTGGATTCCAGGCTGAGAGCAGGCACCTATAGGCCAGCTGAGGAAACGGTTCATCCCAGGGCCCTGTGATTGTCATGCCCCAGCCACCCTTCCAGCCCTGGGCCTCGCACGTTCTGAAACGCAATCTCCTGCCCCAATGGCCTGAAGCCACTTACTTGCATCCTTATTAATTTGCACTTATTTCTCATACGCCTCTGGAGGGTTTTGGTAAACTCCCTGCCTGAGCATGGGAGCACGTCCTTCTCCCTTCCTGGACATGGTGGTGATCCACTACCAGGCGATGCTTGTGCCTCAGACGGTGCCCTGTTCACAGGGAACGGCATCTTGAGAACGTCCTCACACATTAACTGAAGGCTCTTTTTCAAAAGCTCCCTCTGCCTCATAACCATTTACGGTTTAGATAAAAGAGCAATTAGCCTTCAGAGCAGCTGGTGGGATTCAAGGCCACAGTCACTCCGCCTGATAGTGGGTTGGGTAGACCCATGCTTCACTAAGCCTAGAGAGCCAGAAACAGGCAAGTTCTCTCCCACCAGAAAAGTGATGGCCAAATCCACTTGATTCAGACTCCCAGACCCATGGAGAGCAAGGCAGGGTGGCTCCTTGGAGATCCTAGGAGATTCTCCTCCAACCTATTAGCAGCAGTTGCAGGGCCAGATGGGCCAGGGCTGTGGAGAGTCTCTCACCAGAAGAGGCAAGAGGGTTTTAGATGGTTTTGGAGCATCATGGAATCAACTCTTTGAATGGTCCAACTGCTTGTCTGATTGGGGGTGTGTGAGGTTAATTTCATGTGTCAACTTGACTAGGTTATGGTGTCTAGTTGTTTGGTCAAACAGTAGCCTGCTTGTTATGTGAGAGTACTTTGTAGATGGGATTTGCATCTACAATCAGTTGATTGCATCTACAATCAACAAAGGTGATTGCCCTCAGTCTGGACAGTCTCCTCATCCAATCAGTTGGAGGTCTTAAAAGCCAGAATTGAGCATTTCAGAGGTCAGAAGAAGAATCTCTGCCTCAACTTCAGCATTGGCTCTTGCTAGAATTTCCAGCCAGCCATCTTCCCCTGGGGAATTCAAACTACGTGACTTCAGCATCACCTTTATCAGAGTTCCATCTTGCAACCTGCCCTATGGAGTTCAGACTTTCCATGGTCATGTGCGCCATTCCCTACAATAAATTTCTTTATATATACATATATCTTGGTTCCGATTCTCTGGAGAATCCTGACTAATAGAGGAAGCAAGAATTCTAGCCTAGTTCTGGAGTCTGGCAGGAAGGAATCTGGATCCTTTCTGGGTCTCTGTGAGGCAGAAGCCTGGCAGGAATGTCATCCGGGTGGCAGTTCAAACTGGCTTCCTGCACACCCAGCCCTCGGCCCTGCTCTTGGTGGGGGAGTGGTGGTGTTGACCACAGTGTTCAGAATTGTAGAGGCAAAGACATCCAGAGGATGGGACTTAATTACCAAGGGAGGAAACTGATGCTGTGCTCCCCATATGCTTTTCCTCTAGAAACCTCCACTTCCCCCCAAGCCCACCTCCACTCTCCCACACCCCCGGGGAAGAACCACTGTTAATGGTGGGTATGTTCCCTTTATCTACATATTCTTAGAAGGTAGCTAAAACTATGGAAATGCAGATAGAGTGCACACATGTAGATTTTTGAGTCCCGTAAATCTGTTGGCCTAGTCTTTTGATGACTTCATTGTTCCACTTGACAATGTGTCCACGAGACCCTTCTGGGCCACTGTGTAGATGCCGTGCATCTCGTCCCTGTTGACCACTGTTGCATTCTGTAGTGTGGACGGCACAGTTTACGTAATTCATGTAACCACACCCATCTCAAGGTTTCCAACTTTATGTTGTCTCATAGCATCCTGCGGTGCCTGGAAAGGCATTTTCCTGCAAATAAGCGGAAATCTGAACATAATACCCTCGACAAGATTCTTCCCTCCTTTTCCCTTTCTTCCCTCATTTTTCTTTTAAAATTTAGCAAGAAGTGCGGAAGAAAGCAGTATACTAAGAAGCAGCCAGAAACGAAACATGGTCTTTCCACACAGTGGAATATTACTCAGCTGTCAAAAAGAACAAAGTTCTGATACATGTGTGAACATGGATGAACCTTGGAATCATTATGCTGAGTGAAATAAATGAGACACAAGAAAGTCAGATTTTGTATGGTTCTGCTTATATGAAATACTTAGAATAGTTAAATCCTAAAATGGTAAATTTTATGTTATATATATGTTACCACAATAAAATTATTGAGGAGGAGGAGGAAGAAGAAGAAGGAATAATCAGACTCTTCTGTCTTCCTCTTCTTCTACCCCAGTGTATGGCTTCAGTTCTCCTGGAAAAAAGATTGCTACATCTGCAGGGACGGCATCTGCATTTCAGTCGGGAAGGAGGAGGTGAAGGCAAAGTGTGGGAAGCTGGTCTTTTGTCCTTTCAAGGCTTTGCCTTTGGGGCGGGCGGGGATGGGAGGGCCACCGTCTCAAAGGAGGTGGACGTTGCCCGATATTATTTTACATGTTTAGCCATAGAGGAAGGCAGTTGGTGGAATGGCGTGTGAGCCCACCTCAGAGAACATCCGCTGCAGTTTCATGCGTGACTGTTGCTGCAGGAGAGATTCTCCAAACTGGAATTTGTTTTGACTCCAAGCTGTATGTATCCAAGGACTGGGAGCCACACCCCCTCCTCTTCTTTGCATAGCCCTCGGACTCGGCCACCTTGGTTTTCCATCTCCTAAGTATGCGGTGTGGTTCCCTGTGATGTCATGTGCTCTGCAGCCCCCTGCACCCCAAATCTGGAACCCCCGTGCTGGATGACTGGCCTGGATGCAAATGTCTTCTTTTTCTAAACGTAGAGTCCGTGTGTTTCCATCTCATCCCCTCCCCTCCCCTCCCCGTCTTACAGACCATTATTCCCAGGGCTCTATTTGCCCGAGGAACGAAGGAGAAACAAACATCACCAAGTGGAGGGGCATGGTCAATGTCGGTTTAATTCAATGTGAGGGCACATCACACATCAAATTAGACTCTGCACTGATAACGGACACTCAACGAATTATAAAAACAGAGAAATTCAGAGCTGGAAAGAACCTGGAGGTTATCTGGGCTGAGATTCTCAAACATGACTGTAGAGTAGGATCAGAGAGGAGCTGTGAGATGCTCCAACACCAGCTCCATGACCGTGTCGATCAGAGGGACTGGGATACTGGGATATTATAAAAGCTCCCCTAGTGATTCTCAGAGGCAGCCAGCCTCAGAAACCACGTGTGCTGGTTTGGATGTATTATGTCCCCCAAAACACCATGTTCTTTAATGCAATCTTGTGGGGGCAGACTGATTAGTGTTGATTAGGTTGGAGCCTTTTGACTGACCGTTCCCAGGGAGATATGACCCATCCAACTGTGAGTGACACGTATGATTAGGGTGTGACCGCATGATTGAATGTTTCCATGGAGGTGTGGCCCCGTCCATTCAGTGTGGGTCTTGATTAGTTCTCTGGAGTCTTATAAAAGAGCTCACAAACAGAAGGGCCTCAGTGCTGTAGCCAAGAGAGACATTTTGGAGAGGGCCATTGAAAGCAAAATGGGGATGGTGACACGTGGTCTTGGCACAACATCGGGGCCCTCAGCAGTTCTGCTTCACTAAGTATATGGCATAGCTGAGTCCCAGGAACTTGTTAGGAAATGTAATCATGAACTCAGAACCTTTTAATACATTTCAAGTGGGACTGAGAAAAACATTAAATTTTCCAATTAGATTTTATCCAGGTAGAGCATGCACGTAGTTAAACAAATTGAATAGTGCTAAAAGTTTAAAATAGACAAAAAAGCCGTCGCCTGGTTCTACTTTGACCCTATCCTCCTCCTTATTAAAGAGCACATTTAATTCTCTTTACTGTTTTCTTCAAGTGTTGAATGCCATGTTTATAAATAACATAAGCATTCTACTGTATCATGATTCGTCGGTTTTCCAGAAAAAGAGGATTTTGACTTTCTTACATTTACTTTTCCCTTTCCTATTCTCCCATTATGGTTAAGTCATTTTTTTTAAATGAGATCTGATTCCATAGTTTCTATTTCAATTCTGAATATTGTTCGCTACTGAGCCAAGTAGCGTGCCATGGCAATATTTTATTTCTTGTCAAACTTTTATTTTTCTTAGGGTGTTCTTTATTCATCTGTTTAGCTTTTCCTTATCTTGTGGAGGATATTATTTATAGGCAGTTTGTTTTCGAAAGGTTTACTTCTAGTCCTTGAATTTTCTATTTTCCAAACTTTCTGTTTTTTCTGTTTGTTCTGGAGTCTCTCTTTCATGTCTTGTGACCATAATGCTCATTCATATTTACAAAGGAAGTGTAAGAAGCAATGAAGTTATTTCAGGATATTTGTTTTTCCTATTCCTTTGTTTTATTTTGTCTGGAAATGTTTTTATTTTGTCTGAAATGCTTGTTGACTTGCCTGCACTGGACAAAGAATGAATGGCTCTTTATTGGGAAATGCCCATATGCCATTATCTGTGGGTCTTTCTTTCCTCTGACGTGTTTCAGTTTCTCTAGAGAAGGATCTTCCCATTTCCTGACTGGCGTGTATAGCCCTGTTGGCTGGAGTTCTGGAGCCAGGTAGAAGCTAAGTGTCCGCCTTTGAGTGTGAAAGCCTTCTGAACTCCCTTTTTCCAGTTCTGTGACCCTCCCACCCTCCTCAATGCCCAATGACTGATTGCCCACTCCAGTTCAAGTCTTAGCATTCCTGTGGCTTGGGGAGAATTGGTTGCTTAACTGGGTGGTGTTAGGGTGGAATGTCCAAGTTCTCTTCCTACAGATTTCTGAGCAATCTTTCTGCATTCACTTCTCCACTTCTCCCTGCCTTTATTTTTCCATGTGTCCCCAAGTTCTGAGGCTTTCTTCTTTGGGGGTAACTCTGCTTTCTTTTCAACCCAACCTCCCACCTCAGGCTGTAAGGTTTGACCTGTTCCCTGCTTAGTCATTTCCGTCTGCTTTTCATCCTTATTTTGTAATGTTCTGAGGTCCAAAGATCCTTTCATTTCATTGAAGATGAAGTCTGTGGTTCTGCTTTTTTTCTCCTTTAATATTTGGGGGTGAATGTTAAAAGAAAAGTTGGCATAAAGGTCTTTATCTGTTATCTTAAAACTGGCTGTAATATTAAGTGGAGATTGTGGAAGGATATAGGGTCCTTCTTTACATCCAGATAATCTACAATATCTCCTTGGATTTAATCAGAGCCACAGAGTGTGGCCCATCTGAAGCTCAAGGGAATGATGTCTTGGTTTGTTGGGGCTACAATGACAAATACCACACAATGGGTTGGCTTAATGGACAGGAATTTATTGTCTCATTGTTTTGGAGGCTAGAAGTCCAAACTCAAGGTCTAGGCAGGCCATGCTTTCTCCTGGGGTCTAGAGCTTGCTGCAAACCTTGGAGTTCCTTGGCTTGCATCTCTGCCTTGGTCCCTTGGTGATTTGTCTCCTTGGTCTCCTCTGAGGCTTGCTTTGGCCAATTGCATCCAACTTTCCTCTGTCTTCTAAGAACTCCAGTCATACGGATGAAGTTCCACCCTGATTCAGTTTGGGTCTCCAAAGATCCCATTCACAAATAAGTCCACACCTTCACTGATAATAACATTGTCACGGGTCCTGTTTACAAATGGGTTTGCATCCAGAGGAAGGCAGATTGAGACTTTTGAACCTATCTTTATAGGGGACAGGATTTGATCCCCAATAATTGGGTTTCCGAGTTACTGGGTTTTATAGTGCTGTGATGTCACCAGCCCATTTGACATCTCAAGGAACTCACTGCTTGTCCTGGAAGGGAGCTCTTGAGGATATTGATCACTAAGTTAAACATCGTCTCCTTGTAAGGATTCTTAGAATTTCTTTTTCTTTGTACAGAGTCTAAGTGCTTTTTATTGAGTGTGCAATTTGCTTTTAGTTTTTGGTCTGGATGAGTTTCCTTTTTCATACTGGCTTCAGATAGCTTAAAGCACCACTTTAGTTTGCCTTTAAAGCATATAGGACTTGACTTTGTGTTCCAGTCTCATTTTTTGTTGACATTTCATTACCTTCCTGTGCTGGTTTGAATGTATTATGTCCCCCAGAAAAAGCCATATTCTTTGATGGAATCTTGTGGGGCAGACAGATTTTGGTACCAGAGAAACGGAGTGCAGCTGTGAGTGACGTTTTGAAGAAGAGCAAGCTTGCTAGAGAGGAACGTCCTGGGAGAAAGCCATTTTGAAACCAGAACTCTGGAGCAGATGCCAGCCACGTGCCTTCCCAGCTAACAGAGGTTTTCCAGACGCCATTGGCTATCCTCCAGTGAAGGTACCCGATTACTGATGTGTTACTTTGGATACTTTATGGCCTTAAGACTGTAGTGAAATAAACCCCCATTTTATAAAAGCCTATCCATCTCTGGTGTTTTGCATTCTGCAGCATTAGCAAACTAGGACACTTCCCTTGTTTACTATGGCTTTTGTTTCTTCTCTCATCCACTCCCAATTCTTACTGTAAGCCTCTATTTTATATATTGGTTGTAAGCAGCTTTAATCTTTTTTTTTGTAACAAAGAGTTATTGAAATAAGTAGAATGCTGACAATAGAAATTAACAAATACTTAAATATTCATGGTTGATATTATTTGGCTTTACTCACAGACCTGGTCGTTTCTTCCTGTAGGTGTGATTAATCTTTTCATTTCCAGATGAGGACAGTGAGGTCCAGCTGGATTAAGTGATGTATTCAACCTCTCTCAGACAATAAGAGTCTGAGCAAGGTCCTGTACCCAGGAACCCATCCATGACTCTACTTTGCCCCTTCCTAGGGGACTCTGAGGAGCTAAGTTCACCCAAGCTTCTGTGACCCCTCCAGGAACCCTTGTCTCAGGCCTCACAGTCTTGGAGCCCACCCTCTTTGAGACACAAAGACCAGAATTTCTAGATGCCTTGCAGGCTTTCACCAGATTCTAAGTGTTGGTTTCCTACTTCTGTTCCCCTTCCCCAGACATCAGGTCCCTGCTGTTGGATCCAGTTTGGGCACATGCATGAGATAAATGCCGTGGCAGCTCCCACAGCAAAGAGGAGGGACTGGGAGGCAGGATTTCCTCCCCATAAACAAAAACATTGAAGACCAGCCAAACAGGAGGACCTCACCGAACGCTTTGAGTGTTACACTGAGATGCACGGTGATCTGGAATGCTGTTTTTGTTATGAAAGAAAGAACTTAAACTCCATTTTCAAAGCACTCTCAGGGAGGTTAGACCACTAATTCTCAAACAACATGAGGCTCTTTTCCCAACTCAGGGAGAGAAAGAGCCTCAGGCCTCTGTACCATGGGCCAGGGTGGAAAAATTAATTCTGTGAGGCCAGAAAAGTAGTGGTTTATCCAATATCCTGGCAGTTCAGCCACTATGTTTTCCTCTAAGGAATGCTGCTACTGTTGGTTTATCCCTCTAAGAGAGAAAGAAACTGCTTCAGTGCTGTCTGATGTTGATGATGCTTGGGGGTAGGGGTGAGTTAGATTTAAATTTGTGACTCAATTACAATTTTGCATCATCCTTTGATTCTTTTCTCTTCTGCTTGGGTCTGCCTTCCTCCTGGAAGGATTTGGAACTTAACAGGGACTTTATACTCAGTTCTTTCCAAGTTAGGTTGTCTTATTACCTAATAAGGATGGTCTTAGTTCCTTACTGTGGCTGTAACAAATTAGCACCAACTCTGTGGCTTTAAACAACACAGATTTGTTGTGTTCTAATTCTGGAGGGTAGAGGTCCAATACAGGTGTCACTGGCCTAAAAACAAGGTGTGGAACAGGTTCTGTTCTCCAGGAGAGAATCCATTTTCTTCCTTTTCCAGCTTCTAGAAGCTGTCTGCATTCTTTGGCTCATGGCTCCTGTCCATCTTCAAAGCCAGCACTAGTTGGTTGAGTCTTTCTCATGTCACATCACTAGGACACTGACTCTATTATCTTCTGTCTTCCCCACTTAAGGATACTTGTGATTACAACAGGCCCACGCAGATCATCCAAGATCATCTCTGTATTTTAAGGTCAACAGATTAGCAACCGTAATTCCATTTGCATCCTGAATTCCATCTGCCATATAATGTAGCGTAGTCACAGCTTCAGAGAGTGGGACACTGACCTCAAAGTTAATTTGGCCTAATCATCTAATTGTCATCCCCACTCACCCCCATCCCCAAACCTGTTCATCGTCATGAATTATCTTTCTAAGTTGCTGACACAATGGTCCAACCAATCATCCTAGTGGGAAACTTTGGGGTTGTTCTTGACTCCTTTCTCTTCTTCTCATTATCCCACCACCACCAGCCCCACGTGCCTATTTTCCTAGGTTTGTTTCGCACCCTCTGTCTTCTCTGTCCCTACTCCTGCTGCTCTGGCTCAGCTTAATGCTTTCAGCAGGACAACTGTGATGGCTTCTCAAGTGGATTTCCCTCTTCCACCCTGCTTCTTCCCATCTGCATTCCTCCCAGCAGCGTGACTTTTTTAGACACTTTTTTTACATTTTTAATTTTGAGATCCTTTGAGGTTCACATGCAGGTGTAAGAAAGAATACACAGAGACTTCCTGCATCTCCTTTACCCAGTTTCCCCCAGGGGTAACATCTTACAAAACAAGAGTTAAATATCATATCCAGAATAGTGACATTGATACAATCAAGATAAGACTATTTCCATATCTTGCATTGCCCTTTTATATATTTACTACCTATTTGTGCGTCCATATGCATTATGTAGTGTTATGGGTTGATTTTAGCCTTACTCACCCTCCCAAAGCTGTGTTCAACTCCTAACCCTTTTTCCCATGAATGGAACCTTATTTGGAAATGGGATCTTTGAAGATGTGGTTAGTTAAGATGAGACTGAACTGGATTAGGGTGGGTTTGATCCAAAATGACTGGTGTCCTTACAAGGAGAGGAAATCTGGACACAGAGACAGAAGCACAGGGCAGAAAGCCAAGTGAAGGAGACAGAGAATGGGGTGATGCACCTGCAAGCCAAGGAACGCCAAACATTGCCAGCAAACACCAGAAACCAGGAAGAAGCCAGGCAGGATTCTTCCTTATGGTTGTCAAAGGGGACACAGCCCTGCTGACAACTTGATTTTGGGCTTCTAGACTCCAGAACTGTGAGAAAATAGATTTGTTTTGTTTTAAGCCAGCTAGTGTGGGGGGCTTTGTTCCATCAGCTGCAGTAGACTAAGACATGTGGGTTCTTGTAGGCTTTTAAATGTTAGTAAATTGTATCCTACCATATGTCTCATTCTGCAGGTTGGCTTTTGGTGCAACATTGTTTTGGAAATCTGCAGATGTTGAAGCTATGGCTCTCATTCATTTATTTCAACCACTGGAGAGTATTCCATCTTGTGAGTATATAGCCACACCGCATCTACTTTCTTGTTGCTGGTCGTTTTTCATTTCTGTTATAAACACTACTGCAATGAATGATATTAGATATGGGTACATGCATCTTTAAGCTCTACACTCAAGAGGGGGATTCCTGGGTTGCCAAGTAAAAGAACATTCGACTTTACCAGATAGCACCAAGTTTCTGCCCCAAGAGGATTCTGCCAGGTTATTCTCCCACCACTAGTTTATGAGAGCTCCTTATTCTCCACATTAAATAATCATATTTTTGTTCCAAAAAAATCAGTCTGGTTGCAAAGTGAAAAATGGGTGAGTGGGGATGGGGGGGATCAAGCATAGATGTGGAAGACTATGTAGAAGGCTATTGCAGTGAAGAGAGTGTGACAGGTCGAGGGTGGTGGTGGAGATGGGACAAAGGTGACAGGTTGGGAGTTCTTTAGGAAGTGACAGTGACAGGGCTTGGGGTTTGGTCATGGGACTTGAAGGAGAAGGAAATGCCAAAGCCATGACTAGCAAATGAAGGTACTTTTGCTGAGCTAGACTGGGAGAGTTCCCTTAGCCTGGCTAACTCTCATGAATCCTCTAACGCACAGCTCAGTTTTAGCTTCTTCCACAAGATTCCTTGACTACCTTCCCTCCCCTGCCCAGCCTGCGTGAGAGCTCTCCTCTGTGCTCCCATAATGCCGTGGGCATGCCTCTGTCATTGCACTGACCACATTGCATTTTAAGGATTGGCTTAAAAATATTCCCAAAACAAACCAAAAAACACACACAAAAAACACATCAACAAGACTAAGTTCTTTTTTTTAATAATTAAATTAAGTTTTAATGAGATATAGTCACATACCATACAATCAACTGCTCACAGTACCATCATATAGCTGCGCATCCATCACCCCAATCTATTTTTGAACATTTTCCTTACACCAGAAAGAATAAGAATAAGAATAAAAAATAAAAGTAAAAAAGAACACTCAAATCATCCCCCCCATCCCACCCTATTTTTCATTTATTTTTGTCCCCATTTTTCTACTCATCCATCCATACACTGGATAAAGGGAGTGTAATCCACAAAGCTTTCACAATCACACTGTCACCCCTTGTAAGCTACATTGTTATACAATTGTCTTCAAGAGTCAAGGCTACTGGGTTGGAGTTTGATAGTTTTAGGTATTTACTTCTATCTATTCCAATACATTAAAACCTAAAAAGGGTTATCTATATAGTGCGTAAGAATGTCCATCAGAGTGACCTCTCGACTCCATTTGAAATCTCTCAGCCACTGAAGCTTTATTTTGTTTCATTTCACATCCCCCCTTTTGGTCAAGAAGATGTTCTCAATCCCATGATGCCGGGTCCAGGTAAGACTGATAAGTGCTTGAGGGCAGAGACTATGTATTTTTAGCATCAGGCACGGTACCTGACACCCGGTAGACACCCAATCACTGTTAGAGAATGAATGAGTGCATGAGTGAATGAATGGAAATGTGGGCTGAGGCTAATCAGCACAGTGATTGGTCCTTTGGAGAATCAACTGAATTCAAGGTTCTTTGGGACAGGGAATAGTCACTGTTAGCAGGCTTCGTTGAGTTACTCTTTTCTTTCTTCCACTTACCCCCACCGTCCTTCACTATTTCTGTTGTCTCTTAGTTTGGCAAGGACTTGTATGCTGAGTGAAAAGATCAAGGAAATGCTTGTGTTTGCCACTTGTTTAGAAAGTTGTCTTATTTCATCCACACTGCTTCTCCTCGGATAGGGAACAGGCAAATAAGCTTGTACCATTTCACAGATGGAGAACTGGACACGTAGAAATCTCAGTGGATTCACACACGTGGCCCCCTGAGCCAGTGGCAGTGTGGAGTCTGAAATATCTGCCTCTCTTTAGGCAGACTCAAGGGTGTGCATACTATTTTTCTGAACTGGCACACATCTTTGATGACTTACACTCATAAAAACCAATGTGGCATGGGTGGAGATATTTGCATTATTCTTTAAGCTAAAAGTTTGCTTAAATAGCCCATGCCTCCCTCAGGAGGGATTCTCTAGGTGGAGGTCTCTTTGTTTGGTGGGGAGCTTTCTGAATGTTTTTCCCAGAGGCCCAGAATTTATATTCATGTCACATGATAGATGTCCCTTTTTTCCTGTGAGTTAGGAAAGCACTACAAAGTGGTTTGCAGGCAAGAGCTGTAGTCTGGGAGCAAGAAGACCTGAATTCTCAGGCCGGATCTGCAATTTGCTCGATGGTCTTTTAGGTTCTTCCCAGTTTTACCATCCCATGGCCTATGCTTGCATGTGTGGAAACCGAGGCACCAAGACATTGAGCAGCTCATCCAAAGTGATGGATTGACAAGCAGGTTTCAGGTGTCTTTTAAGCATGTGCATAAGCAGAGATAAGGAAAGGAGCTGGGCCGAGCAAGCTCCTTCAACTCAAAACTTGTGGAGGACTTTTCCCAGAAGGCCCTGTTGCTTTTTCATATCCTCCCTTAAATCATGGGATTGACAAGAATGAAATTATCTGCTTCTCAAGGGTTGTCAATCAAATAGCAGATTGAGTGGGAAACCAAAGTGCTGTTCTTTGTAGAAAATTATTATTTATTTTTTATTTAACAAAAGTCAAGGCTGAGGAGGTGCTCCATTGTGCCCTTCTGGGGCATCCGTGCTTCCTTAGCTTTGGCTCTGCCAAAGCAAAACACCCGGGGTGTTTACTATGTGTGTGCTGTCGTGCCAGTGTGGAACAAATGAAGCCGAGATATCAAATTAATACTGTGATCTGTTTTTCTGTTTTGTTTCCATAACAATCTGTGGCTCTTGAAGCAAAGAGAAAATTAGAATTGTATTAAAGGTGTTTACACCATGTACACTCCATCCTGCATTATTATTTATTGCTATAATAAGTGTATTTAACATTCGCTTAAGGAGGGTTAACTGTGACTGGTTTTGGCCTAATGTGTTTGTGCTCGTCCTTTCCAACCTGGCTTTGCTTTTGACCTTGACTTTTCCTAGAGTTTTGAGCAGGAAGGAAGAGGAAGGCTGGGTCAGAGGCTTCATGACTTCTTGATTCCTTTTGTTTGTCCCTCCCTTTTCCCTACCAGCCCTTGAAGAGAAGCTGAGGGATCAAAAGAAAAGGATCAGAGTGGTTCATGCTTCAGAAGAAGTGGCGTGGAAATTGATGTGGCAGGAGGAGAACCGAGGCGCTGGCTCCCTCATTTCTTCTTCCATCTTACTCTGCCCCCATGCCAGGCACTCGTCTGCTCAGCACTGTCACCATCTGAGGTCCTGACTACCCCCCCCTCCTTGCAGCCCCAAAGTGGGGCTCATGGGGTGGGATTTCTCATGCCCTCCACCGACCAGGTAAATGCCCACTGGGGACGGTTCCCTGTTGTGAGCTCTTTGAAGGAAGGCACCATTTGCCAGTCTGCAGTTCCTAGAATAATGCTGAGCTCACTTGCAGAGCTCAAGAAATACTCCCTGATTGCTCAGGCCATTGAAAGCATATTGCAGTCGTGAGGGAAGGTGTGTTTAAAATGCACAACTCTTGGGCTCTTGAGGTCAGTTTTCAGGTGTCTGTGCTCCACAGTCAAGAGAAGGAGAAGGGAGGTGTCTGACTCTCCCTCCGGGTATAGGTGCCCGTTCCCTTCTTCCTTGGGGAAGGACATGGGCCCAGGGGGACATGGGCACCACCCCCAGTGAAACTCTGCACCCAGGCGCCCTGGGGGAGGACACATTGGAGAGTGTCCTGCATTTGCCCTTTGCTGCCCGAGGGAACTTGAGTTAGTTCTGAAGCCCCGGGTGGGCGAGGGCCCTTTTCCGTGGGTATCTCTTTTCGAACATGATGGACTCAAACCTGGGATCGTCCCTGGTGATGCCAGGGGTGCAGGCAAAAGGTGCCCAAGGGGGCTAAGAGAAACCAACCTTTCTCTCAAGCCCAACATCATTTTCTTCCTCAAATTTCTTGTACACAGGTGCATATACACACACACATGCACCTAGAAAGAAAGGATGGAGAGTACGAAGACAGGTTTGGAGTTGCCGGCTGGCACGTGAGACGTCACAGTGAGATGATGGCAACTCCAGTCCCGGAGGAGAAGCAGAGGTTGGAAGGATATTTACCAGGCAGTGGAGGGAAAGTGTTGGGAGAGAGCGGGGAGAGGCAGCAGAATAGGATTGGCTCTGGGTCCATCCTTGAAAAAGGCAAAAGTGTGTTTTTTGGGTCCCCTGTGCCTTGTCACTGAGCTCTTTCCTGCCCAGATGACTGTACAGGTCCCGGGGCTGATGTCACTGTAGGACAAGGGATGTGCTGGGCTGAAGGCAAAAAACAGGCAAGGGCAGCCTCCCCCAAACACCTACTTGTTGCTTTTTATGAATAACCTGGTTAAAATGTACCATCCAAGCCACATCCTTTGTCACATTTTAGGGAAGGCTGAGTAATGGCAGTGAATTCCTTTTTCTTCACTGACCTAAATTGCTTATAAAGTGTCACATCCACAACTTCAGCTTAGTCACTGGTTCTGACTCTAAGGGTTGACAGTACAGAGTCCTTATTTTTGTGCCAGGCCCTTTACTGAGGTGTAGAGACGTGAAGTAACCTGTCTTATTCACGCACAGGGTAAGTGCTTCTGCAATCTTGCTTTGCTTGCACAAGCTTCAGTGTATATGTGTGTGACGATGGTCCATCAGGGCTTTGCTGAATTTCATTGGGTTGAATCCCTTTGCGGTCACATGGCCCAAGTGTTGGTGACTGAAACACAGTCATAAGAGAGCAGATTGCAGCAATTGTACTTGCAGAAATGCATGCTTTCTATCTTACAAAGAAGACAGTTTTATTTGTTAAAGTAAACATGTGACCATATCCAGCTCCATGGATTCTGCAAATATAAAATGGCCCTATTGTGCTTCCTTTTAAAAAGAGCATGAATGTGTCTCCTTTTATTTGTGTGGCAAGATAATATTATGAAATATTAATGTAATCCCCTCCCCACAACACACTCAAATCTCCTTCCTCATGTCTGTGTCCTGATTGAGGACACCAGTAAAGAGGCTTCATTTCCCCCAAAGTAGGGTTGCCAGGTTTAGCCGACAAAAATACAGGGTGCCTGGGAAACTTGAATATCCGATAAACAACAAATAACTTTTTAGTGTAAGTATATCTCAAATATTACTTGGGATATACTTATACTGAAAAAAGAATTCATTTGCTGTTGATCTGAAATGTAACTGGGTGACTTTATTTTCATCTGGTGACCCCAGCCAAAAGGAGAATGAAACAAACAAACAAAAAACCACTAATGCATTCTTGGCACTTAAGTTCAAAAACTGCGTTTCAGTGTAAAACAGAAAAGCTGGAAGGAATATTTACAGAGTCAGTTTTATTGTTCTGCCTGAGATGGCAAAAACTCTTTTAAGGAAGAAGGGCAAAGGGTTGGGGAGGAGGAAAGAGACAGTGGCAAGTGGCAAGTGTACTTGCTTCCTGCCCCTCTCTGTGCTCCAAAGCTCTGTGCTCCGAAGATTCCCCGAGCCCCTTAGCCAGGGCAGGAGTGGAGGCGTGGGCGGAGCCTGCGACGACCACGCCCACAAAGCCACGCCCACGCAGGTCTCAACTATTTTCAGCTCCTCCCATTCGCAGCTCCGCCCCCTCCCCAGAGTGCTTTGCAGAGAGCCCTCTGTCCCAGGGTTCTCCTCTGCCTCAGTGGCTGCCTGAGGACGCTTCCGGTAAAGTTGAGGTACCCTGTGGACCCCCGACCCAGGGCAGGGCACCCCCTTCACCGCCTCGTTGATCCCAAAAGTCCGAAGCTGACGGCCCGCAGGGGAAGGAGACGGCCCCAGAGAAGGCTGGTCAACGCAAAAGTAGTTAGGCGTCCTGCACCCCCGCGTTCGTAGTCTGCGCCACTGGGGATCTGCCCCATTTAGGGCGTCGTGCAGAGGCGCACGGTCAAGATCGCACCGCCTCCGGGTGTTTACTGGGGTGCCTGAGGCGGGTGGGCCAGGGAGCCTTGGTCCTCGGCCAGCAACCTCTCTCCACTGTACCCATGCGGGATCCCCGGGACATCAGAGCGCCCTTCCCCTTGCGCCCGACCACACCATGTGCCCCGCGGCCACCAGTGGCCTAATGGACGGAACCAGCCTCGCCTTCCTGCTCCAAGTTTTTCCCAGACACCCAGGCGCCCAGATCGTTTTCAGCAAAAACTAGTGTGCCTTTTACTGGCTGCCTAGCCTTAGGCAGATCACTGAATGTCTGAGACTCAGTTTGCTCATCTTTCAAATGGCAATAATACCCTCTTCATTGCATCACTATGAGGAGTAAATGAGATAGTGTATGGGGAGTGTGTATAGTGCGGTAGACACAGAGCAAAGGCTCCATATGTAGTTGTATTGGGTAGATTCAATTCGCCTGGGGCAGCCCCCTGAGCACATCCTGTCACCTCCTTCTTTCTGGCTCTTTGTGCCATTTGTTCTGTTTGATCAAAAATCACCTCACAAAGAGGGGCCATTTAGGCTTCCAGATGGAACCCTTATTGTTTAACTTCTTCCAGGACATGGGTTTTAGCCCCTTCTCTAATTGTGGAATGAATGGCTTCAGCTTGTAAGTGGAGCTTATTAGGGAGGAATTGATGGGAGCCAGGCTGTGCAAACCCAGGCAGATGGGAGGGGTGGCCTGAGAGGAGCGAGGTGGCATACGCCAGGCACTGGCTTCCTGAGCCGGCCCAGAGGCAACTGGGTGCCGGGAGCTGGTGGGCAAGAATCCAGCCAGCACTGTAGTTCAGGGTCGGCTGCAGCAGATGTCTATTCTTGGCTGGGGCAGTGAGCCTCAAAGTGGAAAGTCAGCTTGGAGAGAGCTGGGCCTTCACGCAGAGAGGGACATGACTGATGTGCATTTGGTACGGCTTTCAGCTGCAAGACAGTGGAGGCAGCTAATTAGATGAGCCAATACTACCTGGAGATTCGGTGGCTCCAGGTGGGGATGGAAAGAATCATAGTTCGAGACAGGAAATTTTGATGTGATCGTTTTGATGCAGTGATTTCAACAAAAAAAATTTTTTTTATGACAAAGTAATATGCACAACAGACATTGCTGACCCTGAACTCCTCTGTGAACTTCATCCTTACCCCTAACAAGGCTCACGGCTATGGTTAAGCCCAAGAGGGGTTGAGGGTATGAAGACAGCAGGGGTAGGGCAATGATATTTGGTGAGCAGAATAACTGGCAATAAAATAAAAATTGAACACATAATGGTTTTCCTGCATCACAGAGCCATTTCAAAACATGGAATTTCATGGATGAATTCAGAGCTTGACAATCCCCAGTCAGTAGGAAACAAGGAGTAGGCATCAAAATGGGACCCACTGAATGGATATCCCAGGCTTCTGTCAGCAAGCGGAGAGAGGAGGGAGGGTGGGCTGGGGGAAAATGGGTACCTGGGTGGGTTATAGCCTCAAGATGTTAACATTCCAGCTCACCCAGAGTGCCCATGTTGTGCTCCTTTCTGACAAGGGAGAGAGACAACCCCATCCTCCTGCATCTTTAATGTTCCATGTTGCTCACAATTTCAGTCCAGGCCTATTCTCTCCTCCCCGCTGTCTTGGAGGATGAGCTCATCACTCTGATTGCCACCCAGGCACCCCGTCTATTCCTGGCCCCCACCTCCTGGGGATGGATTTGAACCTGGCATGAACTCATGACATTATCCACCTCCACCCAGGATGTGCTTCTCCTCCTATGTCCATCATAAGGACATTTGCTACCACCTCTGACCTCCTCATCCCCCACACCTAATTCTTGGTCCTATTTTTTTTTCTTTTGCTGTGTCTAAAATATCTCTATGTACCATACATGGTATTTTGCTGTGTTTAAAATATCTCTAAACCTGTTTGCCCTTCCTTCAGTTGGGCTGCTCTTTGCTCTTCCAGGCTCACCTGAACTGTTTCTTCTTCCAAACCCTCATCTTTGGTCTTTTCCTCTTCTCAGTTTCCCACACTGATCTTTCCCTGCTTGCTTGGTTGGTTGTTTGTGCCCCTTCCTACAGACTGATGTCCTGAGTTTCCTAGTTTGGGATGCAGGGCCCTTCACAATCTAATCCCAACGTCATTGTCAGTAGTGCCCCCAGTTTACAACACACACTGCTGTCAAATCAGGATACTCACTGTTTCCCAACCTCTCTGCTGCTATGACTCGCACCTTTCTGCTTGGAGAAACCCTACTTGCATTTGAGGATGTCTGTCAATTCTGCTGTGGATTCTTTCCTGAAACCTCTCTTGTCATTAGAAATATTATTCCATTCCTTCTCTGAGCTCCAGAGTCCTCTCGTTACTCTTGGTTTAGGACTTGACGTAGTTTGTCATAATTACAGATTCTTCTCTCCAACTAGTCCATCATCACTCATGGCCTGATAAGATCCCCAGAGTTCTAAGGGGTGAGATTCCTTACTGGTGTTTTCCAAAGTGTGTACGTTAGACCACTGATTTTGTTGGGGATTAATAAACACATAGATCGAGCTTACCGTGCGCCAGGGACTGTTATAAATGCTTTGCATATAGGTAGGTATTATTATTGTTATATCCATTTTACAGATGAAGAAACTGAATAGCTGATTCAAGTTCACAAAGCTAATGAGCAGCTGAGCCAGGGTTCAAACCCAAAGTTCATGCTTTTAACCCCCACATTACATGGCCCCTCAGGTTAATAGGTGTTATATTTTCAACAACAAATATGCAGCTTAGTGAACACTGGTTAAACCAAGTTAAATAGGTGGATCTTTGCTGCAGAGAGGCCAGGGACTTCATGGAGCTTTTGCTATGTTTATGTGCATTGTGAATTTCCAGGATGAGGATGTAGTGACGACATCTCTCAGGCCTTAGCTACCAAATTCTATGTTTTTTTGCCCATAGATCATCTTGCAGGTTGGCAGTGGAATATGATTTGGAAAATACTGCTTTAGATCAGTGTTTCCAAAATCATATCATGCTGTATGTTAATAAACTGCCCAGATTTTACACTGGACAGTTGTAATTATATATGTGTATAGTCTATATTCACAAAAATCACGTTCACCAATAACAGTCATCAGTAGTTCTTTTCTGGTTTGCTCCAGCCAACCTGAGGGGGCTGCTTTTCTCGCTTTTTCACTCCAGGGACAGGGAAAGGGGGTGGGAAGCAAGCTTTCTCTGAAGCCCACTCTGCAGAGGGTGGAACGCCAGGGAAAGTGGGCAGGTGATCCCCAATGTTATATTGCCGTGGGCTGACGCTGATGACAGGGCTGGGGTGTGTCTAGCGCAGTGGGGGATACCGAATGGGAGACCTCGTTGGTGGAACCCATGCTCACTGGGGATGGGAAGGTGGGCAGAGCTGGGAGCTGAGTGGAGAGTAAGTTTGTGGAGCTGGGGCATGGGGGGCTGACAGGTGGGATGGTGACTACAGCTTCAGCTCAGCTGGTTATTCTCATGCTATAGCCCCCCTCCTTCTAGCAGAGACCTGCCCTTCCCATCTTCCTTCCACCCCTCCCACAGCCTCCCTGTCCTCCTTGATGGCAAGTCTCACTGATTGAAGTTCATTATCCTTAAAAAGGTGAAGTTATTGAATGAAACAGTTTTGTAGACTAGTCAGAATGTGCCATGCTCTGCCAGTTGGGAAACATGGCTCTTAAGCACACAGTGCCACTTTGATCAGATCTGTCCTTGTAGAGACTTTACGGGTGGGAAAGACATTGGGGGCAGCTCCTGTGCCCCCATCATCCACTGTATTTCATCCTTTCCCCTCAGGACGGACCTTTAAGCCTCGTGGTGGAGACACTGAGTCTGAGCAGCAGTGAGCTCAGGCAGGGACTGGAAAATCTGAAAGAACTGCCACCTCTTGGTGGGTCCTCAGCATGGAATCCCTTGTGGCTGCCCATGGGGGGAACAGAGTGTTACCTGGACCCTCCGCTCTCATCCCTGGGAGAAGGGCTTCCTCTTACCTGGCAGATGTGCTGATCACTCCCTGCCCTACCAGGGCACCTGCAAATGGTAGCTGCTTAATCCACTGCTTTTGAAGAAATGAATGGGTGACTGGTGGTTGTGTGTTGTTACCGTGGTAGCCATTGATGAGGTGAGGCACACTGCTAGCACTCATGTACATTTTCTGGATGTCGGGGACTCACTGGCACCCCAGCAGCCTTGACTTTGGGCCTTCCGGGCTGTTCCAGTGGCTCAGGTGTACTGTGTGGGGCCCCAGCTTGGGTCTGACAGTACTGCAACCGGAAGCGAAGAGGGGAAGGTAGTGGACCTGTTTCTTAGGATTGCCAGAGAACCAGGGGCCTTTATACTTATTTTCTGTTGAGTCACACTCGGTCCTTTGGCTCTCTTGGTCCAACGTAGCTTAATAGAGATGATAGTTCACCCAAGGTGGCTTGAGCTAACTGCAGGAATGGCCCTCCACCCAGCACCTGCTGGCTGATGGGGTCTGTGGCAACAAGGCAGAACCTTCTTATTTGTGGCTCAGGGGGTGTCCCCCCTCCCCACCCATGCCCCAGGCCTCCCACAGCGGGGCCTCTGACTTCTGCCAAGTGGCCTCCTGTTTCCACCACCCTCAGCCCTCGTCTCCAGCGCCAGCCAGTTCACATTATGCATCCAACCATCCATCCATCCACCCGCTCACCCATCCTTCCACCCACCCATCCATCCTGTGCGGGGGACACAGGGGTGAGAGTCTCTGCCTTCCGAGGGCTCACAGTCAAGCTTGGGAGACAGACAGACAACAGGTAAGGAGAGGGCAGCAAATGGTGAGTATTTGGTAGCATTGCAGTCAAAGAACTGTGGAAAGACAGAAGTGGATAGAGAGAGCAGGAAAGGAGAGGGAAGGGGGCTGACTCCCAAAGATGGAGTAAATGTCTGCCCCAAGACTTAGGGGATGGTGAGCCTCTCTTCATTACCCTCTTCTACAGCAGTGGATTTCAATCTTTGTGTTTTAGTGGCACAGCCTTTTTTGTTCTAAATGAAATTCTATGCAAACCACCAATACATGCAGCAAGTAGAAGGGAATGTTTCAGGTTGGATTGGGGTTGGGGGAGTGGTAGGGTGGTGGTCTCGGGTGTTCTCTACTCAGCCACGTCAAGGTGCGCCTCAGGGTGGCTCAAGGTACCTACTCTGGTTGCTGCTGAGGACACAATTCTGCCTCGGAAGGGCTGGATCCTCACAGAGCCACGGGTGGTTTTGCCGTTCCCATGTGGGCCCGAGCTGGATGGCCACTGTTTTCCTTTGGGGCAGAGATGCCTCAATATATCGGGTGGGATAGAGTGAAGAATCAGCTCCCCACTCTGAGAACAGAGCTGTCAGGCCGCCCTGTAGCTCAGGGCAGAACTGTGTGGTGTGTGTGTGTGTGTGTGTGTGTGTGTGTGCGCGCGCGCGCGTGTGCTAACCTGTAAGGTGGTGTTCCGTCCAGGGTACATGCACTTCCTAGACCTTTGTCACCAGCTAGGGGACAGAAGGCTAAGGCTCATGCAAGGGTTTCAAAAAATGGGGCTCCTTGTGTGGGGCTTTAACTATAATTGACCAGTTGCAGAACACAGAAGACAGTTTTTTTTTTATGCATGCCAGGTGGAAGTCGGTGCCAGGCTGCCTTGCTGTCCTGCAGGGAGACTCCTGGCTTTCTGGGTGCAGGCTTGGGTTAAAAGAAATGTAGCTCCACCCTCCCCCATAAAGCAACTCCCCCCACCCTCCCAGACCTCTGCCTCGTGTTGGCTCATCCTGGCACCCCGAGCTGGGTCCCCTGGTATCAATTTTTCCCACCCCAAGGAGGCTCAGAGCCTCCGTACCCCATTCTGGCCTTGGATGTGTCCTCTTTAAAAAGGGGGCTGCCTCCCAGCTGTGCGACAGGTGTGCAAGGCCAGGCTAGGGAAAGAGTGCTTTCTGGGGCACCTCCGAAGGCAGGCAACTCTTCAAGATCCAAGCCCGGTTCATGGGGTGTGTAGTTGAATGGTTTTAACAATGTTCCATTGTGTTTTGTTAACAGAATTTCCCCACCCCCCAACCCCACCCCTGAATGCAAGGCCTCAAGTGCCCTCTCTCCAGATCCTTTGATTTTGCCACTTTTTCATGCTGCTTGGCCATTTCTCTGACCCCTCACTTTCACCAGAAGTTTTGTGTGTGTGTGTTTTTTTTGGGGGGACAAATTTTTGGTGACATTTGGATTACCAGTGGATTTTCATTAACCATGCTTTCCCTTCCCCTCATTACCAGGGATGCCTAAGATCTGTTTTATAGAGGATTAGGGTGCCTGTGCTATTTTGCAAGTCAAAGTCTAGGAGCTTTTCCGAGAATCAAACACTAAGCAAGAAAAATAAATACATCTAACACAAAGCCCCAAAGCCCCCCCCCCCCAAAAAAAAAATCCTACAAAAAGCACCATTCTGTTCAAACTTGTGGCATTTAGGAAAAGTTTCAGAAATATTCTTTCAAAGAGCCAAGCAGCAGGCTGCCCATTTAAGCTTTGCAACTGTTAGAGGATGTCTCTCTCACAAATCGCTTTGAAAATTTCTCCTTCTCATCCCGAATGATCAAACACCTTCTCTCTTCCTCTCATTTTGCAGTTCTGAATAGAGCTGCCAACTGCTCTCCAGCAGGGCACACCGATTTAGTGCCACACTGGCCAGGCAAAGGATCGACGCAAGATTATTCCTGAACCTGCCTCTCTTTCTTGTCCTCTTTCTTCTGAGCCAAAAGAGATCACATTCAGAGAAGCTGGGGGGTTTCTAGGCTAGGGCAGACTGGGTGCTTTCCAAGGGCCTTTAGGTGGTGCAGGGATGCTGTCTGGCTACCCACAGAGCGGGGATGGTTTTCAAGTGTGCCTTGCTAAAATGCAATAGGAATAATTTCCCCCCACTCCGTTTTGTTTCCAAAGTCAATTTATTGAATGTTAAGTCATAAAGCCAGTGATAGAATTTTAATGAAAAATATCCCATCTCACTCAAGACTTAAAAGAACAAAAATACCCTTACAAACACTGCTTTGAAAAATAATCACATGAACTGTACACGCAAGTCCTTTCTTAAGCTTTATTTAAGAAATCGAGTACTATATATAGTTCAATATATATAAGACACATCCAGTATTGTGTTCCTGATAGCAAGTGCATAGATTTTGTTAAGATATCATTTTTTTCACTCGGTAAAAACGTTTCATGGTCACACGAAGATTAATATTCCCAGCAATTTTGCCCAAGCATGAGAGGAGAGAACAGAACACAGCAAAAATAGTGAACTACAACAGAGATGAGAAACGAAAACAGCGAATTAGCAGAACAGTCGATTCCTGATAAGTGAATAAGCTGATTGTCTGGTCACAATGTTTTATTCACTTATCAGGAATGATTCACAGCACACTGATGCCCGGTGTCCCCTGGCCTGCCAGCTAAGCCTCCGAGCCCATGGATGGCGCCTCCCGGCTGTGGCCCGGGTGGACCTGCCATCTCCCAGGGCAGCCAGCTCCCGGCACACAGTCCCTGGACACTGCAACAGCACTTTGCAAACTCAAAAGGCTAAGTGTGGATTCAAGCTGGGGCTAACTTGACAGTCCTAAGTGCAGACGGGAACTAGTCTTTCTGTCCCCTTCTTTGGAGAATTATTGTTTTTGTTGCTTTTTTCCAAAATAGCAACAAACAAAAAACTGGCTTTGTCTTTCCCTTGTTTTATTTAGCACAAGTATTTTGCCCTGTGCCCAAGAGCAAATATATGTACTTATATATTTTTAAGAAACACGCTTGCACCTCAGGAAGAACTGATTGCCCTTCTTCCCGTACACCCTCCCTCCTACCCTCCCACCAAAAAAAAAAAAAAAAAAAAAAAAAAAAAAAAAAAAAAAAAAGAGATAAATCCCACCCCCCCCCACAGCCCTCTTTTCCCACTAATGTAAGCAGTGGGTTTTCAGAGGCAAACTGATGAGGCTGTGCTCAGCTCTAAAGCCATGGGTGGCAGGAAGGCAGCTCCCAGCTGTGTGGCTTTGGAGCTGGCGGAGGCCACCGTCAGGTGGTGCATGGCCCACGGGGAAGGGCTTCGGGTCTCCCACTTTCCCAGGCCCCCATTCCAGGAGAAAACACGACCCTGGGGCCAGAGGGGCTGCTGAGAGCAGTGGGCAAGGGCCTCAGCACCTCCAGGGAGAAAACTCAGTGTGGCCAGAGAAAGGCTGCCCCGCGCTGGGCGGCCGGGGTCAGGTGGAGCTCGTGCGTCTGAGAAGTTGGAAGGAGAGAGAAGACACGGGCGGGTAAACACTGATGGAATCTTTTAAGAGCACTTTGAGAGCAGTCAGATTCCTGAGCATAAGAGATGGGCAGGAAAGGGAGGAGGGCAGGTGGCTTATGTGTAGGAGAGCATGTAAGGAATTGTTTTTTTTTTTTTTTCCTTCTCTCTCTCTTTTGGATAACTGGGGTTGGGGTGATAGTGGAGGGGGGCAAGGCTTTTTCCTTCGAGTTAGGCTCAGCCAGCAGGCAGTGTGTGGATGCACACGACATTATTAGTTTTCACTTGGAAATGGACGATAGACTCTGAAGACTTGAGCATGACAAACGTCACCTCCCTCTCCCCCCGCTGCCCCCACCAGACTGAGGAGCGCTTCCTTTCGAGCACTTGGAAATACTTCTTTCCTCTTCCATTAGTTTTAATAATTCAAGCTGCTCCTGGATTCAATTAGATCTTAAAAATAAATAATTTAAATTACTTTTCTATACATATCTACTAATGGATGGTAACACACAGGCGTCCTATAAATTTAACCCTTTTCATGTCTATTCACCAGGTGAGTTTATTTGTTGCTTCCCTCAAGAACGCACCTCTTTTTGAAATGGGAGTAGTTTCTAGGAAGAGTTTGCTATGACACTGGACTAGTGGGTAGGCAGAAGGAACCCCAGGTCTGCTGCTTCTCTTTCTAAGTTTCTTAAGATCAGGCAGCAAAACCACACAAGGGATGGAGAAGAGGAGGGAGGGGGAGGAAGAGGTGAGACGGAGGAAAAAAAGAAGGTTAAATGATCCCAAGTGGTCAAAAGACCGTAACAAGTCTTGGCAAATTCAACTCTATAGGCCATTCATTAAGTGAACCACAGGAACAAGTATAAATCTTGAAAGCAGTGGTTAAAATGAGCTGTTGTACATAAATCAAAGGTGGCTGGTACAGCTTCCCCATCCCCCAAATCAGATATTCACTTAGGTGGAATCGACTGTATCTTTTTACACGACATATAGAAAAAAAACAGATACGTGCAACAGTGAGGTGTTTAGATGTACTACCAACATATAATGACTACCAACAATACAACACGCAGAGAGAAACAAGTATTAGGAAAATGGTTTAATATTGGAGACAGAGGCAAAAAACTGCATCACACAATAACATACGTTACAAAAATAAGTCTGACTGTTTCAACTACACGGTTATGTTCACAATGAGGACAGAAGAATCGGAAAAAACTTGATCTAAACAGCAAAAAAGCAAACCCCTAAAGTTTTAACTAATACATTTATCCACTTAAAGTGACTTGAGTACGTCTAAATCTAATTACCTTATTGTGTAACTGCACGATACAGAATAAAAAGTGAAACTTACCGCCGTATTTTAAGACAAAATTCTAATGCTAGATATAAGCAAAGGGAAAAAAGAAACCAAGCCAAAGTTTTTAATTCTCAAAAGAAAAGCAACTTTCTTTCTATCAACCGGAAATCAAACTTGAAATCAGTCATTGTCAGGGGCCCCCTAGAGTAAGCCACAAAAATTTCCATTTTTTTTAAATCTCCAGTATAAAAAGTTCCACTGGTACAAAATGCATAAGTACAATCAGTTGTAGAAATAGGAAAGCCTGCGTATGTTTTTTTTTTTTTGGCTCAAATTCCATCAAACAACAAAATCCAAATGCATCAATAAAAGAGAAACAATACTCAAATGGTCTTACAGTTTCCACTAGGTTGCATTAACTTTGGCTTTTCTCAGACAATATTTAAAAACTATTTTGTAATTCTAAACAAAATGATATTATTAATCTACAAACAACAATTCTCACAGCACAAAAAACACAAATACTTTTTTTTTTGTATGACATTATTCAAAAAGGTAATGAAACTACAGGTTTTTTTAAAAGTTTATTTCTTCTTGTTAATTAGCACTTAAGATAATAAAAACAGAAACAGTAAAATGATTCCAGAGTAGCACAAGCCAAAGAACTATAACCCCTATGGTGAAAGAAAGATGAACTTGTTACGCCTTTGAGGACTGCCATTTTATCACAATTCTCTAATTTAGTTTAAAAACAACTATTGTCTACGCTTGATTTAAAAAAAAAGCAATTTCCCTGTGTGTTTGTTTTTTCTTCTGGCACAGGCCCTCCGCACTTGTGCAGACTTTTCCTTTTGATATTAAAAAATGAACAAAAGGGCAACTCGTCTCTGAGAAGAGGTACCTTTTTACAATGAAACATGCAAAGAAGGAATGGACTTCCCCTTACAAGTAACTAACTGCCTGATTGCCTGCAAAATGTGCAAGGCTCTACTCGAGGTGCCCACACGGACCTCCTGTAGCTGTGCTCCATTTCCTTGGGGCGGGGGAGAGCGTAAATGGGCAGGAAATAGGAAAAAGGGGCAGGAGGTGGGCACTCGGCTTCAGTGAAGAAACCAGAAAATTCTCTTTTGCGATTTGCATCATTGTTGCATGGAGAGCTCCTGACTGAGAGTATCGAACAGGAAACTCAAAGGGTGTTCTCTCGTGTGTCTGTGCAGGTGCCTTCTCCACACCACCACGTACAGTGGCCACCACGAGAGGGGCGTGTGCCGGCACTTTTGCTTCTAGGCTGTTTGCTGTAGGAAGTACAAAATAGCCCTCAGAGGGCAAAGGAAGGCCCCAGCAGTGGTAAACACGTGTGAGGGGTAATACAAATCATCCTGCGTTAGAAGTGCATGTGCTATAAGAAGGAAACTGGGTTTTTGTTTCTTTTCTTTTTTCTTTTTTTTTTTTTTTTTTGCATCATTAGAGGCTCGTCCTTTCCACCCCAGGGCTATCACCAACACACACATACTTAACCAAACGGGGTGGTGAGTGGGGAAGAGGGCAGGAAAGGGGTCTGGCAGTTTCTGAACTGTGTTGGAGAAAAGGAGCGGCCAGCAGCCTGCTTCCAGGAGGGCTGGCGCTGGCTTGTGGCTGCACCGCTGATGACACTAGGGTCTGCCATCTGCTCGTGGGAAGTGAGAGTCATCATAACGTGGCACTTTAGGAGGTGGCAGCGGGAACTGGTGTGGGATGTTTGGTTATAAACTGTGGCAAAGAATTGGGTTGCTTAGAGGGTCAGCCCCCCGAAATGCGTCCCGTTAAAAAGAAACAAACCAAAAAAAGCAGGGAACCGGCTTCTCACCCAGATACTGTGCTTATTCAGAGGTATCTACTGGGGATCAAAGACTCCCCAGCCAATGGCCGATTAGAAACATTATTCAGGAGTATTTGGGGAAAAAAAAGTGCAATCCCTCCAAAGACCACCCCACCAAAAAGTCTATGAAAATCTTCTGAACTAGAACATACCAGTAAATTTGATCTCAAAAGCAAATAGAATTTTCTGAAAAAGATTTAAGAATTTCTACCCTTCCCCCTTGGAGAGCTTAACCCATAAATGGCTTTGAATGAAAACTGAAGTAGGACTTCTGGCAGTACATGAATAATTCTTTTTTTTTTTTTCCAATGACTCCGAATAATCAAAAGCCAAAAAAAAAGGTAGGGGAAAAACAAATTGGAGAGCATTAACGTTTATCTTTTTCCCTTTCAACCAAGAATTAGGACCTCAAAGTGGTAAAAACAAAGGACAACCCAAAGTGCAGGAGATATACACAAACTAAAATAGTGACAGTATAAAAAGGTATCAACGTTCCAGATAGCTCTGGGTAGAAAGGGTTAAAAGTTCAAAACTTTCTCACCTTAGAGGTTTCCATAGATCATGAAGAAGATACATTGTGAGGTTGCCTTCAAAGCAATTGATGCGAAAGTGGTTAAAAAAGTGAGGCATGGGTACTTGTACAATGTTTTACAAAAAACATCATAGAGAAATAACAAACAATAACAATTCCAGGCAACAAGACCACAGGATAGCAAGTTAACAAACTTTGTAACCTCTTTTTTTGTTTTTCATTTTTTAAATATTAGGGATTTATACAAAACACATAATAAAATACCCATGTTATCAAATTACTTCTCACAAGAAACACACTGAAGCTCTAGGAAGAAAGTACCTTTGGAATTTGGCACTATATATTTTCACTTTTTTTTTCTTTAAAAGAAAAAAAAAAACAGATCACATTTTGCTGAACACAAACACATCTAAATAGTCCACAATAAAAAAAAAATGACATCAATGCTTCACAAGCCAACACAAAAACTTATTCTGGAATAGGGTTGTTTTTTTTCCCCCCCTCACATGAAATTTTTTTTTTTTAAGCAAACAACTTTTTTTTTAAATTCTTTTTTGTTTTGTTGAAGTAAACCAATTCTAAGCTTGTCTTATCGACAAAGGACATTAAAGACTCATGATGAAACCACAACTGAATTCACGGAAGCACCAACGTGACAGTTTTACAGTAACCTTTCTTCTGTACATTGAGACAGTATAAAATATAGGTATTTCATGTGCATTAAACCATGGATTGTCTAACTGTGAGTCAGTTCAGCAAAAGGTGACACAAATAGGTAGCATTTGCCCCAAAACAGGGTAAATATTTTCTTATACTAATCTACAAAAAGTGGTTCTATATATATATCTTAATGAGAAAGTGAGCCACCTAAAATGGCCTTATCAAAAAACTTTACACTGCCTGAAAAATGTAAAAACTATTACAGACCTCTAGAGACTTAAAATCAGACAGTTTTTTTTTTTTTTCTCAAACTTTTTGGAAGTAGTCTGTTAGCAACCAACATTCTGTGTCCCTGGATACATATTGCTATTGTTACCAGTGACAAGGACGAAAGCCAATCCCTGTATAATACTTTCAAGTCTGTTTTATGAAAAGAAAAAAAAAAAAAAAAAAAAAAAAGAATAAGAAAGAAACGTTTTTGCCACAGGTTTTTTTTTTCTTCTTCTAGAATTAGTTTGTCTAATAATAAATTTCAGTCTTGCATGAATGTAGCAATGTTTTTCACATTGACTTCCCAGAATTCATAGCTAGATGAGGTCACATGCAAATTTCAGAGGTCAAACTAGATCAAAGGTCAGTAGGAGAACCAAATATGATGTGAGGTCAGAAAGACAGCAGAAACAATGATGGGACGATGAAACTTTTTTTTTTGAGACGCCACAGGGACATGCTAGGCAAACGATGAACTAACGGGTATGAAGATGTCTGGGGAAAAAACAAGGAAGAGTAAGAAGTTACACAGAATCTATGCAGTAGCAACAAAATCACTTTCAAGGTTGCGGGAGAAAAACTAAATGCGAGTCCTAGGTTATTAGGGAGGCTGCGAGCCATTCATGTAACTGGCATTTCTTACAGTCTTGATCCACAGCACAATGAGACCCCAAGAGAATCCATCCAGAGAGAGCGAGAGGGGATGGATTCGGGGTGTTTGGGGTGACGGGAGGGGTCCAGTTCCAACAAATGTCACAGACGGGGAGAGTCAGACGACCGAACTTTTAACTAGATAATGGAAGTTACGAACAAAATAATCAAGACAGATACGAACAACGAGAGGATAAAGCATGAACTTCAGGTCTAGGGTTCAACGGTGAAAAAAAGCCCATTCCTAGAAAATTCCTCCGGAGACTACTTCAGAAGGATCTAGCTAGCAGAGAGCTGCTCTTTAGGTATCCAATAAGTTAACAATAGGCAATAAATAACTTCCATTATTTCTGAGGCAGTAAAAATTTTGTATAAAAATAGAAATGCTTTTTTTACAAATAAAATTTACAGGCCTGTGGCTTTCTTTTTTATTTACGTATTATTTATGTATTATTTATTTTTATTAAATTTATCTTTCAAGAAACATCAAGTATTGTCACTCGTTTTTATTTTATTTTTAAACCCTGTAGCTTTAAGAAACAGATCTCTAAATCTTTTTTTTTTTTGTTTTTTACATTAATCCTTTCTAGAAACTAAAATAAAAACGATAACAAAAGAAGACGACCAGTGTAATAATCTGACCAATAAGTGGCATGTGTCTTTGAACCCTAAAAGAAAATCCTACTTCTGAAAATGAACCGGTAGAGTGGAAAGACGTTTTGTTCTGTTTTGAGGCAGCGCTTCCGGCTGTTAACTCACCCCGGGCCCCCCACTTCAGGCCGGCTGGTACCCCCTAACCATGGGAGCCTCGGGACACCAGCCGTTTCCCAGTTAAAATCGCACCTTGCGCGTCTGCTTGCCTTTGAAATCCTTAAGATGTCATTTATTTGTGCGTGTGTGTATTTCTTTAAAAAAAATAACAAAAATGCCAAAACAGAAACAAAAACAAAAACGAAAAAAAAAATAAAGGTAAAAGGAGATTCAAACCGCAAAACAAAGGAGAATACAGTGGCACAAGTGGAGGAGGAATTTACTCGATAGAAATAAGGTAGCCCGAGTTTTAATTATGGCGAACTGGGTGGGGTGGGAGGGCAGGGGAGGTGGAGCCTTATTGTAAAAACCGTCTCTCTTGGTACAGGTTGGCAACGCGGTCCTCCTCTGCCTTCCCTGTTGAGAACAGGCGGGCTCGTGGGACTTACCCTAAGAAAGCTTAAAACAAGAGCAGGGAGCCTCTGGGGCGAGGATCAGTACGGTTTGCTGTCGTTTTTGGAGCGCTTCAGCTGGACCTTCAAGCGTTTCATGCCAATCTGGAAGCCATTCATGGCCTGAATGGCCGCTTGCGCAGACACGGGATTGTCATAGCTCACGAAACCTGGAAAACACAGATGGGGAAGTGGGAGGGAGGGGAAACTGAGGTTAGGGGAGGGAGGCCGGGGCTTCACGGGGCAGCCGCTGCCCGGCCACTGCCAATGACCAGCCCCCTGGTTTCAGTCTCACTCGCCTTGACTTATGGTGTTGGACTGGCCACTCACCAGCAGTGGAAAAGCTGGCTGGCTTGGTAATTTGGGATCATGCAGAACGAAACCCTCCTCCAACGATGCCAAAAGCTCCAACTCAGCTGAGTGAGTGGCTTTCATCTCCATTTACTGAGGGCACTGGGCAGGTTAGAAAGCACAGCTTCCAAAAGCTGTGGTATAAATGGTTTGGGGCTGGGAGGGTCCCCAAAGGCTCCCATGGCCCAACCACAGGAGGCTGAAAGGCAGGATAATTAAGGGAGTGGATAATAAGAGGTACTGGCAGACACCTTCACTGGCTTTTGTTCCAATGCACCATATATATTCTTAGACAGAGCTCAGTCCCTTTAGCTATAGGATGGGGTCAGTTATTGAATTAGCTCTAGAATCATTTATCCCATGGCTGAGAGGAACCCAGGGAAATGCTGGGCATTTCTCCTTATTGTCAATTTCCAGTTTCAAAGCATCAGTGAATTCAACAGAATGGAAAGTGCTACCTCATTTCCTTTCTGGGTACCCCTTTTGGTCTTGGAGGGAAAACAGTCTCAAGAGCTCAGGGTTTTAGCAACCCATCTAAGAGTTCCCGGTACCTTTCGCTGTTGCAACCACCACCACCACCACCACCACCACCACCACCACCACCAATGGTAGGTGGGGCACACGTTTTGAAAAAAGAACAAAGGTATTGAGATCAATGACTCTTTGCAAAGGCTCACACACATATAATCTGTTCTGACACTGGGGGCATGGCGGGGCAGGGGATGGGGAGCAGTGTAAGCAAAGCTTTGGTTAATGCAAACGTGCTGAGCTTGAACAGTGCCTTCTCTTGGTGTGGAGAGGAAGCTATTCTACTTACTTAATCTCAGTTCTGAAAATCAACTTTCAGAAGGTTCTAGACTAAGCTCCCCCATCTATCTATCATTAAAGTTGAAAGCGCTAGAGAGAATTCCTGGACAAACTAGGGGAGGAAGAAAAAGACATCAATATACTTTCAGCAGCATTCTCTATTCAGTCAATTCAAGAGGGCATATGACACAAGGCAGAAAAGGCTACTCAGGCGCAGGCTGCATTGCAAAAGGTTGCTTAAATTTTTATTAAATCAAATTCCCAGTAAATGTGATCCTGGATCCAAGATTTCTGCTCTGACTTGACTTTCTCCTCTCCCTCTGGGTCTTTGGCTGGAAGTAGCAAGATGATGAGAGAATGGAAATGGGTCAAGGCTGAGGTGGATGACAAAGGCTGGCCAACAGGTAGGAATGGGGGAAGGGGGTGCCACCTGTGGCTAGCAATCCAGCAACCTGGGGCCCCAAGACCCAAGGCTGGCTCTCTAGGAAACCTGGGTGGGGGTGGCAAGGCTTTTTAATCCAAAAGGGAACCACAGTCCCAAATGCTAAATGCAACTGGGTGCTGATACCCTTAGCTAGAACTTGCATTATTAGGGACACATTGGTTAAGCAGTTTGTGGGCCAATGGGATCTCTTTGCAAGGCAGTAAATATTTTCTCAAAACCAGACCATGAAGCCCAATCCATTTCTGGTCTCCAAATAAGCCCAGGATATTGTTGAACTGTGAGGAATGTAGAGGTCTGGCTGAAAACCTTGTGCAGGGAAGCCTCCCAAGGTTAAGGTCTTAAAGATACACATACCCTAGACAACAATTTAACTTCCACCTTGCTTTCTCCTGAGCCACTAGGAGGGGGTTTGGAGAGCTGCCACAGCTGGAGCAGTTGTATCATGGGATGAGGCTGACAAAACGGTGACTCTAAATAGGTGACAGACTGATTCCCTCAGCCACAGAGGCTTTGGGCCTTCCTCAGTAATAGTGCAGAAATTAGAAAGACGTTAATGGATGATGGAGTTTCAGAAGCCAAAACCCATTACCAGTTCAGCCAAATAGTTAACATTTGAGTTTTTAGCCATTTGACAACCAGCCCTCATCTGAGGTCTTTCTTTCTACCATACAACTTTATATGCGCTGCTTCTGGCCCATAGCTCTTCTGCTTTCTTTATTTCATTTTATGCCACTGTTACTACCTACCCACCAACCTCATTTAGGCAATTGCAGCAGTGATGAAAACAAATGTTTTATTGCAAAATGGGCCAAAGCTTGCCAGACGAGTTAATAAACATTCTGAACGTTCTGGCCTCTAAATTAATTTAGGGGCTAAAAGGGTCCTCTACCCCCTCCCCCAAAAAGCAAACTCTCTTTTCCTGGTGTAAAACATGAGCCACGTGCAGAGCACAAAACAGCCAGCTGTGGGGGGTTGGGGGGGACAGCATGGCAAGGTGGGCACCAAGACACTGGTTGTGTCGTTGCACTTCTGTGCTCTAGGTCCGCTCGCATGGCTCCCGCCCTTCCGGTGCTTGAACCCCATCAAACGCTGTGTGTTTTGTCACGAGATATGCCAACCTCCATCCTTGTGCACGAGGAGGTGTGATTTGGCCGGCAGCCTGGGCCACATCCTTCCTGTGATTGAGTTGATTCGTGTGGGTGTGTGTGTGTGCCCTCAACACAATCCATCCCAGTGCATGAGTCCTAACAACCCGGAGGGGTAAGGAATCTGCTGCGGGGTATCTGCCGTGGCCCTCTCTACCTGGAGAGTCCGCGCTCCAATCTGTCAGCTGTGTATTTCCACCTGATAAAGTTTATGGTCCAATTTATGGGGCTTAAAGAAACTGCTATGGCTCTATGATGAAAGATTATTAGATGTATGTCATAAGACACTATAATGGTACATTCTACAACATTACCTAATGGATGAGGCGTGTAATTTCCCAGATCGCCTTCCCTTTTTTTTAAACTTTTGCCAAAATCTGCTTACATGTGTCCAGAAAAGGAGGAAACACCTCCACACAAGGTGCACACTATCCTGACTTCCCAGATTATCTGCCCTTTGCATTTTCCTTCCCAGGACCCCTTGCTTGGTAACCTACTGTAAAAGTCTGGCTTGGTTTCTTTTGCATACCAAAGCACTTGCTCAGATTGGTCTGTTTGTCAATGAAGACTTTAGCAGAGATAACATTTCCAAAAGGCATGAACATCTGCAGAATGTCCTGGTCTCCAAATTCCTGTGGAAGGTGGTAAATAAAGAGGTTTGCCCCCTCTGGACCTAAAGAAGAAACAAACAAACAAAAACTCAGAGAAAGGAATCCCTTGTGCCTTCATCCCCAAAGGCTCTTCTTAGAAGTACTGAACATACAGCTAAGCACTGGCTGTCTCTCCTACTAGAAGAGCACAGAACAGATGGGTAAATGTCAATCAGATTCTCCTGATTTCCAAAGAAGCACTGGTTAAGAATTGCCTCCTTTGCAGGAATAATCTTCCAGGGGTCACATGTGTTTACTGCACATTGGCACACACATTTTCAATCTCCCCTTCATGGGAGTGAAGGTGGGGTGTGGATGAGGGCGAGAAATTATCATTTTCCTGCATGGCCAAGTCTGTAGCATGCACACTAGCTCTTGGAGGAGAGAGTGTCCTGTGCATTCTAAACAAATTGCAGCAATTTAGGAATAACGGATATAGCAGTAATGCTGCTTGGATTCTGCAATCATTTACCTAATTATCCAGCCAGTTCTGATTTGCCAAATCTCTTAACACACAGTCTAATAATCATCTTTATTAGAAATGACTGGCAATGAGTCAAGGCAGGGAAAAAAAAAGGTGGCTCGAGTCTCATGCCTGTGATCAGAATTACAGCACGGGAACAAAGGCTTGCAAATGAAAGCACTGGCCTTAGAGGCGAGTCAAAGAAGAAGCTAAGCCCAGCTCTTCAATTTTCCCTGGGGCTTTCCAGAAAATACAAGAAACAAGGGCAGAATAGGGAACGTGTCCTGACTTATACTAGTTGGAGAGGTAAGCTCTCATAAGTAAGCTTCCCAACTCTCTCCCTGTCTCCAGAAGGGCTACCGGAAGGTTCAAAGCAGCAAAAGGGAAAAGGAAGGAAGGGAATCCAAAAGAGCCCACAGAACGTAATCATCATCCAGCGTGTAACCGGCCAAATGCTTTCCAGGTCAAAGGCCCTGGGAGGGGTGGTGGCGGAACCTTCTGGAAAGGCCCTGGGACTAAAGGGAGCGTGAGGGCGGGATGTCGCCTTCTGGGCATGACCTCTAGGAGGCACTGCACAAGTGAAATAATTTCTGCCCCTGGCTTCCAGGACTGCCTCGTTCCTTGGGAAGGCCCTTGGGGACTGGCCACCATGGGCTCCCTCCATGAAGAGGGGGTCTACGTGTATGGGTTGGAGAAAAAAGAAAATGGGGCTAAAAGAACTTTGGAAAGATGAAATGGCTAAACATCTTTGCCAAGAAAAGTCAAGGCAAGTTTTCCCCTCACAAGAAATAAATAAATCATAAAAGAACAAAAATGCTCTAATGAATGGGCTTTGCCCAAGACTTCTTGAGGCACATTTCTGAAGCCATGGAAATGAAGCGTTTCCTCTATTCGAGTGTTTCTGGGCTACTGTAACTCAGCGTATCATGCACTATCTCCGTGGACGGACCCACACACCAATACAGGGGGACCGCTGGTACTTTAAAGGGATAGCTGGCAGGGCTTAGGTCCCCAAATGTTCCCTAGTTTAAGAAAACGTCTATGAAATCAGAACTTAATAGGAATAAACACTGGGAATGGATGTTCTCAGAGGCACTTATCCTCTGCAAAAGAGATATAGGTCAAATCTGGCTCCACCCAGCTTTGATGTCCTTTCTAAATAAAAGATCTAAATAAAAGAGCCAAACATACAAACGAGGATTAACAGGACACAATTTGAATTGGGAAGTGCATCTCACTTCCTGAAGCCTGGGGAGGAAACAATTTTAATGCACTAGGACTGAGATGACTGGCTCCCCCTGAATAACCCTGGTGTTCTGGAACACTGTCTATTCTGATGCACTCGAGCCAGAAAGGGAACCAAGAAAATGCGGAGACAGGCAAAAAAGCCCAAGCAGGCTCTGTACTTCTGTCCATCATTTTTCCAGGAAGAAACGCCAACAGCATCTCCCATTGCTTATCACATCCCCCCACCCCCAACCCCAGATTTTTCCTACACCAAGAAACAGCTTGATTTCACGAAACCTCAAAATTTTAACATTCAAATGAGATAAAGGTGATGTGACATGGAAAAACCTCCCTTGAATGTCAATTAAGGCAGCTTTTGCCACAGACACCAAGGGTAAAGAAATTTGTTTTTTTTTTGAAATTAGTTTTCACCTGCGTATCACTCTCTCCCTTACATAGCAGTAAAACTCTGCTAAGGAATCACTTGCCGGTTGGATTCCTTCTACTACACAGAAGTGACTGGAACTGCTGTAGTGACCCGTCACGTTGTGTCCTTCTCATAGGCCACCTTGTGGAGCTCAAAGCCCTGGGGGTGCTTTGTGGGCCTCGAGTTGGAAGAGGCTGTTGGGTACCCGGGGTTTCCTTTCGGGTCTCCAGAGCTCTCACTCACTGGGTGGGTGACTTGCTTCTTGCAAAGGACAAAGGGAAGAGGCAGGGGTCAGAGGGCACTTAGGGATGGCAAGGAAGAAGGGGATCAACTTCCCGAGAACTGGATCCATGGGGGTGCCGTAACCCTTCAGAAGACTGGGTTGGGGAAGACAGTAAATCTATTCTTTCCAAAGCCAGGTTGGCCCCTTTTCTTGGGGGAAAAACATACATCAGGGTACACAATTAAATGTATCAAGTCACCTTTCACTCTTTTCACTAAAGGAGTGGAAAATCTAAAGTCCAGTTTTGTACTGGAGTTCATTAAGGGATTTTTCTTTCTTCCCAACATCATTCACTTTGTGTATCATGTTTTACTTAAATGAGTATTAAGATGGTTTGAGTTTCCTGAGCATATGCTAATAGGGTGAGAAGGTGATTGGAAGTGAGGTATGAGAAGGCAGGAGATGATTAAAAACAAAAACCAAGAAACACCAAATGCAAAAAACAAAACAAAAACCCTAAACATGCTATCAGTAGCCCAAATACTTTATTATCAACAATTAAGGGCAGGTGATAGTTATTTTGAACGATTTTATGCTAATCCCGGGGTGGGGGTGGTAATTACTGCCCAAGCAATCCCAAAAGCTCAAGGCGAGGACATTTTAGGGCAGTGGGCTGGGGTGGAGAAATTCCGAGAAATGCGGTTTGAGGGCCCAGATTTTACCCTCACACTACTGAATCGTGGGTGTTTGGTGCTGCAGTGCTCATTTGCTGTAGGGCCTGGCCAGCTGACAGATTAGGGACAGGCATTCTCTAGCTCGCACAGGGAGGATGCCCCTAACTTTACAGGACCCTTCCACTGTCCCCACCTATCACAAGTGTTCAGACCCCAGACAAAGGAACTAAATCCAGGCTTCGCTTTGGGTTAGGGCCTCCCCCTTCCCATCCCGATGAAATGCATTTGTCAGAACTGTTGTGCATGTTTTGAAAACTTACAACAGTCACGGCTGAGATTAAAGATAAAGCAGAAATGGTGAGAAGTAACTTAGATTTTCATACGTCTTTCATTTTTAATGGTCCTTATGTTATCGATGAGCAGGAAGTCACATTTTCCTTTCTTTTCTCATACATGAGTATTTTTTAAACTGTGCCCCTTAAGGTTCCCAACTGCACAAAGCAGAACTCTTCTATTTCTTGCAAAACACCATGTTCAAAGTCAAAGTAGTTGACCAAAGCAGTTTGGGAGTATGGGGTAAGGGGAAAAGAGAAGGGAAAGAAACTTTTAAAATTCTGCATCAGTACTTCCCTACTCTAGCTTCTTTCCCCATATTCTAAAAGAATCAGAAAGCGAATAAATATGTTGCAGATTTTGCTTTAAAGCAATTTTGATTAGAGAGGAAGAAACCAAAAGGAGGAAAGAAAAAGAGACATGCTAGCCTTATTTGAATGAGCTCGTTTGCCAATTTATAATGAGCTTTCATTTATTCTTAGCATTAACTTCCTGAAGTTTATTTTGCTATCCTGGCAGAGAAGCAAGGCAATCAATCACTTATTTGCTCCCCAGGAAGGCCCTCAATTTAACAAAGAACAAGTTAATCCTAAGCAGGGGTTTATCGTTAATGTGCAAACTATGCCCGTCTACACAGTCCCAGGCCACGGGGACCCCCACAAACCACGGGGCACACGGGAGAGTGTGCTGCACCCACAAAAAGCTGTGTTGATTCGTCCCCTGCTACACTGCGGAGCCTGTATTTCGGGTGGGGAATAGGTGGTCCACGGTGATTTGGAGGAGGGCTGGGGTGGTTGGCGAGGGTGGCAAGGGTTGGGGGTGTGGTCCTGGCAATTTTTTGATGGCAGTGAGTAATGATTAATTGCACCTAACACCCAACGGGTGAGGACTTCATCAAAAGAGATGGATGATAAAATTAATCCAAAGAACAAAGAGATCTAAGACTGCACAGGAAAGAAGAAAAGGTTACAATAAACGGTCTGTGCCTGTCAGGTTTCTTAAAACACACACACCCGATGCATGCGCGCAAAGCAAAACCAGGACTGGTGAATATAAAGCAACCGGTTTCTCTTAAGATCCTGGCACCGCCTGGCTTCCCTGAGCGCTCCGGGGCGGAGGGCCGCCCCGCTGGCCTGGCCTGGCGCGGACAGGCACGTACCTTCCTTCTGGCTGCCCGCCGCGCTCTGCTGCTGCAGCAGGCTCTGGCTGTAGAGTGTGGGCAAGGCGGCGGCCGCGTACTGCTGTATTCCTGAGTAGGCCTGGGTGAGGGCGTCCATGGTGCCCGCCGTGCCGTTGGTCAAGCCCGTGGCGCCAAGTCCTCCGTTCAGAGCTGCCATACCTGAGAGCATTTGAGCAACTTTACAAAAAACCCAACAATAGAGAAGAGAAACAGCACTTATTCATTAGTGCTTTCCAAAGGAGGTTCGAGAATCATCTGACACGAGGACAACAGAGAGTGCATGCGGCGGGCACACTGACGTAACCCCACAGGAAATTAAAGACGAAACCATGAAGTCGTCAACCACGAAATGGGTAAAACAAACACACACACACACAGACAAAAAAACAAAACCCCAGAACAGCCACCACCCCGAACCTGAGCGAGGATAACCCTCAGGTCCTCGGCTAGCGGTCAGAACTCACAGAGGCACTGGTTAGACGACACAGCTCAACTCCATGCACAGTGCTACTGGCAAGGACTTGTGCTACCTTCTCGGGATAAAAGCCTTCTGTGTCTCAGAGCTAAGATGCATGTAAAAATACAGCGGTGGCTGAGGGCTGTAACATCTGCACACTGAAGTCCATTTACTAGACATCTTGAGGAGCCATAGGATGAAGCAAGGGGCTGGGGAAGGACAGGATGAAATAAAGCTTTTCTCCCTTCAGGCTGTCCTGGGAGGACACGGTAGAGAGACTGTCCTCTGAGCACCAGCGAGCAGGCAGATTCCTTAACCTGAACAGTTGATGGGTGTTGTCAGGGGCTGTTCCAGTTTGCTAATGCTGCCGGAATGCAAAACACCAGAAAGGATTGGCTTTTATAAAAGGGGTTTATTTGGTTACACAGTTACAATCTTAAGGCCATAAAGTGTCCAAGGTAACACATCAGCAATTGGGTACCTTCACTGGAGGATGGCCAACGGCATCCGGAAAACCTCTGTTAGCTGGGAAGGCACGTCTCTGGCGTCTGCTCCAAAGTTCTGGTTTCAGAATGGCTTTCTCCCAGGACGTTCCTCTCTAGGCTGCAGCTCTTCAAAAATGTCACTCTTAGTTGCTCTTGGGGTGTTTGTCCTCTCTTAGCTTCTCCAGAGCAAAAGTCTGCTTTCAAAGGCCGTCTCCAAACTATCTCTCATCTGCAGCTCCTCTCTCAGCTCCCGTGCATTCTTCAGAGTGTCCTTCTTGGCTGTAGCAAGCTCGCTCCTTCTGTCTGAGCTTATATAGGGCTCCAGTGAACTAATCAAGGCCCATGCTTAATGGGCGGGGCCACACCTCCATGGAAACTCTTCAATCAGAGTCATCACCCACAGTTGGGTGGGGCGTCTCTCCATGGAAACACTCAAAGAATTACAACCTAATCAACACTGATACGCCTGCCCACACAAGATTGCATCAGAGATAATGGCATTTTTGGGGACATAATACATTCAAACTGGCACAGGGGCCAAACTGTAGAAGAGCCTGGCTGATCAAGGACTGAGGTATAGGAAGAACTGCAGAGACTGGAAGGTCCTCCTTCAATACTGAAGGCTGGACACGGAACGTTGAGGGCTTGCACCTCCCCATATGGGTAACAACAGGTGCCAGTTTGTGTGTGTGTGTGTGTGTGGGGGGGGTGTCTTCCCAGGGAAGAGCCCCAGGTTGTGCTTCCAGGGCCCTGGAGGGTCACCTGGACTGTGTGTGGGGTCTCGGCTACTCCTGATGGGAACTGGATGCCGGATGCCGTCGTACTTCCTCGATTTTCCCCCTTGTGCCTCACTGCTCTCTTGCTCGATTATGTTTGCTGTCACATTTTTTTCCCTGAATACCAAAACGAGCAACTTTATAGACTGCTAACTTTCCCATAAACCTGAAAGTGCAAGAGGTGACAAGACGTTTGCCTTCAGTTCCCCTTGTGGTTAATTTTTTTTTATTTTTAAAAACAGATCTGTTTCTGGGAAGAACTTACTGAAAACATTGACGAAAACCTTGATGGAATTAGGACTATTGATTAGACATATCAAAATAGCCAAGAGGACTAACTGTGGAACGAATGTGAAGGAAGTCTGGTGAGAATAGAGTCCACTAAGATAAGGACGCTTGGAAATTAATTACACAGAGGAGGCAAATACTGGATTGGCCTGGACGCCCCTACGACGCCCCTGCTTGTTCTCCCGGGGAAACAGGAGAGGGCGGATATGGTGCTTACTCCATCGCCTGCTCCTGCCACTTTGGCAACCTCGTGGATTCAAAGGCCACGTGTCAGGCGTGATTGAGGCCACCGGCTCGGCAGCAGAGGGACCTCAGGGTCCTCAGCTCCAGTGTTCTCCCGTGGTGGGTGGGCTGGGGTGGCGGGGAGAGTCTGCAGGATGGAATGCAGGGAGAGCCGACTGAAAAGGAAGAGGATCCCAAGTAGGATTTGTAATTACAAACCAGGTGAAAGTGGCACCAGCTGGTAGAAGTCTGGTTGAGTCTACTTGAAGGTTCCGATTCTAAAGTCTATTCTCTTTTGTTTTAGGGTCATGAAAATAGGTGCCAGCTAAAAGCCTGGAGATCGCTTGCCTGCCTCCTTGCGCTAAATTATTCCTCGGATTCGAATTGCGCTTCTGCCCTCACTGCCTCTTTACTCCCCTGCACCCATTACTCTCAAGGCTGATAAAAGACTGGGGAGTAATTTTGGTTTTTCCCTTTCTGGCCTTATCTAATCATTGCCCTCCTAATATTTGGGTGAATGAATGCAAAGGCAGCAGGTCGTGTCCTTTATGCGAGAGGGGAGAGGAGGGTCTACGCTGGCTCAGGAGATGGCTGGGCACTGTTCACGAGGTCGGCTGGTTTCGTCTCTGTCTGGCCATTGGCGGGTCTGGGAGTGCAGACAGCCAGGTCCCCAGCGTGGAAGAAACCCCCTGCGGGACAGTGAGTGCTGCCCTGGCAGCCGGTTCCGCTCACGCCCCGAGGTGTGTGGCTCCAGATGGGCATCGTGCCTGCGGAGTTACAGGACCTGCCCGACAACCTCGGGCTGAAGGGAGCAGCCCTAAGCGGCAGGCACCCCAGAATCACCTGTCAGTCCAGGACGGTGGGAGCACGGCTCCCCACGATGCCCTGTCGACGGCGTCTGGGTTCTCGGGATAGGGACCCTGTGAGAACCTTCTGGCAATCTGTGGCCTTCACCCTTGGCTTCTCCAGGGGGTGGATGCATAGGGGCATTTAACTGCCCCTTCATTTCAAGGGATGTTTCTTAGCAAAATGGGGAAAGAGCTAGAAGTAGGCAATCTATTTTCCTGACCTGGACAATAAAAAGAGGCATGCGCTAGAGGGACAGGAGATGAGGAGGGGTGACTTCTGCAGTTATGCAAGTTTTAGGACTAAATAAGAATCTTTGTGACACCTGTGGCTGGGGAGGTGACATCCCAGGCTGCCCTTGCTGCCCGGTGGGGCTGCCCTTTAGGGGACTACATCTTGGGACGAATCTGCTCTTAGAAGGGTTCTCTGTGTGCTTTGGCTGATTCTCTGCACCTCGGAGATGGTCACAGCTGGTCTTACCTGCTGGGGGTGGAGGTGGCAGAGGGCACCAAATGAAAGGGGCCTGGGTGCTCGAGAGGGCGAGCTGGGCACCCATGCAGGCAGGGAGAGGGGGTTTGCCTCCCCCCGGCTATACCCATCCTTACAAACAAAAAATAAGGGTAAAACAACCACATGGGCGTTCAGATGGTTCAAAACCAAAACTGTCTGGGAAAATCGAGGGTGTGAGCTTGCCCGATCCAAGGCAGAATAGACAGTTAATTACCTGATGGGCTCGGAAGGACCAGCACAGCAAGATTTCAACTTCTGAGGGTTGTTCCTATGAATTACCCGATATTATTCTAGATTAAACAACCATCATATCAAAGGTAACACTTGTCATTTTACCTGCGGCTGCCTGGTGAGGTCTTAAAAACTCTGGACAAAAGAAGAGGAGGTCTGCAGAGGGTTAAGCTGGGAAAAATGCTTCCACTTAAGAGTACGGCTTTTCTTGGAAAAGGCCAAATAGATCCACCATTTCTTCCCGATCACTGTAGATTCCCGGGCTGAGTGACAGGTGTGGCAAACCTCAGCAAAGGCAGGTGTTTGTCATGGTTCATAAATACAAGTTAGTGCAGATGCTGACAACAGGGCTGGAAACGTAACTGCTCTCTGGAGGTTTTCAACTGCCTGAGAACCAAGGAGCTGTGAGATTCCTGCATCGTTCTGTTAAAATGACATGGAAGGACCCACTCATATAAGTGTGAACAACTGGAGATGCCATTATGGAGTTGGCACCAAAAAGGCAGAATGAGGGGTGTGGTGCAATAAGCAGGCTATATTGATTTGCAAGCCACTCTGCCAGGTGTTCCACCAAACGAAAAAGAGAGCAGTGATGGATGTGTTAATATATTCTCACGGATTTGTGTTCTGTTTACTGGGTTCCATCTTTCTTTGTACGGATGACAGAGATCCTTCTGAGTTGCAAGCTGATAAATGAGAACTTAAGTACAAAATGTCTAGAAGCAGGGTGGATGGATAATGACATGCACAATTAGTGGTGTCACTCGTGTGTTAATGTGATCACAAATGTGTGTGTGTATATGTGTGCATGTGTATTTAACGGCATATTATCTTTTACATTCCAAGAATACAGGTTAAAACAGTGATTTCACAATGTAAAGAAAGAGTGAAAGACAGAGTCATGTGCCCACAGCACCTTCTCTTTTCTCTACTTTACACAAAATATTTCCATAAACGCTATTTACCAGGCATTTTTGGCTGTAATATTCAAATAATCATAATTTTAAGCACTAGAGGGTATGCCATTTGGAAGAACAAATGCCGTTTAAACAAGGAAAAATAAGGTGCTGCTCGACGTATGTTTAAACACACAAAATCAGACTTTTGGCTGGACATATCTCTGCAGAGTATTTCTTCATCTTTGTTCAGATGCTGATATACAAAATATGCCTGGAGAATTCTCAAATAACTCGAGGTGGGAGCCCCAGGAAATCACCTAATTTCCTTCCTTCTCATGGTGCCAATTCCTGCTGTTATCTGTGGGGTTCCATGATGTTTCTCACTCCCTCCATTCAGAAACGGAGGGAAGGAAAAGGATCTCAAACTCAAACAGTCTAATTTAGCTATGTGTCTACTAACCTAGAGCTTTCTTTTCTAGTGGGGAAAAATACCTGACAGGGCAGAGGGTAACTAGGGTGAGTTTGGGAATTAACTGTGGATTCCATTTACCTACTTTCTTCTTGGCACCTTCATCCACGGAGGAGTTGACTATTCAGAAACCAGGAAACTCTCCTTAAGGTGGCAAGTAACGGTTTCAGGGACAGAGTGAAGTCGGAGAGAGCTGGAAGTCGCAGCCCACCATTTCAGGAGCTGACTCGACTACCTTCTTCGGAGAACTGCCCAGCGGACAGGTGGTGCCACCGTTTCTCTCGTGGAAGAATGCTCCAGAACTGCTCTACCATTTCCTTAGCATTTAATTTGACACAAGTAGCACATATTAGCTCCAAACCAAGGTTGAGACTGTACAGTGGCTCTGTGCTAGCAACCTTCTGCCAATCAGAAGGATTCTATTTTCTTTTGTTCACAATTTGACCTAGATTGGTCTAAGAGAACATTTTGCTGGTTCATAGGGTCTGGTAGGGGTCCTGTGAAACCAGAAACATTTTCTTAATTTCCCATACACACCTATATTAACCCAATGGCAGAGGATTAAAAAGAGAACAGTAATAACTTAACTCCGTTGTCCTTGCCAGAAGTGATGCGTTATGACACGAGACCCCACGCAAACTGTAGCCATGGCAAGTTTGCTGCCATGCAGCGGTGTCCCTCTCCACTCCCCTCATGATAACGATGGGAAAATCCCAGCCACGTACAACGTAATAGAATGGAGAGGCTCTGGACAACGCGGACAGGACACACGGACAGCAGTCATGAGTGAGTGCTGAGGAGGACAACCATTCCCACTGGCCCGGGCTGGGCAGACCAAGGACAGGCAGGCAGCCAAATCTGAGTCCTTCTGGGGAGAACTAGGTCCTGGGGTAAGAGAAGCAGCATGACGGGAGGTGTGTGAGCTGGGCAGGCGTGTGAGCCGGGGAGGCCTCTGAGCCGGGCAGGCGTGTGGGCTAGAGAAAGGGCCCTCGGACACGGTCAGCCCAGCAAGCTGTGCTGGGCACAAGGCAAGGCAGCAAAGGCTCCTCCTTGCTGTTGGGAAACAGAAGCTCAGGAGGCCCTGAAACCGGAATAAAACATTCTCCTGGCCACGCAGGTGCTGCTTTATGGACTACCTGCCAGTCAAGAGCCATCGGGGGAAGAAAAAATGCTTTCCTTTCTTCTTTTTTCCCCCCGCCCTGGCCTCTGTTCAGACAAAACTCAGTCCAGGTTTTTGTTTGTTTCTCCCCAGAGCATCTGAATAAAAGGATTTGATAAAATCTGAAAATTTCTGATTTCTAAACATAGGATCTACTTTTTTTTTTTTTAAAGGGATTTTTAAAGTGAGGCTGTATTTCGATGAGTGTTGGGTTCTATTTTTTAACAAAAGCAATTGCCAGGTATTCTTGTTGAGCTTTTAAAGTATAAAATTACAGGGACTTTTTATGTTGAATTTTTTTTTTTTTTCTTTTTACTGTCTGGACACTCTTTAAAAACCAGTTGATTTACTGAATCCAGGCTTGAAATAGCGCAGCTCTGTCAAGGATCCCTTTTATGAAGCTTAAGATGGGCAGGTGGGGGTGGCCTGGGCTCTATGGTACGTAAGTGGGCCTGAAAGGATGTGCTGTGGGTTGTCATGGACCCCAGGCTCAGGTGTCCAGTGGGGACTGAGCTGGGGAAAGGGAACGGTGTCCCCCTCTGTGGGCTGAGGGCCAGGTGACCCCGTGCAGCCCACACCACGCATGAGCTGACGATACGACTTCTGCCACTTGGGTCCCCAATGTCAGACAGGAGTCGGCTGCTTGGGATAGACAAGCGTTCTTTGGTGAGTCCAGATGCTGCAGAACAAAGTGTGCCCTTGCAAGCTAATTGTCATGACTCTGGGTTTGAGAGGTGGAGGGACTTTTTTAAGATCATCGGATCCAACACGCTCAATGTTGGAATAGGGACTCCGAGGCCCGGGGAAGGGGGCAGTGATCCCCCAAGACCGAAGTTGGTCAGTAGCAGATCTGGAGCCTCTATCCAGGGCTTCCTGATTTCTAGTGCATCCGTTCTTCCATTTCAACTCACTGCCTCTCAGAAGAACGGATCCTAAACCAAATCCCTCTACACTTGCCAATACCTGTCAATTGCAGGAATCCACGATCAGGGGCACCTCTACGTAAGGGAGGGAATCTGGGGGTGATGAGCGGCGGGGTGCTGTGGAGAAGAGGTGACTGTGCGTGACCTCTGCCTCCCAAAGCATGTGCTCCTGCACCCCAAGCTTTAGTTCTCCCCGGCACTCATCCTTTTTTAGGCCACTTCCGGCTGGTGGTGTTCAGTGGGAAATTTGGGGGAAGGCTGTCCACCAGAGCAGCTAATACTCACTGTTGATTGTACCTGCTAGTGCATTAATGTTGTTCAGCCCCACGGTGGCCCCTGCCAGGCCTTGCAGCGTCCCCAGGGAGGTCAAGGAGTTCATGGCAGCACCCGCAGTGGAGCTGGGTGTTGAAGCAGCCACTAAAACACAAAGGGAAGACGGGGGAGAGGGGGAGAGAGCACAGAGTCAGGTCAGCTCACTGCACCGGGACGTGACCGACCCTCAGCCCACCAGGTCCAGAGGGTCTGATGCACCGTGAGTCTGGGGGCTTCGCCCAGGCTTCTGATGTAAAAGACACCGGGGACTGTGCACCAGGCGACTCTGACAGTTAGATCTGGTGATTATACACAGCACCCCAACTCCGCTTTGCCTGGACAGCACTAATGAACACGCTCACTGACGGTCAGTGCGGGGATATCTGCGAATGCAGGGTGAACCGGAAGAAAGTCTCTGCGCCCCCCAGGTTAAATAACTACTGGAACAGAGAGGGTGGGCAGGGGTTAGTAAAATGGCGATCCCTGGCTTTCTTTTTCTTGTTTCTGTTCAGGTTTGGCATCTTAGCAATGATTTTTTTTTTAATTTATAGATGCAGTTTTCATTGTTTTAAATTTTTTTAATCTTCCATATATACTACTGTTCGATTAAAACACTAATTTTTAAAAAGAGATACAATGAATTTAAAGAGCTTAGTAAAGTGCCCAACATATAGTAGGTTCTCAAGAAGTTAAAATTCTTTCTTTTTTGTCTTCCACTTAAACTTCTGCCTGCAATGATGTTTTGAAATAAATCTGTGCATCCTCCTAAGTTTGACATCAGATTTCAGGATCCAGGTGGTGGCGGTAACAGAGGGGAGAGTGATAGGAGATACAACCATTTTGGTCGAAACCCTTCCTTTCCCTTATTTCTCTCTCTCTTTTTAAAATACATCAGCTTTATCACATTTCAAAGTGCGCCAATCAGTGATTTTTAGTATATTCACAGAGTTGTACAACCATCGCCACTACATAAGTTTAGAACGTTTTTACCACCCTGAAAAGAAATCCACACCCATTAGCAGTCACTCTCTGTTCTTCTTTCCCTCCAGCCCCTTCCAATCATGAATCTACTGTCTGTCTCTATGGATGTGCCTATTTAGGACATTTCAAATAAACGGAATAGTCTTTGTGGTGCCTTCTTTCACTTAGCCTAATGTTTTCAAGGCTCATCCCTGTTGTAGCATGCATTAGAACTTTGCTCCTTTATTGCCAAAATGTTTCAACATATGGATATGCTACATTTTGTTTATCCATTCACCAGCTGACATGCAGTTGGGGTTTCCCACTTGTTGGCTAATATGAACAATGCTGCTATGAACAGTTGCATGAGGGTTTTTGTGTAGATATACGTGCTCAATTCTCTTGGGTATATTTCTAGGAGGGGAACTCCTGGGTCATATGGTAGCTCGATGTTTAACGTTTCAAGGAACCACTGGATGGTTTTTCCAAAGTGGCATCCCCTGCTCTTCTTGCATTTTAATTGCTTCTGTAAATAACATTTCCAATATCTTGCATTTGCATAGCTTCACAACCTGCCAACCTTTATCACATACATCATCTCATGTGATCCTGATGGAGAAAATGGCTAAACTGCTTTCAAGAAGCACTTGGTCCATTTCTACCTGTGATTACCCTGTGAGTGTGTGAACTTCCTCCCCATCCAGGACAGCCAGGAACTGCATCCATCCTTCTGGAAATGCTCCTGCCTTTCTGGAGGTCATCCTTCCTCTGCCTTTTGCTAGAGCTGCCATTATGCAAAATACCAGAAATGGATTGGCTTTTATAAAGGGGATTTATTACCTTAGAAATTTACAATTCTAAGGCCTTAAAAGTGTCCATACTAAGGCATCAGCAAGAGATACCTTCGCTGAAGAAAGGCCGATGGCATCCAGAACACCTCTGTCAGCTGGGAAGGCATGTGGCTGGCATATGCTCGTCCTTTGCTCCCTGCTTCTGGTTTCAAAATGGCTTTCTCCAAAATGTCTCTGAGCTTCTGTCTCTCTTAGCTTCTCTCTCTCAGCTCCTGTGCGTCTTTGCTTGTTCTCCCAGGGCATTTCTCTCTCAGCATCTACGGGTCCTCTCTTAGCTTCTCTGGGGCAAACTCTGGATTACGTATCTTAGCTTCTGTCCAAAATGTCTCTCTCAGCTTCTCTGAGCTTCTCTCTGTGAGCTCTTAAAGTACTCTAGTGAACTAATTACTGGATGGGCAGGGTCACACCCCCATGGAAATGATCTAATCAAAAGGTCTCACCTATAGTTGGGTGGGTCACATCTCCATGGAAACAACCTAATCAAACGTCCCACCCTAATCCAAAGACTAGTAAGCCTCCTCCCACAAGACTGCACTAAAGAACGTGGTTTTTGTTGGGGGACGTAATAGAGTCAAACCAGGACACTGTGTTACCTGGGTATTTTCTTTCTTTGTATTTTGCCTTTTCAAAGAAAATCATATATAATCAAGTTAATGTCTCTAGCCCTTTTATATTGCAAAACTTTTCAAACCCACACAAGAGCAGAGAGAATCATATAACAAACTCATAAACTCACAAGCAGATTCTAGAACATTTGAGAACCAATTTACTATTTTTCCCTCCTTCCCTAAATGTATTTCAAAGCAAATTTCAGACATTGTGTCTTCTTAGCCCTACACACCTTAGTGTGCAGCTCTAGAAATTGTGGATATTTTCATTTAAAACCACAAAACCATGTTACACCTAATAAAATTGACAATAATTCCTCAGCATCATTTTTTAATATCTTTTTTTACAGTTTTTTTCATCTATGTGCATGAACAACATTGGCACTTATTTTTCCTTCTTGTACTGTCCATAGATCTGCTGCCAAGGTTTTGCTAGCCTCATAAAATGATAAGAAGAAGGTCTCCCATTTTTCATTCTCTGTAATAGACTGTGTAAGACTGAAGTTATTTGTAACAAATATTTGATAGAACTTTTGTCAGTAAAAATGGTCTGGGCCTCATGCTTCTTCATGGGATGATTTTAAAATACTGAGTGTATTTCTTTATAGTTAGAGGATTATTCAAGCTTTCTTTTTCTCTTGAATCACTTTTATTAAGTTACAAATTTAGGAACTTCTGTATTGCATTTACATTTTCAAATTTGTTGATATAAAGTTATTCTTAATATCCTCTTAACACATTTTTTACAATCAGGAATATTTACATTTAAATACTCATTTTTTTGTCTGTTTGATCTGTCAATTACTGAGAGAAACACATGAACATTTTCTATTATGACAGTGCCAATTTCCCTATGTAAAGATGTCATTTTAAAAATATGTATCTTGGAGCCATATTATTACTTGCAATTAAATTCAGAAATTATCATATCTTTTGGTGAAATGAATCTTTTGAGGTGACCTTCTTTATACCTAGTTCTTCCTTGGAGTCTGCTTGTGTGATGTTAAGAAAGCAGCACTGGCTTTATTTGATTATTTGCTTGGTGTATTTTTTCTATCCTTTTACTTTTTTTGTCTATTTATATTTTAGCTATATCTCTTGTAATCAGTATAAAGATCGGTTTAAAAAACCCAGCCTAATAACTTTTTTTCCCCACTTTAGGTATTTTATTCTACAGCAAATCCACTTGTAGAAATTTCATTGTACAAATACACCCGCAATCAACATGATGTTTGATAACTGTCTTATAACAGAAGCATTTTTGATTTTGTGTTAGTCATCCTGCCTTTATTACATGTATTTTTTCTCCCTTTTCTTGCCTTCCTTTAAGTTTGTTTTTTTTTCTCATTCCATTTTCCCTTCTATTACTTTGGAAGTGACATAAACATTTCCATTCTTTTATACATAACATACGAAAATCAAAGTTAATCACGCCCTTTACTCCTTGCCAGAACAATCTGAAGACTTTAGAATACTTAACTCAGAAGTGTTAAGTGTTACGCATTTTCACTACGGAATATCTAGGTGTGACTTTATTTTTATTTATCCTGCCTGGAATCTGTCATGTTGTGTTGTGTTGTGTTGTGTGTGTGTGTTGTGTCTTCTATCAGTTCTGGAAAATTCTCAGCAATTAACTCTTGTCATACTGTCTTTTCTCCAACCTGACTCTCCTATCCTTTGGGAGCTTCAACTAAACTAAATGTTTGATCTGGTCAATGATACTTAATCTCTCATTTTTTCTCGGTTCTGCATAATGCCTCAAAACTGTCTTTCCGCTCACCAAATTCTCTCTTTGACTGCATCTAATCTGATAGTAAACCTATGTATCCATTGAATTTTACATTTTATTTAACTATTTTATCAATATGCTTTGTCATTTTTTATAATCACCTGCTTTTTACTAACTTTTAAAATCCTTTCTTCAATCTGTAAACATATTAAATGTACTTCCTATCTGTTGCATGCTAATAATTCCAATATATAAAATCTGGTGGGTCTAAATATGTTATCTGTCTAAATCTACTCCTGCTGCTGCTTAATTTTGGTGGCTGTTTTCTCTGTGAATTTTGTGATTCTTGATTGTGAGCTCAAATATCTTGGAACTTTATTTCTAGGAATTCTTTGAAGCCTGCATCGAAGGTGGGTTCTTTCAAAAAGGACAATTTACATTTGATTTCTTTAGGCACTGGAGAACACTTTAAATTCATTGAGAGCTTTTGACCACCCAAGTAGAATAAAGTTGTGTTATAAACTCATGTGACGGGCTGGTTGTTTATTATAAACCCTCAGGGAGAACTTCCCCAGCTCTACTAAAAATCAAGTTTTGAGACAAAATGTTTTCCTTGTAGTTCCTTGAGGGGTAGTTCATCCTTACACAGAGGGTTTAGTCTTCTGGGGTTCCTGTCTTCTGTGGGAGTGGGCTCCTGCTGGATTCTACACCTTGGGTGGCTCCTGGGCTTTGTCTTGTGCTCTTCGTGCACTGGGGGGCCTTAGGGACTGAAGCTCAAATGGGTCTGGTTCACCAGCTTCCTTGAGGAGAAAGCCATCTTCAAAGAGCTACTTACTTTTGGGTTTCCCTTTCACTTAGTCACTGACCTCTAAGTAATTCCTTACTAAGTTGCCAGTTATTGATGTGATTGAGAAGATTTTTTAAAACAGTGTATTAAGCATTTAGCTTTTTTTCCCCGTGTGAGGTAAGCCAGGCCAACTGCTACTAACAGAAGCCCCCATCTGAGGTTTTTCTCTCTATAGCTGATGCCGGTGGACATGCAGTAGTCCATACTAGATTGTCATGCCAGTCAGTGGGGGCTAAAACTCCCTAATGTGCAAGCTGAATCTCAGACAGCAATAAAGGTCTGGAAAAATTTCACCCAATTTTAGGTGACATCAGAGAAATACCTCTGGAAGTCACTTTGAGGATATCTGTGGACTCTCTTCCCAGGAAAACAACCATAAATGGTGATAATTATAAAAACCAACCATTTAGAGTCCCTGGAAATTGGCCTAAGGGCCTACAGCAAGTAGAAATGCCCTAAAGGCCTATAGCAGATGGAGAGACATTTTCTTCCCAAGAAAATTCACTAAATCTCAGTAAGAACAGCAAAAGTCTGTGGCATTTGAGTCATTACCTGCCTCCTTCTCCCTTCTCCACTCCAAGCTCAGTGTGACAGAAACTCTTCGACGGGTGGGTGTGGCCAGGAAGATGAGGGCTCCCTCTTTCCGCAGCTCCCAGTTGGGGGCTGGGGCTTCTCCCAGGGAGAGGCAGACCACCAGCCCTTCTCAGCCACCACAGCTCTGTGCGGTAGAAGTTCTAATCCCGACTGAAGAGGCGTGGTGGGTGGTGCTCAACTCAGGCACTGCCCAGAGGGCAGACGTTCCACCCCAGGCACAGCATGCTGAGAACACTGGGCCCCAACAGCCCTTGCCCCAGCTCGCTTTTAGAGCGGAGGTCCTAAGTCTGGAGATGCATACCAAGAAGATGAGGGGTTACCATCCCCACCCAGTGCCCCCTAGTGACCAGGGCTGTTGTCCCTGTCCCCAGCGCCGGAGCAGTGGCCTCGAGGTTCTGCACACAGGGAGAAGACGAAGAGAAGAGCAGAGAGCTCCACAACTGTCCCAAAGGGGAAGGAGTTTATTTGGAACAGAGTGAGGGGAAGTTCAAGTCCAAGGGCACCGTTGAAACAACGAGGATTTTGGTGGTGTGCAATTAAGAGGAGGCTGACAACTCCATGAGAACAAAATAGCACATTAGCTAGAAGTTTAACAGGGAGAACCAGGGAAAGAGAGAGCTAAGAAAAGTTCTCCTGGGATGAGAGCAACGTTAAAGACTTGCCTCAAAGGTTACCCCTACAAAAGAGCACAACTTTAATTGTATCAGACTGTGGGGCAACTTATGCTCTGGCATATAAAATAGAGCAAACAGCTAGCAATTAGTGGAGATAACAGCTGGATGTGATAATAATAAAGACAGACCAGTAGAAGCTTTATAAATAGAGTCAAAGAGAGCCTTTTAGAAGAAATAAGCCTTCAAATAGAGGACTTTATTATTCAATGTTAGGAATGTCACTTGCATCCCTCTGAGGTGTGATGTCTGGGGCATACTGTGGGGGAAGAAACCTCACTGAACTAGTCTAGCTAAGTCTCTAAATAAATAATCAAATAAACAGGAACAAGAGGCTCCACAGGGGCAAGAGAGGAGATCAGTACCTGGAATCGCTACCACATGTCATCAATGGAAAACTAAGAGATTGTGAAGAAAAAGTAAAGTGTGATCCATACGCAGGAAGAAAACAGCAACAGAAACTGCCTTTGAGAGGGTCCAGATAATGAACTTAGCAGACAAAGACTTCAAAGCAACTATTATAAATATGTAAAACATATCAAACTTTTTATAAACATGTTCAAAGACCTAAGGAAACCATGCTTAAGGGATTAGAGAAAGATATGATGACAATGCTTCATCAAATAAAGAAATATTGATAAAGAGATAGAAATTATAAAAAAAGAAGCCAATGGAAATTTTAGAGTTGAAAAGTAAATAATCAAAATGAAAAAATTCAGCACAGGGACACAACAGTAGATTTGAGCTGGCCAAGAAAAGAGTCAGTGAACTGGAAGATAGCTTGATAGAGATTATGCAATCCGAAGAACAGAGAGAAAATGGAATGAAGACAAACGAACAGAACTTCAGAGAAATCTGGCCATTAAGTGGACTAACATGTAACGGAAGTACCAGAAGAAGAGGAGAAAAAGAAAGGAACAGAAAAAGACATTTGTAAAGATAATGACTGAAAACTTCCCAAATGTGAGGAAAAACATTAATCTTCTGATTTAAAATTCATTTGCTTAAAACGATATGTATATAATTTTATTGTTGGTCCTATAACATGTAGAAATGTACTATATTTGACAATAACAGCCCAAAGGAAGGAGCTGGGAACAACGCTGTACTGGAGCAAGAAAACGACACCACATGGTAACTCAAATCCACAGGAAGAAGTGAAGAGAACTGGAAATGATAAGAAGGTCAATGCAACAAACTGTATAAATACATACTTGCTCTCATTTCTTCTCTCAGTTTTTTAAAGGTCCTATTATATAAAGAAATAATTATATCAATATGCTTTTGGGTTTGTAACATGTGTATATACAATTATAAATCAATTATAGCACAAAAAAGGGGAGGAGAGAAGAGTTATTTAGGAATAACTGTTCTATTTGTCAACAGAACTAAGTAAGTATAAATTATAAGTAGATTCTGATAAGATGTATATTGTTAGCCCAAAAGCAACCACTAAGAAAATAAATTTAATAATTATGAAAAATAATTAAAGAAATGAAAATGTTCCACTAGAAAATATTCACTTAATGCAAAATAAAGAAGTAAAGAACGAGCAGATGAAAAAGACATGAAACATATAGAAAACAAAAAGTAAAATGGCAGATGTAAACTCAACCATATGAATAAGAACATTAAACGTGAATGGATAAAAAATCCAATTAAATGGCAAAGTTTATCAGACTTGATTAAAAATAAAACAAGATCCAACCATATGCTGTCTAATTTAGATTCAAAGACACAAATATATTGAAAGACACTACAAGATGGAAAACTATATACCATATGCATAACCATACCAGAAACCATAAAAGAGCTGGAGTGGCTATGCTACTATCAGATAAACAGACTTTAAAACAATTCTGTGACACCAAGAAAGAAACTGGGTAAACTGCTTGCATTGGAAAGGATCTTAATACACTTTCATGAAAATCTGTGCCTTGGTCCTGATGTGATGTAGCTAATAAAAGAACCTCAGTGCCAGTGTATAGTAATTGTCAGAAAACCTTGATTTTATTAAGGGCTTTTTTTTTTTTTTTTACTTCCCCCAGATTCTTCCTTCAGGTCCAAGGGATGAGAATGGAAAGGAAGAGGGCGATGAGATAAGCCACTCCTCAAACAGCCCAGGAAATGAATGTGAAAGTAAACTGGGTATGAGATACAGAGGGGAGAAAATTGAGTGCAGTGATTAGCACGTTCTGGCACTCGTCTGAGAAACATGGACATGCTATTATCATCAGGAAGGACTCCAGACTCAGGTGCCATGCAGCCCAATGATGGAGACATATGGGTGTCAAAGCACCAATGTCAACAACCTGGGGAAAGGCTGGCTTATCAGTTGTAACACAACTGCACTCCCAGAAAGCTTTATGTTGGACCTGCCATTGGGCTGAGGCTGTGACACAGTCATTGTAATTGCTGAGCCACAAAACTTAGGACAGGGCCTTACTACTTTAGTCTCTGCAGCTTATATCTTGCAGAACCTGATTTTACGACATGGACTGCATGAATCTCTAACACTTTACAGTGTCCCTCGGCCAGGCCCCCCTGCATATATTCTGTAGAAGGTACAAATAGGAGAAGAGGATGGAGGTTGGTTAGCATGGGCATCACCGAGAAGGGCTAGAACAAGTGTCCTCATTTGGCCTCACACCTGGTGAGACATTAGGCGACAGCTCTAAATAAATAACAAAACACCACAATTCCAACACTCCCTTTTAGGGGAACCTTAAAAACAGAAGACTGGAGGAAAAATGGGATTGTAGTTAAGACTGAGGGCTTTGGATTCCCCAAGCTTCTGTTTCATCATTTTCAAAATGCAGGGAAAAAAAGACTGCCTAACTCCAAGAATGGCTGTGAGAATTACATAAGATAATCTATGTAATGAGCTTGGCATGGTCTCTGGCACTATTTGGCAATTTTTAGATCATCATCAATTACTGGGTAGAGGTTGAACTGAGGAGACAAGACCATCTATGTAGGATATAGATCACAAAGCAATAAAAATGGAGATAAACTTTTTCTGCCTTCAGCCTACACGTCCTCAATGACTGGTGACTCTACAGCCATGGATCTTGGTTCTTCTGGATGACCCTCTTCCATCTCACAGGAAGGCACGGAGCTTGTCCAGAAGCCTTCTCTCTCTTTGTGACATCTACTGGGGACTACTGGCCTACAGACGCTGCCCGCCATGCATTGTTATAAAGATGGGAAAGTAGCAGGAAATAGACTCGTCAGTGGGATGAGGAAAAAGGAGCTGGGCAACACTGATACTAGCCAACTGCATCTCATGGATGATTTTTCAAATCCTTCAGGTCTTTAAGATGGTCTGAAGGAAGAGGTGAGTCCAAGCCATGCTCTGCTCTTCTGTGGCCAATTCACAGTTGTGACGGGGAATATGATTTGGAGACATAACTCATTTCAGACAGACAAACACAATGCATTACAGACATACATACATAACACACAAGCACAGAGGAAGTCAGGGAGGGTGGGGAAGGCTCAGAGAGTTGTGGGTCCATTTTGTCACTGATAATAAAGAAACAATATGTGGGTAAAATGTCCCTTTATGTTTTGTTTTTCTACTTATTTAAAAAGCTGTGGAGACTGGCTACAGTGACATGGGCTGAAGAGTTTTCCAACCTCTTATTATGCAATTCTTGGGTAGACCTAGTAGAAAGGTGGGGGAGAGGGTGAAGAAAAGGAGGAAGAGGACTCAAACGTGAGACTAAGAAAAATGCAATCAGTAACTTGACTTAAAATTGAGAAGATTCCACATGCTCCATATCTTTGGACAATACTTGGAAAATTCATGCCAATTTCAGTCTCAGTTGGAAGAGCCTACTGTCTATCAGAAATTCTAAGACCTTTTGAATTCTAATGAACAATCTCTCTATTGAAAGTGAAAGTTAAACTCAAGTTTGTCACACAGCCAAGCTCAATCAAAGACTTCAACTCTAAATGTTCAACAGGTGCACAATAGAGAAAGGGACCCCAGACGCAGTAGCCAGAGACATACTGAATGCCACCAACACACATAGTTTCTTATTTCTGCGTTGGCAGACTGGCAATTTTCTGCCTTGGGTAATTGCATTCTGCCCACCTAAAATTCCCTTCAGTCTCTGCTGAGAGCTGTATCCTCCACTTCTTTGCTTAAAACGGTTTACAGAATGCAAAGGAGCATTTTAGGAGAAGGGTGGTATAGACACGTTGGATCGTGGGCACTCAGGGTGCCCTTGAGCAAATCCTTTTGGTGGACTGAGCCTTCAGTGGAAGGCTGCTCTGTCCACACAAGAAGTCATAGAATGAAGCCAAGAGGAAAGCAAGTAAGGGAGCAAAGCCTGCCTCACCTTGGTCATGTGCTGGCCTGGTTGCAGCACTGGTTAAGAACTATCAACTGGCCCACACATGCTCTGATGAGCCAGCTAGTCAGGAAATCAAAAGGTCATGCAATCAGTGAAAGCCATGTTCTTTATTGGCTCATGAGACCAATACAGTTCTGTGGCCTTTTGTGAAAAGTGTGTGTGTGCAGAGGGTGGGTGGGCGGTTGAGAGTGAGGTAGACAGTAAAGGGAGGCTGTGGTGAGCATGCGCTGATTCTGACTTGGCCCCAAAATTTCTTTGTTCAATTGACCAGGGTGAGGTTCAATTGCTGCAAAGACTCCAAGCTGAGTAATCTCCAAATGCCACTCCCCATCTTGGGAAGAAGGTGGCCCTCGTCTCCTCAAAGCTGAGGGTAGGAATGGGTTGAGCAATACATCCAGAAGGGTTTCTTTGTCTGGGTCAGAACTGTGGGGCCCAGACTGAGTGACTAGGACACTGGAAGGAGAAAACAGTGCTAGCAGACCTGACCTGGAATAACCTCTGTCCAGGAGCTCAAGTGGAGCTGTGAGCGGGACTCACTCAGCAGCTGGAGTAGACCGATGTCCCCCCCAATCCCAACAACAGCAAACAACAAGCCTTTCAGACACACTCTGCTGTTTCAAGACGGATTCTCCCAGCCGCTCTGGGAACTAGATGTGATGGTTTGCATTGTGTGCCCCGAAAAGATAAATTCAAGTCCTAACTCCTGGTCTCGTGAGTACGACCCTATACGGAAACAGGATCTTTGAAGATATTAGTTAAGATGAGGGTGAAATCCAGTATGACTGGTGTCTTACGAGTAGGGGAAATTTGTACACAGATACACAGAGAGAGATGGCTATGAGATGGAGACTGAGCTATGCCACGAGCCAAAGAATACCATGTCTGCCGGCCAACCACTGCCGGAACCCTACAGACCATAAGGAGCATGGCTCTGATTTTGGACTTCCGGCCTCCAGAACAGTAAGAAAATAAATTTCTCCTGGTTTAAGCCACCCAGCTGGTGGCACTTGTCACAGCAGTTCTAGAACACAAGGATGCTAGACAGGTTGTCTTTTCCTCCATCTTAAAGATGAGGAAGTGGAGGTTCAGTCCACCAAAAGGATTTTCCCAAATGTACCCAAGGCAGGGGAGGTGCTGGGCCGTTGGGAAAACTTTCTTAAACCAACCCAAATAACAAGCAAACAAAGCTTACCTAAACTTAAAAAAAAAAAAAAAAAGCTTGTTTCATTTGTTTTCTTTTTATTTGTGCAGAGAGCAATACTCATTCTCTGGTTCTCTGCTTTCCACAGAAGGAAAAGGCTCTGTGCTCCATCTCCCTGCCACATGGCTAGCCTGCGTGAGCCCCCACCCCAGCCAGCCTTGGTTTCCTTAGGGGGAGGAAGGTTGGGGTACATCAGATTAGGACTGGACATGGCTTAGGACTGGGAAGGCCACATGGAGCAGGGGCCACTGGACTGAAATACAAAACCCCAAGAGGGCTTGGTCTGTTCTAATTTCTCCATGACTAGGCTGGTACTTAAAGCTCATTTCAGTCCCAAGGGCTAGGTTTGGAGAAGGTAAGAATTACTACTGTATTTTCTGTGTTAGGCAGAAAAATTGCCCCCCAGAGATGTCCACAGCCTAATTCCCAGAACCTGTGAATATGTCTGGTTAACGTGGCAAAGAGGAATTAAAGTTGCAGAAGGAAGCAAGGCTGCTAACCAGCTGACCTTGAGATTGGTCGAGTATCTTGGCTTATTCAGGTGGGCCCCATGTAATCACGAGGGTCCCTGGAGTGGAAGAGGAAGGCAGAACAGAGAGAACGGAGAGAAGGACTTGCACCCACGTGGCTGGCTTTGAAGATGGAGAAGGGGACCAGCACCAAGGAATGTGAGTGGCTTCTAGGAGCTGCAAAAGGCCAGGATTCTCCCCTTGAGCCTCCAGAAATGAGCACAACCCATTGGCCTTGATCTTAGCCCAGTGAGATCGCATCGGACTTCCGATCTATGGAATGTAAGAGAATGCATTTGTCTTGTCTTAAGCCACCAAGTTTGTGGTTGTCACTGCAGCAACAGAAGACTCACACATTCTCCAGTCCAGCTTTGTCAGGAATAAAGCTAATAACGAGGGCTGGCATTTACAGAGTGCTTGCCGTGGGCCAGTCACTGTTCTAAGGATTTCACATGCATTATCTCATTTTATCATTTATAAGTATGCTGTGAGATAAAGGAACTGTGGAAGATCACAGAGGATTTAAAGCCAGCTGTTTGCCTCCAGGGTCTTGACTTTATGCTGACATTGAACTTAAATTCCTAGCTTGCGTCTCATGCCTGTTTAAGTGGCAACTGTGGAGACTCTCAGACAGAGGTAGCTCAGATTCATCTTCAACTTTCTGGCTCTGTCCTTTCCAAGCTATAAACCTCGGCAAGCTTCTCAACTCAGTGGAAGCTTGGTTCTAAACCATAATATGGGGAGTGACATTAGAACTACATGAGGTGGTATAGATATGTCTGATCTACAGTAGGTGATGGATAAACATTTGTTGAATCTCTCTCTGAAGGATGAGAACCTGATTACTGTGTCTGCAAAAGGAGGAATTACAGTCTTTCCACATCATATTGCAACACTTGAAATGAAGAGTCAACATTTTCCCCCTAGAGATATCCAGTCAAACAGCAACTAAACTGCACGGGTGATGACTAATTTTGTAGCCTTATCATACAACTGGTCATTAGGAAACTGTCTGTGGGCATTTTTTTAGTGTTTTTAATTTTAAAATTATACTTCCTATGGCTTTGTTAGTCAATAACCCTGTTTCACTTAGAGAGGCTATTGGGAGTAGCAACCAAGTATATTAAATGCCTGTTCACCATTATTGATACAATCACGGGTTCGTTTTCCTCCAAGTTCTGATGTTATGTATTAGGTTCACACATTTCCTAATTTTGCTAACCCCTTGAATTCCTCAAACAATTTGTTTACCATCATTTAAATTACTACATTAAATTAATCACCATTATTTTTTCTAAGAAACATTCTGTAGCCACCAAGCAAAAAAAGTAGGCGTAGATTTGAGAGTGTCCAGGAGAAGATGGCTAGGCCTGGAAGTCAAGTTGAGGAATAGCGGAGAAAAAGGTGAACTTGAGCTTGGAAAGGAGAAGACTAAGGAAGAAGCAGGGTTAGGTCTGGACATCAGAAAGACATTCTTTATAGCCTGAGAGACTAGAATTAGGCTCAGTGGGTGAGAGTTGGAAAGAGGCAGATTTCAATTCAAAATAAAGGAGAACCGTCTGAGGATTGGCGACTTCTTGAGTGGGCAAGCCTGCCACAGAGACCTGCTGCTCCCTGCTGCAGAAATACGAAGACAGAGGCTGCCAGACAGCCTCTGTCAGGGTCTGCTGCAGACCCTGAGGCCACCTCTGCCTGCAGAACAAAGGCATCTACATAAATACAAGCCCGATCAAGCTTCAGAGACCATATAAATCTGCCTTCTCCTATCCCTGGAACCCATGCAGTAGCTGCCACACCGAGCAAAGCCAGGTCAAATGCTGAATAGTTGAACATGCACAGAGAATGTGACCACCTCAAGAAAGCACAGACTTCCATGGGGTAAGCCCCCTGAAGCAGGCCACAGGTCTGTCTGCAGCCAGAGATGCCACCGTTGGGGGCTCTGTAACCTTGTGCTCCAAATTCAGAAAGCCCCTTCTTCAAAGGGACAGTCTGGAACCTCCTGTGACAGAACCACCTGGGGCTTACCTGAGACCCAGGAACCGGGATCAAGCCCGGCACCCATCTGTAACCAGCCGTCCTGGTCTGCTTAGGCACACGAAAGCTTGAGAACCACCAGGGCCATTAAATTCCATCGGAGCTGTGAGTAAAACTTACTTTGCAGCCTAGAGGCAGGAAACCAGGAGTAAAATACTATGCAAGAATAATAAGAAATGGTTCTGTTCCTCCATGTGAAAAACTCCAACCAGGAGATAAGCTTATCACAGAGCAGGAATCTCGTCTGTCTTATTTCCCAGAACCTACAAGAATGATGACACACATGAGGCATTCAATGAATATCTGTTGTGTGAATGAATAAATGAAACGTCTGCTGATGGCGGAGGCAGTGAGCTGGAGTCCATGCCCGGGTCCTTGCAGGACGAGGCTGACTCGTGGGCATCGAACGTCACTGCACCAGGGGACTCCCAACGGACCCCAGAGCCTGCGGTGAGTGGTTAAGTGAAAGGCTCTCATCAAACCCGTTCTCTTCTGCCGTGTGCCAGGAAAGAGTGTGGCTACTTATAAGGATGGAACTGGTGGAGCTGCTGCCGCCTTGGCGTCCCCAGGACCGAGACCCCCTTTGTGGTTCTGCCAAGACCCCTACCTCCCAGGCTACCTCGCCTGGGGACAGGCCCTTCCTTCCCAAAGGCAGGTGCCTGTGCAGGGCCAAATGCAAACGGCATCCCTGAAAAACTTCTCTTCCCTTTCACTTTACCGGAATAGGGGTCACGCAGAGGAAATGTGTCTCTTACGCTTTACAGAAGATGGGATGACACCCCACGTGGGGTGAAGCTGCTTGCCTGGAACTCGGCTACTCCTCGGCCCTTCTAGACAGTCCAAATCCAGCAAGGAAAGAGAAAAATGGCAGTGGGGGTCTGAGTGACCTCTCACATTTACTGCTTCTCCGTTTAAGAAATATTCCTTACGTGGCTGTTGCCCCTTCCCCTTGGCTTATATTAGGGTACCTGCAGGTCATGTCTAGATTAAGTCCATTCTACACACCACTTTGCTTTCTAGGAACCAGATGCATAAACTTCCTCCCAGGAACCCTCTTCCCCGCGTTGCTGGACAGAGGGAGATTTATTTTTTTTGGCTTCAACAGAACAATGTGAATAGAAGGCAGCAAGAACCTGACTCCAGTGTCCTCATTAAACACTTTCCGCAGCACAATTAGGTGGTGAAAGCAAAGTGGCTTTGTGGTTAGGAAATAAAATAATTGTAAACACAGAGAAAATTGCCTGCATCAACCAGAGGCAGGACACCAGAGCCCGTGGTTGCTGTTTCGCCTCCGACAAGCGTGGATGTGACATTCCTACTGTGCAGGGAAGGCTGGGAGGAGGCAGAGCAATTAAGAAATGACACGGGCACTATCATTATTAGTTAATCACAACCCTAGGGTATTAACAAAATACAGAGCATCTCTTCTCCCATGGGGTCTAATTAGCCCACAATAACCACACCTCTAATTTTAATTTATTCCCTTAAAGAATTTTTTGGGGGGAGCAAGAAGTGGTGATTGGCAGGAAGAGGCTGTTTGTGCTAGAAAATGGTGTTAAAAGGCTCTGGGGTCCACTTCGTTCTCACTATACTGGTTATTATCAAAAAAAAAAAAAGGAAAAATAACAAGTGCTGGTGAGGACGTGGAGAAATTGGAACCCTCATGTATTGCTGGTGGGAACGAAAAATGGAGCAACTGCTCTTTGGCTATTACTCAAAAAGTTAAACATTGATGTTCTGTAGAACCTGGCAATTCCACTTCTAGGTATATACCCCAAAGAACTGAACACAGACTCGAATAGATACTTATGCACCAATGTTCGCAGCGGCATTATTCACAAATGTTTGCAGAGGCCATTATTCACAACTGCCAAAAGGTGGAAGCAACTCAAGTGTCCGTTAACAGATGAGTGGAAAAACAGAATGTGGTATATCCAGACAATGGAATATTATTCAGTCATAAAAAGGAGTGAAGTTCTGATGCATGCTATAATGTGGATGAATCCTGAAGACATCATGTTGAGTTAGATAAGTCATCCACTTACACGAAATAGCAAGACTAGGCAAATTGATAAAGACAGATAGATTAGAGGTTATCAGGGGCTGTGGAAAGGGGAGTTAAAGCTTAATGAATAGACAGTTTCTATTTGGGGTGATGAAAAAGTTTAAGAAATAGCTAGTGGTAATAGTTACACAACATTGTGAATGTCACCAATTAAATGCCACTGAATGGTACACTTGAAATTAATGACAGATTTTATGTTACCTGCATTTTTACCAAAACAGGAAAAAAATAAAAGGCTCCGCGTTACTCTGATCTTACTTCTGGACAATGTAATGGGCATAATATCTTTTGCCCATAAATGTCTGTACACTTTCTTCTTTCACTGCACTACTTCTAGCCCACAAGGGGACTGGAAAGCAACTTGGATTGGTCGACGCTGGGCCCGACAAGTCACTCCTGATCCTCTGGAAGAGAAGTAGGAGGAAAATTCAGAGTCCAGAGGACTAGATGAAGCAAGTTCCTTGTTTGGACTTTGAATTAATTCGGAGGCTTTACTGCCTGACAGCAAACATAGTGGAAGTTGAGAAAATGGTCCAGAATTTGACACGGGTGGGTGGGTGGTACTCTACTTCTAATGGTCAAAGCAGTTCTACTATTTTCTTCACCTCAATTTCCATTTCTAAATGCTTGTCGGAGCCCTCAGTAGGTGAAATTTCTAAGGAAGAAATCCACTTTTTCAGTTGTCAATAAACCAGGGGTACCCTCCTCACACTCACTCACTTTCAGTACCGTCCCCAGGCCCTTGAAGACAGACACTTATGAATGAAGGTGGAATTTGGGACCAGAAGCTTGAAAACGTTAAGTTGACATCAATTTGGGATCCAGCAAGAATGGAGCAAAGGAAAGAGAAAATTGAACCTGCGTTCCCTTCCAATGATGTTTTTTGCCTATGATTTACCAAAATAAAACTACATACCTTCCCTTAGCTGGCCCCAGATGTCTGTTTTTTATAGATGGTTATAAATACAGGATGAAAAAAAAAAAGTGGTGATTTCTGCACAAGGATGAGAACATGTCAGCGGAAAAATCCAAAAATATAGCTTGTTTTAACAACCGGGGAGCCCCCGAACTAAAACACGTGAAAGAGGAGTTAATGAAAGGGAAAACAGACTGTTTTGAGATTCACTTGTTTTCCCGGATGATAAACAATGAAAAGAGATGGAGGAAAATGGTAGAGTAACCTTCAAATGAATATCTAGTCCCAGCATTGATAAAAAATCACTCCGTATCGGTAAAGAAGATGCTCCAAAGCTAAAAGTGCTCTTCCTTTATCTAACCAGTGTTGGCACCCCTGAAGGGTACGGGCAATTGGCGAAACACACGTAATTAAGGGGTGTTTTTTGAGGTGTCATCTTTCAGAAGCCCACATTGGAGTAGGTGGTTCTTTTGAAAATGAAATGCCTTTATTTGACAGGAGGCTCTCACTTATTCAATATCATGACATCAGGACATTCTGAAATCCCACATTTGTAAAGTACCTATAATTAAAAAACAAAAACAAAAACAAAACAATCGATCTGCTTTACTAAGCCTCTGTCCTAATGTCAGCTCGTGCTGATTTGCTCTTTAGAAAGCTGTCACACCTGAATATTCACTTGGAAGGCGTGGCTGTTTTTGGATGGTTCCAGAACTAAAGCACAGGGCATAAGGTGGGTGGACCGACTCTGTAAAACGCCACCGTCACGATTCAGGCCTCTCCTTAGAGGAGTGAGCGCTGGACTGGACGGAATAAACTGCTCTTCATTCTGCTATTCAATCTAGTCGCATAAACATTTGAGTTTTTCTATGGCTCCACACACAAGGGGGATTACAAGTAATAACAAACTGTTCCTCCTCTGAAATCACTTCCTATCTAGAAGGAGGGAGGTAAGGCACGTACCCAGTAACTATCCTGCAAAGAAAACAGAAATGTTTCTGCACAAGTATGAAGACGGTCCTTCAGTAGCACAGAAAAAAAGAGTGGTGTGTGGAGGTGCATTTGACAGACATTTATGGAGTGCCTATTTCCTGCTAGGTAATTCAGCTTTCCCTCCTCCTCTGCCCTCCAGGAGCTCCTAATAGCTCCTGACAAAGGAGTCTCTACCTGATCCTGGGTTAGATCAGGTAGAGTATTTATGTTAGCAATACAGCGTGAAAGTGATCAAATCTTGGAAGGCTTCTTGGTGGTGGTGGCATATGCTGTGATTCTTGAAAGTTCAGTAGGAAATTCAAAGTAATTTTTATTATAATAATGAAACTTTTTTTTTTTTAACTATGGCTCAATTACAGAAATAGTATAAACTATGCTTGCTATAATGGGCATTAAAAGCACGAATCTCCCCAAGTTGAGACACTGCAATAGATGCATGATGCAGAGGATTTTCACAGGTGAGGGGGTGGAGAAGGTATTCTAGATGGGGAAGCTGGCAAGAATAAAGGCTCACGGTGCTTTTGAGGGGAAGGAGGATTACATGATTTGTCTGGGGGTAGGGAGGGGGGCAGTGACAGTTCTGGCAGGAGGGTGGAGTTGGATTTGGAGGACTTGGGTGCCACACTGAGGGGTCCATTTTACTCTAGTCTACACTGTGGTGAGCGGGACGGGGAAGGTCTGCACAGAGCCATCTTGTTCTGCCAACAGCCTGCAATGTGGACTGAGGGTGGGAGACAAGTTGGAGACCTTCCAACAGGGCAAAGGGAGTGAAAATGAGGGCGTCATCCAGGCCAAGCCAACTGGAAGGGGAAGGAGGTGTTCCAGAGGGAGGGAACTGGCTGGCCCAGTGGCCGCAAAGTTCACCCTGGAAGCTCAAGGAAGGCCCCTGAGTTGCTGCTGATGGGATTTAATGGGGAAGGGACGGCACAAGGATGCACAGGAAGGGATAAGCTCATTTTAGACTTTCTGAGGTTGCACTACGGCAGCAGCTGCAGGCTCATGGCCTCTCCTTCCTCGACACCCCAATGCCCTCTGTCTGTCTGTCTGTCTCTCCCAGGCTCATCCTCCTCCACCCATGCCACCGCCCCTGGAGGGGTGAGAGCAGGGCCCGGCTCATTTTTACAGACTTGCCCTGCACAAAGCAGGAGGCTCGGAAACATGGGCTCCCTTGGTCTGCAGGTCACATCTCTATGCACGATGCAAGTTCACAGGCAACCCCAAGGTAGAGATATATATGGGGTTACAAAAGAAAAACCTCTTTTACGACAGAGAGGTGACAGGGCGACTTTAGGATAAATTCTTGTGGCCTGGCGCTGCCCTCCTCCGTGCACTGTCACATTTGAGGCGGCCATTTGGGGTCATTTGTCCTGACGGCAGCAAAGAGCTCGAGGCACATCAAACGCCCTCCGTCTCTGCTGACCTCGCACAGGGCAAAGAAAACTTCACTCTTTCCCTGGAACTCTGCATGTGCCCTGGCCCCTGCTGGGAGGCAAGGAACACCTTGAAGATGGAAAAAAAAACACCGCCCAGAGTTTCAAGCGAAAACTGTTTGAAAAGCCAACGGTGGGGAAACAAGAGTGCTTCCTAGCATTTTAGAAAGCTGCGTGCTGCCCAGAGAAATTATCTGTCATCCTGAAGCGTGCACTTGACAGTCTGCACTTACAGAAGCATCTGGAGAATTTAAAAATATCCTTTTCTTTAAAAAGAGAAAACAGAAGAAAGTTTTCTTTCAGTGGACTAATTTGGTGCATAAAGGCAATATTATGTTTGGAGAGAAAATGCCAAAGAAATGTTTGTATGTGATAGTAATAATACTTGCTCCCAACCTCTCGAAATTACCAGACAAAAGCCATGCATCTACAAGCTGGGAAGGAGACGAATTTTACTATCTTTCTTTAAAACCTAGCACGCAGGCTTATAGACAATTTGCGTCTCTGTACAAACACAGAGACGCATTCCTTAAAAAAGGCTCAAAATTGGGTAAGAAGAAATGACTGAAGAATTAATTAACTAAACAGGAGATTGAAGTAAACAAAGGACAAAATTATCATATCAAAATAAAAGACAAGAAACACGATCAAATAAGGCTTCAAAAGACCCGTGAGAAAATCATAAAAGGCATAATGTGCATTTACGTGGTTTTTATTCTTTCATGATTTAATTTCCAATTTTATTCACTAACATCTGATAATTGCATGAAACACTCATTGTAACCATGGGCAATTTAAACTATTTTAATTTTTATTTCAAGGCCAGGAGACAAAGGAACCTATTTATTGCCCAAGGGGATTTTTTTTTTAACAAAAATTAAAGCTTAATCTTTCATGTTTTAAAGCTAAGAGTTTAAAATCATTTATAATAATGCTACAGGGAGACTTTTTCCTGGGTATGCCAAATTGAAATGATAAATTTACAATTATGAAAAAAATTAATAGTTTAGGGGATTGGGCTATTCCTTTCCTTTCTTGATGAATTTGTCTGAAGCTTAAGAGATGGTATTTAAAAATTGTCTGGGGGAGGTGCAGGAGAGGTTTCAACACGTTTCACAGTCTGACTGGACTTGCTAATGGTCTAACAGCAAATTCTGTTTATTATTATTAAAAAAAATAATAATGGCCTTGGCTTTGGGAGCTGCTTCAAACCCCTTTTATTTCACAGGAAATTGCCCTGATTAAGTGGAGCGTCGTGAATTTTACTAAGTACGTTTTCTGCAACTCTGAGAAAGTCCCTCATGGAAATTAGACAAATAATTTACTTTCGCTTAAACATTGGATTTTTTAGTTACACTTAAGAAAAATAATTGAAATGTAGATTTAAATGGTTTCTGTGGCCGCACATCAGGATTCTAATGAAATACTTTCAGCGATTATGCAAAGCATTTCTCAACAGAGAAAAGAAAAATCACTTTCCACGATACCTCAGTTTGCAGGATTTACGGAAGGGCAGGGTGCCACTTTTAGGGTAAAAGGAAGGACACTTTTCAGGTGATGGGTTCTGAACAGGTGAGAAAGGAAGAATATATGTCTCAAACCATTTCCCCTCGCCCCCTGGTCTCGGGGAGGAGGGGAACTAAAAGTCGTCAAATACGCTGAAAATTCATTTCTGACAAATAACGTACACCATGCGCCAAGGCTGTTTAAGGATCTCCCATTTTAAGAAGATCATGACATATTTGTGATCCTCGCGCTATTGCACGGAATAAGCCTCGGTCCCCTGGCTGCAGCTGTCCTCGCTCTGCCCCCCCAGCTCCTTCCGTAGACCACTCTGCTAGCCTGATCCCACCTCAGTGTCTCCACTTGCTCTCCTCAGCCTGGAAGGCTCTTCCCCAAGATATCTCCATGGTCTCCACTTTAGTCAGGTTTCTGCTCATGTGTTGCTTTCTGGGAGGGGGACAGCCTCCTGCTACCTCATCTGCTTGCTGCATTGCAGTCCGTTTTTTCTCTCTCCAAAGCATCCCATCTTTCAGCATCATATACTAACTTGCTTATTCCCTGAGCTGCCCCCAGCAGACTACGATACCCACGGGAGCAGGGTTGTCTGCTCTGCTGCTGTGTCCCCAACACCAAGGACAGGGCCCACAACCCCAGAGGCACTTAAATATAATTTATCCAATTCCACACTCCGCGCTTGTGCCCTTGGCTTCTTTAACTGACAAGTCTCCATTTAAAGAAGAATGAAGTGTCTTAATATATATGTGAAGTGTCTTAATATATGATACGGATTCCCAGAACCAAGATGCAGTTTAGCCCAAATATTGCAGTTGAAGAACGTATTTTAGTTAAGTTTAATGACCCCCCACAAGCAAATGAAGTCCACACATGCTTAACCACACCGCTCGTTTGTAATAATGGCCTGCTTTTGTAATCACAGAGCCATTTTCATGAAACTACATGTCAAGGGCATCGAAGTTAAATTATTCAGGGCTATGATCAAAGCTGTGGGTAATATATGACTTCCTGCTTTTCACTTTTCTCTATTTCTTATCTCTGGGCTGTTTTCTGCTGGTCACTCTCATAAAACAGAGAGAAGGGGACAGTTAAGGTTGGAAAAATTATAATCATTTACTTGTGCAAAATAAAGTTAATACCGTTTCTTCTTAAAAAAAAAAAGCAAATCCTACTTATTTATATATAAACAAACAAAAAAATTCGGATTGTAAGTGATTTTTAGTTTGTCTGTCCCAAAACAAAGTGCAGTAAAAAACATCAGCTTCTGATTAAAAATACAATAAAATGCATGTACAATGCTCTGTGCTATTTTAATGGAATCATTTTGTGGTGCTCACAGGGGACATAAAAATTCCTACTTCAGGAAAATACTTTCCAATCTGATACATAAAACATAAATTAGGTCAAATTACGGTTTGTTTTTTTAAGAAAACTCACTTTATTATTTTTATAAGGGGGCAACTTATCATGGCAAAAATATTTATTTCTCAAAAGGGGCCACTGAAGGATTTATTTAGATCACAAGTTTTTGTATTGCATGATAGCCTTAAATTTAATTTATTTAAAAAAATAACTTAAAGTCAATTTTTCAGGAATCTTATTTATTGCATAAAATGAGGCCCATATAGAGTAATGGTGCATTTTTGAAGACATTTTTTGAGGATCAAGGCAGTATATCTACGTGCTGTTGTTATGAGATCACTGCACACTAAGGACAGATCCGCTAGCCCTTCCTGTACATCTCTCAGGTTTCTTAGGGTAAAGTGTGTTGGATACACAATGTTTTATAAAAGGCCCAGGGCTACTGCTTCTGAGAGCGCAAAAGCCTGGAGAAAACTGATCTGTGTGTGCTCTACTCTTCGTTTTGTGTTTTCCCAAAAGAAACCCTGCACTGCTACATTCAAGTTGTTTCAACCCTTGGCTAATCTGGGCATGGTAGAAAGATGACCATGGGAAGTCTCAGTGTTGGAAGGAAGCTTGGAGATGGTCCAACCCCTCCATGAAACAAAGAAGGTAAGACCATCAATCAGGGTCTAGAAAATTCCGAGAGGAAGGAAAGCCAGTGAAACATTAGCCTCTTTTATTTTTTTAAGCTGCCACATTACCTCTGGCTGGATGGAAAGCATGATGGCATCTGCTTTTGAAAGAGGCAACAACATTTCTGGGGAAAAAAGACTTGAAAACACAAAGCCCAGAACCTGACCACACACAAACGAGAGAGAAGGTGCCCTCTCGACTAGAAATTTTAAAATTGAATGGGAAGGATGGAGCAGGTGTGAGATATAACACTGAAATCTTAAGAGATTCTGAGATTTAACAGAGAATTTGTAAATTACCAAAAAAACAAAAAGAAAAAAACAAAAAAGGACAGGACAGAAGTGTGACTCCCTGAGGTTCTTTATAAGGACAGAGACTTAAGTGAGGATGGAATGGATAGAGACTTTTCTTAAACAAAATGAATGTGTGAGAATTGCTAGAATGCCGGATTCTCTGACCATAACGTTTTATCATTTTATTCTTCAAAAATAAAACATACATGTGCATTCAAACTTCCTTTCTCATTTGATAAATAATTTTAAAATAAAAAAATAAAAAAACATAAACAAATAAATCACTTAGAAGCCCAGGGGAGAATCTCTTGGCCGTGACTTGAACACACGCACGTACCCCTGTGCCTGGCATCTGGGGCTGTGCAGACGTTGAGCCTGGACCCCCCACCCCCGAGAGGGAAGACCCCCTCCTTACCGGGACTCGTGAGGGCCCCCAGGGCGCTGCTTGTGGTGGACAGGGGGTTTGCACTGGTGCTGGTGGCTGAGGTCTGGGCCGCGGCCGCGGCGGCTGCCAGCGTGGCCAGATTCTGTAACTGTAAAGCGTTCATTCCTGTGAAGGGGAAAAAATGTCACGTGAGTCACAGGGCTGCCTCTCCTGGGTGCCAAGCCAGAGACGCCAGTTGCCACCTGGGCAGGGGACAGGTGCAGACAAGCCCATGGGGGCTGTGTAGAGGGCAGCCAGGGGTCTGCAGCTCCAGGGACTGGGGTGTTGCTAAGTTCAGAGGACAGTGCCTTCTGTTCTTTCCGACATGACCTTCCATTTCAGAAGGTGCTGTATGAGACAGGCCCCTGAGGGCAGCCTTCTCAAAAGATGCCTCCCCGTCGGGCAGCCCGGCCCAGCCCAGATCCTCCTACCCCTGCCCCTGTCTGTGCTGCAGAGTGATGACAGACAAGAAACACACTGCCCTGTGTGGACTGGCAACTTCTACCATACAAGGTCAGCAAACGGAGTCATCGGGTGGGGGCGGTGGAGGAAGGGTTTCAGGGTACACCCTCACCCCCCTAAGTGTGACAGCTCCAGGATGAGGGGTCCCAGAGGTCATCAGTGTGTATTGGTTCCAGCTCTTTTCTGGAAATGAACTGACCCTGGCTCTGTGTGACTTCCGGCAAGTTCCTTAACCTCCCCACGTCCTGCCCGGTGAGTGGGGATGCTAACTGGACCTGACCTCCCAGGGTGAGATAAAATGGCGGGTGCAGATGGCTTAGCTCAGTGTCTGGAGCAAAGGAAGTCCCCAATAAATGCTAGTGGCTGCTGTCATTATCACTTTTCCCACTGAATCCATCGCCAGACGGATTTTGAATATGAACTCTAAAGCGAGTCCATCCTGGGGACTCAAACTGTATTTGATGAATAAAAGAATGAAAGAGTGAAAACGACAGTGCCTTAATCCTCTTAGAGGTATTTGTGTTTCTAAAAAGGACTACGTTGAACTTGAAGTCTGGCTGGAGAAATTTAAGGAAAAAAAAACAGCCAAGAAAAAAAAATTTGCAAGAACACGAGGGTGGGATTAGCAGAGATTTCTGTCTGTCGCTGGGAGGCTGGCTGTGCCTGATTCTATGCTCTATGCTTTTTTTAAAAAAAAAACAACTTATTGTGGTAACATATATATAACATAAAGTTTGCCATTTTAACCATTGTTAAGTGTACAATTTGGTGACATTCGTGTTCACATTTGCAACGTGATGCCACCATCACCACTACCTATCACCAAAGCTTTTCCATCACCCCAAAAGGAAGCCCTGCACCCTTTAGGCAATAACTTCCCCTCTCCCCACCCGTGTATGCTCTTTTAATGTCTTTTATCCTCCCCCTTCAGTTTCTTACCCAAAGGTTCTCTGAACATGCAAAGCACTTTTCCCTCATTCACATCACAGTAAGACGAATAATTAATTGTGCACGTGGAGAAGCAGGAGATGGCGCTCTCCTTATATAGACGAATTTTATATAAAGACATTGAAGCAATCGGCTTAATTTTACCTTCTCATGCCTCAAATCCAGATTCTTAATACATGTCTACTGAACACAATCTGCTTTAGGGAGAACTGCTTCCATAGGCGTTGGGGGTGGATGGACGGGAGAGAGAATGTTCCAGCTTGGAAGGAAGCTGGCAGCTCTGCAGTGTACCTCCCCTCCCCTCGGTCCCCACCTCCGCAGTCGGGCATATTTCCGCTCAGAAAAGTGTTCTTAACCGCTCTGCTGCAAAGCGGGTTCTCCTGTTGCTCAAAATGATCCTCTGCTTTCTAGGAGACACCCAGACCTGGTGGCTTAGGGGGAAAGCCAAACATCTGTTTTTCCAAACCTACTTGCTTCGCGGGGATGCTTAGCAGCAGGAAACAACTGTTTGTGGAATCCTGTGACTTTCTGAAAGGAAAGAACAGGCTCCCGGCCACCCTCCTGAATCAAGCAAATGCCAGTGGGGACAGAGACGTCCCTCATTCTCTCTGACCAAGGGTCGGACAGGGTTGTATTCATGAGGCTGTGAAAGTGGAGAAGGTACGGGTCTTTGTTTTTGGTTATACTCTAGGAAAATGGAAGAAACGTGAGTGGTCTGGCTTTAGTGCAGACACTCTTGGAAGGCCCTGTCCCCGAGCTATTTTGCGCGGAGTGAGGTGCATCCTACCAACTTGTGACTTGTGTTCCTGCTGCTTTAATGGAGTAGACCAGATGATCCAACATCACCAGCAGGTGGCTGAGAGCACAAGGAGAGGGTTTAGCACTGGAATAGAAGCTTACGACATGCACCTGGTACATATTAAGAAGCAGCAAGGCCATTACTCTAGGCTCAGGTCAGAGGCTCCTCCTGAAGGAATTATCCTTCCTTGGACCCTCGCTAGAAGGGAGCCCCCAAGTTAGTGCCCCAGGACTCCAAGGCTGGCAGGAACTGCATGGATCGCCAAGCTCAGTCATGCACCTGGGTCTGTGAGGGCCAGGGTCTCGGCCAAGACCTCACAGCCCACACTCAGGGGCCAGAGCTCTCTGCTGCACTTCAAGATCTTCCTCTGAAGAGTAAGGGTTTGCATTTACCAAGTGCAATTCGGTCACGTTCCCTGCAAACTCCCTTATTTCTTTTTTACAGCTCTGGGCCTCTCATCAAATCCCACTTTGACATTATTTGCATGTATTTCTTCCCTTCATAATTAGATAGTACATTCCTGATCCATCAATCCATCCATCCACCCACCCACCCATCCATTCATCTACCCATCATCTTCAAGTCCTCCTGAACACACACACACACACACACACACACACACACACACACACACACACACACACACACACAGTGATACATATATATATATACAGAGAGAAAGAGAGTTAGGTGATGGATAAATCTTTGTTGGATGAATGGAAAGGGTAACTAACAGTATGAAATTCCCATCAATTCTCATAAAGGGTATTGTCTAAACAACCAAGTTTTCAGTTTTCTAATTCTTTGTTGGTTCTTCAGTATTTACAACAGCATCAAATATTGACTGTTTCCCTCAATCATTAATTAATCCATTCTACAAATATTTATTAGAATCAGGTTTACTCCTTATCTCACTCACCAACATTCATGGACAAATAAATGATGGTCCTGCAGCTGCGCTGACACCTGCTAGGTTCTTTCCACCACTGGCCCCTGCCCTTCAGAATCCAAGGCTGAGGGTTTGGGAGCCCACCCTCTAATTCCCACGCTGTGTTTCCCTGTTTCACCACTTCACCACCTGAGTCTCTGGTCCCCTGCTCAGCCTTTCCCCGCCAGGCAGAGGGACTGAGGCTGAGAGGCCCTGGGGCACCATGCTGGGGTGTGGCCCATTCATCTACCCATCCACCACACTGCAAGGGGAGAAGACATGGGCCAAAGGAAGCAGGGGGGAGGAGTGGGAAGGAGAGGAAGAGGGGACCCCCAGGATCTAAGGGATTTGGAGAAGAGCTGGATAGAGAGAATCAGGGGGGCAGGAGGGCCCATGTTTTTCCACTCATCCATCCACCTACTTATCCAACTATCTACCCGTCCATTCGTCCATCCATCCATCCATCCACCCATCCATCCATCCACCCACCCATCCATCTGTCCATCCATCTGTCCTATCTATCTAAACATCTGTATCATCTATCAATTATATCTATCCACCCACCCACCCATCTACTCACCCGCCCACCCATTCACCCAACCACCTGCCCACCCACCTATGCATCCATCCATCGATCCATCCATCCATCCACCCAACCACCCATCCATCCATTCAGACACCCACCCATCCACCCAACCATCCATCCGTCCGTCCATCCATCCATCCGTCCATCCATCCAGTGCCCAAGCCTGTGAATGGCCATGAGGATAACATGGAAAATAAAACAATCCTTGCCCTCAAGGAGTATACACACTCAAGCACGGAGAGACCAGTGACCAGGGAGTAATCCCACCACTTCATCAGTCCCTGGAAATAGATTTAGATCCAGAAACAAATTCTCACCAAAGCCTGCGACTTGCTGGAGACAGGAGGAGAAGCACGGTGAAGCGGGCAGCTGAAGGTGGCAGCTTCCCAGGGGAGCATCACTGCCTTCCCTTCCATTCGGTTCTTGCCACGGTCCTTGGTGCTGTCCCTGAAGCCCCCACCCCCACCCCATCCATCCTCAGAGGTCAGTGCTCAGTAAACCCAGAGGTTGAACAGGGCATCTTCTAGATTGGGACCCCATCCCCAGCTCTGACCCCCACATTTCTGCTTTCTCAGTGCAGGGCTGGCTCTGCCCTGCCCTGTCCTCATGCTCCCAGGGCTTGCAGGGCCCGACACTCTTTGCCTGGTGACAAGGGTGATGCCCGCTGCAGCCCTAAGTGCGGACTGGAGAGCAGGTCCCTCTTAGACCACCTGGGTTTCCAGCCTGGTTCTGCCTCTCCCACTACCGCTGCGCTCACTTTGGGCAAGGGCTCAACAGCTTGTGCCTTGGATCTCTCCACTGCAAAGCGGGATCAGAAGAGAGCAGCCTCTTGGGGTTATGGGAATTGGTGAATCAATACATGTAAAAAAGCTCTATTAGTCAGAATTAATATCGTAACCATGTCACCTTGAATGGTGAAGACAACGGTGACAGGAACCAAGCATGTGCTGGCCATGCTTCTTGGGCATCCTGTGCCAACCCTTCTGTAATACTCAAAACACACCCGCCTGCCCCAGGCACCAGCCTTACCGCACCTGCTACGGATGGAGGAAATGGGGCCTGGAGAGGGCAGACCATGGCCCACTCTCCAAGGGCGCCTCCTGGACCAACAGTCCCAGACAGATGCAAGGAGAGCTGGGCTTTCTGTCCCGGGTGCCTGTCGTCTGCCTCCCTCTTTAAGTGGCCTCCCCCACCATGGTCCCCTGTCCTCCTGGTTCCCTTCTGGAGCTCTTCTGCTCCCTTCCCCCACTTCATATCTTCATCTCCATTTACTTCATTCAACTTTGCACCTTGGAGAAGTTTATGCGGGTGGGGAGGGAGGGAGGGCAAGGGCTTGTGTCTGGAGGGGCGTTGTTCACCACCAACGGGGTGCAGGCAGGTAAAAGCTGTAGGGTGAGGCGGTTTCGCCCAGCACGGCCAAGCCTAAGTCCTGCTCCTTAGAAGCAGTGGGCCTGAGACACAGCACCAGCATCGTCTACTGGTCCCTGCTCAGTTTCCGGCACCTGAACCCCAGTGCAAGGGACTGAATTTACCATCTCATTGTCTTTAGCAAAGAGAACTGAGTTAGCCAGTCACCCTGTCCTGAGTAACTGCTACATCTCACTCTCTAGATTACTCAATCGATACTTTCATTTTGCAGCACGATTTCCTTGCAGCAGCCATTACCAGCTTCCCCGATCTTATAGATAGAGCCCAGGTTGCAGCTTTCTCAGCTGCTCTCTATGGCTGGGCATGTCCCAGGACTGTGGGCTACCCCCTCAGCCAGGACCTGTAATTCAGGGGGTTCTCAGCCAGGTCTGCAGGGATGCATCTGACGGGTCCATAGACTCCCTGAAATGTCACGGGAAAGTGGGGGGTGTGTGTGACATGTGTGCACAGCCTATTCTGGTGACAGACCCTAAAAAGTTTAAGAGCCTCACATGTATCTAGATAACCTTGAAGAGATACAAATGCAAGTGGAAAAGCCACGGAGCAGTAGCCGGGTGACCGGAGGGATCGAGGGGAGAAGTTAGAGCCAGGGAGTGAGGACATGGGGAAGAGGGAAAGATGGGAGAAGAGTGAAAGCACACAGCTCTGTCTCCCACCTGGAACCAAGACATCATACAAGCCACCCAACGAAGTCAGTGTCTGTGCTGACCACTGACACTGCTGCCCGAGGCTGGACCTCGAGATCCCGTGCACTGAGAGCAAAAAGAAGGACTCGACTCGCAGGAGGTCTTGCTGCAGCCCATGTGGAAGGTTCTGGGGCAGTGAATGCACCACATCCTCCAGTGGCATGTTCTATCCACTGTACAGATGCGCTACAGCTCTGAGCCCCATGGCCTGCTCCACTGTCCATCCCTCCAGAGACACCTCCATCCAGAGCAGGGAGGACATTCCGGCTGTAGGTGTCTCGGGCCGTCTGCTGTGTCCCAGTAATAATCCTGGGGTCTTTAAAAGGAGCTGGGGGGCAGAATCTTGATAGGGCAAAATGTTTCTGGCCCCCGTGCTGGTGACAGCGTGTCCTGACAACTTGGCTTATTCCTACCACGGTGCTTGCACAATTGGGGAATCCTCATCCCCAATGTGGACAACTTGCTTCCACCCTCCCCCCCCATTATTTAGGGAATGGCGCTGGGGTCATGCTGCCTCGGAGAAGACATCACCCATCCCATGAGGTAACTGACCCTAGAAGCCATCTGAGGATGGGCTCACACAGAGGTGGAAGTTTCTAGAATGCTGCGTTGCTGTTCTCACCAGCAACTGAGCCTCAAGCCTGCTCCTGGAGGGGAAAGAGAGTCCCCTCCCTCATCTAATTCTGCATGATGGTTGTTATTCCCCAGGACAGGGTCAGAACTGATGGGCTCACAGGCAGCCATGGGGGTGTTTCTGCTTCTGCTCATTTTCTGGTTCTGTTTTTCCCTTCTTTTTTGGGGTGTGTCAGTGCCCCTGCCCCTTCCCTCTTTCTCCATTCCTTCTGCAGGTGCCCCCTTGCCTCCACTGGCCCAGTCACACTCCCTCTCCCCCAGCCACGCCCACACAGTACCCCAAAAGGGCACCAGACAGCGGTCGCCTTGTGCCTGGGTGGCAGCTGGGGCCAGCTCCGAGAAGGAAAACAACTACATGTAACTTCATTGACTTCACCCTGCTGAGATGGGCCCCCCAAACCGGAGGCAGTAACTGGGTGACTGAGCATGCAAACCACTTAAGTTTTATGGAATCCAACAGTGTCGATAGCGAGATGGCAAAAAAAGTTGGGAATACAGGGATTCAACTTTTTCCCTTCATTACTTGGGGGGGAAAATCCTTCTCAAAACAATGAAATTATGTACGAGACAGATGTGCAATATGCCTACTTGAAACTTAAGATTTTAAAAAAATTATTTATAAGAAGAAGGGCATGAAAATTTAATTTAATGTTCACCTTAGGTAATTTTGTGTCTTATTGTTCATAGCAATTACCATAAATCTGCATATCAATAAGCGCGAACAGATGTCAGTTGTTAAAGGCGCTTGCCAATCAGGTCTGTTAAAAAGTGACAGATGGGTGGTGAAGGAACATTCTCATAAGGCCTATTAGCACATTCACGGGAAGTGTCTTGTGCAGGAGGGTTGGAGACTCAGGTTTTGGAAGAACAGGGAGTTCTGCAAGTGTGTGATGCACACTTTGCATTTCAGGGGGTCTTCTCTGTCAGAACCCCGGACCTTCTGCACACCGCTTTTGCAAATGTCCTTGCTCTTCTCTGTGTCTGACATTCCAAGACTCTCTGGGAAAGGATCCTTCAAATGATAAAAGCATAGCCGTGTTGTTTTCTCAGCAAGAATTCGCACTCAATCATTTTACAGTTACTTCTAAAACCTGACCAGCTATTCTAGAAGGGAACTGCTGCCCACTTCACTGAGTAACAGAATTAAAATGAAGCACTTGTATCCTGTTTATCTGCAGATACTCCTCTTCAGCAGCATAATCTCTATTATTTGTTAAATAACAATTCCTTGTCCTAGGAAAAAAAATTCCCCTAACAAAAAACGACCCACGCCTAATATATCTGAATCGTTTTTCAGAAGGAATGGAGGCAATTTTCCTGTTACTACCTCTGAGTCGCTGTTTACTGTTTTTATTTTGATTTTTTTTTTTTTACCAGTTTTGGGGCTCTCTCTGTTGTGCATATAAGGCTCGGACTTATCTCTTATTTAGCCAGCTAAACCTTTTGTGTAAGCCCACCCCTGCAATTTGGGTTTATTATGTACACATATGTCAGTTTACTTTTCAGATTTGGAGGCGACAGATAACTCAGGTTTTGGATGAGGCTGGCTTGGTGCCAAGATCTGAATCTGCCAACTTCCCAGCTTTGCAGCTTTGGGAAGGCTGCTAATTTCTCTCTGCCTCAGTTGTCCCACCTGTAAAATGGGATACTAACAGCCCCTATCTCATAAAGCAGGTGTGCCCTTTGGGAATTCTACACCCTAATCCCCATTAGACCACACTTACTGGAGCTGCATGTAAGTTATTTAACCCTTTCATACTTCAGTGTTTCCAGCTGTAATGCAGGGACTTGAAGTAGTGGTTCTGTCCTGGGAGGTTCTGAGGGTAAATGGCATGATTTTTTCAAGGAGGTTTGTGAAAAGCAAAATTGTGAAATACCACCCTAGTTTTTCAGACCATGGTGCTCTTTTGAGATGATTGTTGTTCTCAAGAAGTTTCAGATAGATAAAACCACTTTTCCCTTTTTCATCCTCCTTCAAGAAAATCCAGACTCTTAGCCTAAACCCAGTCCCCAAGTTTCTGAGATTTCAGAAATTCACTGAACAGACAGCATAGTTGAGTGAAAAATGGACAATTTAGAAGTTTTAAGAAGGAAAATAAAATCCATCAAATTCAAGGGTGCACAAAAGTATACATAAAAGTATTCAGCTTATAAACATTTGATCCTAATCCACTTTCTGCATTTAAATTCCATATTTAATAAAGGTGCCCCTTTAGAAAAATCATAAAACACATTTGAAGTTATTTTTGAGAGGAAAATGGTAAGATTTTGGGGGAAGAAAAGGAGAGTTGATGTCTCATTTGATTTTACTGAGGCAACTACTATAGTGACCTGTCATCTCTGTTTTTTTTTGGGGGGGAGTAAGTGGGGGGAGAGGTTTATTTTCTTTTTCTCCTCAAACAGAAAATGCTTTTACCTCATATAAATGAAACATTTTAGACTCAAGTTATAAACCTCAATCTCCTGAAGGACAGCCCGTTACGTCTGGAGAGCTGTTCACCACAAAATTTCAGTGGTTCTCAAAATGATTTTTCCACTCTCTTTGGTGATAGTGTTCCAAGCTGGACTACTTGAATTTTATATCAGGAGTTTATTATATGCAACTGTAAGCCGTAAAAGCAGCATCGGAATTGTGGATGTGCCCACTCTCTTCTCACTACGCCACTGTATCAATCACTTGACAAGCATTTTACCATCAGGTGGGGTTGGGCCTAATGACCTCTTGGGCTCCCTCAACCTGAATAGCATATTGCTTCCACTGTATCTGATTATGGACCTGGAGCTCTGCGACATGCCTGATAATCATACAGACCCCGCTATCTCCAAATCCTCAACGGCCCATTCATGAAGGTAGGCTCATTTGTTTATATAACATTTCTTGGTGTATACGCTAGTTTGAAGCCAGATTTCTTCATTCATTTAAGCATTTATATTTAAGTTCCACTTGGAATGTATCCAAAATATACATTCATACCCATTGATTTAGGAATGTGTTCGCTCATCTGCTCGAGAAGGGTCACCTGGGCCTCTTGGGGCTGGGCTGACTTCATCAGGACACAGGCCGGGCCTGCTGGGAGCTTGGAGTAGGATGAGGGGTGCAGGATGTGTTGGGAGGCCATGGCAGGGTTTGCAGAGGTGAAAGAGGAAGGTAAAGAGGGGCTTTAGGGAAACCCAGAGGAAGGGGCACCCCTCCCACATGTGGGGGAGCTGGAAAGCTTCCTCTATCACCAGCCCACCATGTCCACTTTACATTAGTGGTTTAGATTATGGGCAAGGTAAAAAGGGAAGCCCCAGTGCTGGGAGAAGGCAAAAGAGGAGAAAGAAATGGAGCTCTTCTTTACTGGGAGGAAAAGTACACCCTGATGCATAACGCTTCAAACGCTTGGGAAGACGAGGCCCGATTATTCCTATGAATGAAGGGCACCCATTCCAGAAATTGCCAAGCAGACAGATCCCTGGCACCTGTGGCCTTAATCCTCTCAATATTCGAGATGGTGGTGGAGAACTGACTGCTCTGCATTGGATTTCACAGCCTCTGCAGACTGAGCGTGCAGAATTTAATATCTTGAAGGTTAAGGAAGGGGATCTTTTGGGAAGCCCGGAGCATTTACGGAATGCCTTTAAATTAGCCATCTGTTCTGTGGCACCTCCTAAGGTGCCTCCCGGTGACCTTTACGTTTTTAAATGAGCTCTCAGAGCCTGTGGGTGGTCTCATCCTGACCTGTGGGTGGCCGGGCAGAGGGTGCCCTGTCCGTTGTTGGTGGCCTCAGGACCCGTGACCTTCTCTGCATAATCCAACTGTGGGAGCAGGAGAGCCAGAGGCTTCCTCCAAGGAAAGCCCCTCATTTCGGGTCCGGGATGGCCCATATTCATTAGAGGAAAACCAAATCTTCCATCAACGGAAAATGGGACAAATCTCAGCATTTATTTTAAGGTGTGCATTCTGGAGGGGTGCTCTTTTTACAACACAGAAAACACCCTGAGTATTTTACTTATGCCTCTCCAGTTCCCTTTACAGAAATGCATATAAATTAACCATTCCACGCAGCTCTCAGCTCCAAGGCCAGCTTCTGAAACTGTGCTCATGGAGATACTGCTGAATGATTTAACTATTTATCACGTTAAGACATATTTTTTCCTAATAACCCCAAAGCCATATTACAACAGAACAAGCAAGCAATGCCAGCAGCTTTAACATCTGAAGAAAAATCCTGCAGTATTTTTACTGTAAGCTAACATACACTGTCAGACAGCAAGCCACCGTTAGCTCAGGAGGGCCCGTGGAAGGCTGAGCTGACAATCATGGAGAGACCTACATCTGCTCATCGAAACTCTTTCAAGTTCATTCAAAGCGGAGCAAGGAGAAAACCAAGGGTGTGCAAGGGAAAAGAAGAAAAGAAGTGGGAAAGAACAGTATTCACAGTGACTGATGAAGAAATCTCCCTTTTGCTCTGCCCATTCAGGTTTTGCACCATCGAATCTGGGTGTCCTTGATTAAAACAAGCCGTGTTTGATTCTCATATGCCCCAAATCTGTTCTTCTCCTCATGCGTCTCCCCCACCTTTTTTGGAATCCAACAAGGAAACAGCTCTCCAGCCGGTCCTCGCGGCAGGTTAATGGGCACCCACGTTCTGATTTATTGCCCCATCCCACCTTCCCTGGCACCGTGTTAAGTTAGGATACCAGCAGGAAGGCTGCACGGTGGGAGTGACCTTTCGTTAATCACTGCGCCTCAGCTACCACTCGCACTGCTCATTATAAAAAGAAATCCTTCAATGAGCTGGCTTTTGCACGCAGTCGCACTTTGATTTTCTCCAGAACAAAGATTATGCTTTGCCGTAAAAGCTTCTGATGCACCAAGCTGTCGACTGGGGTACTGAGGTAAAAAAAAAGGCACCCCGTTAATTGTCTGTGGTTATCCAGGGACTGCAAAACTGCATCAAGACAGGCCTGCAGTCTTGGCTTTCATTAGGGAGGTCAGAACATTTTTATTGACTGCCTATTATTAAGATTTCAGAGGACTGTCAATCAATTTGGCTGCTCTGGATATAGGAATCTTGCTGGAAATCTCCCAGTAATCAAACCCGTTTTTTTTTTTTTTTTTTTAATACCTATGGAGGGTAGGATGCAGGAACTCTCAGCCCCCTCATTTTACAGCTGCTGTGCAGGATGACAGTGGACAGGAAATGCAAGACATAGGCGACCTTCTCCAGAGCTGCTGCTTCTAATTTTAACGGCCAAGATGGAAAGCTTATAGAACCAGTAACGGTCCTTAGTTCTCCCTTCCCCGTGCTTTTTAGCTTGGACCTCTTAACCAAATCCAGAATTCATCTGAGGAAAGGTGTGCTTCCTGACTTACCCGCCATCTGCTGGATGCCACTGAATGCGCCCAGGTTGCTGGAGGAGGTGGCTTGCTGCAGGAGCTGTGGACGAGAGCAAAGGTGTATGGTCAGAGCCATGGTGAAAGGAGAGAAAAGTTACTTCCCAATGAGATCGGGGACAAATCCAGCTTCCTTGATGTTTCTGAAGCCGGCTGCCACTGCCTGTGGATGGACTGATGGTCCCCAGAGTAGGGGACTGTAAATCCATATGAATGTCTAATCTCGATTAAGAAACACCGACACTGGGGAAACTCAATGATATTGCTGCTTTAAAGCAATTAATCAATTTACTCTTTTGAACAACCAGGTGTTAAGTCTATTGAGATCAACGTAGCATGACTAATTCTCTGTCTCTGTAGTCTACCAGTTACTGTAACTCATCCCTGTCAATCAAGACCCATTCCCTCAGCCCCTTCCATTTGCCTTCTCTGTCTGGTTTCCTTTATGTTTCATTAAGAGCACATGGGCTTGCTGGCTCTTAGGCCAACAGAAAAACCATCACAACTACATTCATAAACGTATCTATTCACAGCCACGAAGTCAGCTACGATTCTATGACTGAGAAAATGATCATCCCCTTGAAGATGTTTCTCACTGGCAGGGAGAACCATATTGTTTGTCAGAACTCGGAAGTATCTGGCGATATGGACAGCAAAGCTATGCATTATTCATATGTCATCAGAATTTTTTTTTTTAAGAGTCAGTGTACCTGGGAAAAGGCTCTGCATTTTGCCCTGGAGCTTTCAAAACCAAATTCCTCTCCTCCCCTCCACCCATCCCTCACGTAGAATCAGTGGGAACCATGTAGCAAAGCATGTGGCTCCTGTTCCAAAGTGCTCCTTTGTTTGTCCAATTTAGTTAAACTATTGGTTACCTGAGGTAGGAACAGGAGTCTGTTGTACTACCTGCTCAGCTAGATTTATTGATACTCTCTTTCTGGTAAGGTAATCAATACAGACAGACTTGGCATGTGAGGGCAAGCATATCCCCTCTATTCGAATGTGCATGGATACCAAAAAGCATAGATTCACCAAATTCATTATGGAAAAACTATTAGGAGACTATGTGCTTAGGAGGAATAAGATGAATTTGCTATTTTATGGACAGCTTTCAGAATTTTTTTTGGAGCTCTGCAGAGCAGAACATAATGTAGACTGCTGCTGTTTTTCTGAGTAAGTAGAGGTCTCTTCAGTTTAGTAAGGAAAAAACTTTACTATAGGACCTGACTCAAAAATCGGCACCTATCATTGGCTTAAAAGCACAAAGTGGAGTGGAGTACTAGTGACTGATGAAACAGAAGTCACAGGTACAACAGAATTACAGGATTAACATCAACAGGTACTAAAAAGGTCTGTAACATTTACTCTATCCCTCTTGATGACTTGGAATGTATCATGTAGGTCTTACACACTCACATACACACACACACGCACACACACACGGGGTGGGAGGGAAAAGACAGAACAGCTAGGGATGATTAATTTTGATAGAAATACTTTATTTTGGTTTGATTTGTTGGGTTTCACAATCTATGGTTCTTATCAGAGCCACTGTCCCCTCCTCCTATTAGACTATTTTTTAAAAATTAAAGTTAAATAAAATTAAATCAGCTTTGAAGATACTTTGAAGGACACCTGGAGGGTCATTAAACCATCACCAAGGGTTATTTCCATGGACAACCATTCTTTAGTGAGCCAGAGCCAGAGGGAGGCCAAGGGGCTTGCAAAGAAATGGATTTCTAGTTTCTATATCCAAAGTTTGAAGTGTCAGGCTATTAGAAGCATGAACCCTCGGGGTGAAGCAACCGGACTGGGAAGAAACAGGAAGGGATGTAACTGTGTATTTATCTGTAGGAGAGCCAGCCACTGCTCTTCTAATGCATTAATGCTGCCTGTGACACCTGCAAATGTCTGTGGGAAACACCTGTAAAGAGGAAGATGAAATGTGAGGTCCCTGATCACTGAGGCAGGGCAGTATGGGTACAATGACCACCTATGCAAAGTTTCTGTCCAGTGTCCCTATGATTTCCTTTGTCCATTCTTACGGTGGGAAAGGATCTGACGAACACATTCATTATGTTTTCTTTCCCAAAGGATACTCATTTTCACGGGAATCTGAACCTAGGTTGTTAAAAACACTTCTACTGGCTATTTATGAAACTAGCAGGCAGAAGGGATCATTTGTGGAGGGGTGGGGAGAGTTTCTTCTTACCCCTACCAAATACCCAGCATGCAATGACCCACTGGTTATGCACTCAGTTAGCCTCGACTGCCATACCTGACACAAGGCAAGAAATAAGAGGGGTTCCAACCACGGCAGCACTGCCAGAATTCCCATCTACCTAAAACAGAGGCTCAATGAAGACGACATCTTTCAGGAGATCAGGGAAGCAACCAGAAGGGCTGGTTCTTTCAGCCCTGAAGGAGCGATGGGTCACAAGAAGGACAGGGATCTTCAAAGGAAGAGATTGACTGATAACGCAGTGAAAAAGAAAAGTGAGGGAGGACAAAGACAGATGCTACTGATGGGCTCACATTTGGGGGTGGAGATGGGCAACAGTAACCAAGGATGAGACTATGGCAACTGAACCAGAGAAGTTAACACATGGCAAGAGCTGAGTCCTCCAGAACTCCAACAGTTAGATGCTTTAAGGCTAGAGTCAGTACACAAAGAACAAAGAAGGAGTACACCCTTTCTCTGTGGAATACATGGGGTCAACTTTAGGGCCTTGTTCGGAAATCCTAGCTATGTAATTCCTATTCTGCCTCCACATTTTATGAGTGGACATAAAATTGACAGAACATAATAAGAACTGCTTATGAAGAGGTGTTTTTATAAATGAGTCTGAGATTAATTCTCTTGCAGGGGACAGAAGACATTTGCAGAAGTGATTAAAGAAACAAGTGCCAGAGAGTTTCATAAGCCGTGGAGCCCGAGAGATGGGCCACGGCGATGGGATGGACACAGGTGTCTCAGTTTCTGGAAATGGTGGAGTGGAAAGCTGGATCCTCAGAAGCCACAGAAAGGTGAGCTTGGCATGAATCGGTGATAGACATTCTGGTATACACAACTAGACAGATGGTCTATGGACACTTGAAAAGCACAAGTCTGTGAAAAACATGATTGTTAAGGTAGATTCATTTCTTTTAAAGTAGAATTTCTAAACTGACACATCAGGAAGATAGGGTGGTAGGTACACAGATTTTAGCAAGGCCTCTGACTAAGTCTCTTGTGGTGTCTTTGTGGATAAGATGGAGAACTGGCTAGAAGGTGGCAGTAAACCTGGTGGCACTCTTGTTAACGGCTCAGGTGAGGACGGGAAGCTCAGGATTCTTGTGCATCAACCAAACGTCCTAGAAGCTACCAGGCACTTGGGATGTGGGGGGGCACAGAGCTGAGTGTGCACCACCTCCTTGCACAGAATCCTTGGAGAAGTAGCACCCTAAGAAGGAGAGAATGTGCAGGGAGGGAGCCCACCTCAAATCCCATCTGACCACTGGGAGCATGGAGTCTTGGGGAAAGATACTTCACTTCTTTGAGCCTCTTTCCTCTTCTGTAAAATGGGCTAGATTTTTTTTTTTAATTTTTGACATTCTTTAACGCAAAAAAAAAAGAACATCCCAGAACCAGAACATGCATTGACTTATTCACAATGAAGTACTATAAAAAGGAGACCCCTCCCCACTTAGAAAATAGGTACATAGTGTAAATAGACATGAATGGAGGTGAACCCTTCAGGATTAAGTGCAAACCCTAAAGTTGCATACAACATTCATCTATGGCTTATTATCTCATAGCAAGAATATGTTCATTACGATGTATATGACATTTGTACTTATTGGTAAGATGCTTTTGACTCAACAGGTAAGAACCTTTCAAGGTAATAGACAGACTGGTTTATAAAACACCCAGCACGGTGTCTGCTACAGAGGGAGGTTACTGGATGACAGTGCCCTGAGAGGGAGAGCTACAATGTGAAATGGCAGAATTAGGAAAAGAAACTCATGCACACACACACACACACACACACACTCTCAGAGGCTGGGATGAGAGGCCCAGACACCCACCATGAAATTATGTCCATAAATGTGAAGTCCAGCATTTAGGATTCAAAGCCGAAGTACAGGGTGGAGTAGCATGGTTTAGTGGCAGTTCAAGTACACACACACACACACACACACACACACACACTTCACAGTATTCGCTGCCTTCCAGCCCTCACCTCACATGGTAACTCAATGTACCCTTCTTGGGCTACATGAAGGGGATGAGTCCACACCGGCAGTCATCACTCTTTTCTGTTCAGTTCCTACGAGGGAACTGTCTTAAATTCTGGTCACTGTGCTTTAATAAAGACACTGATGAAGTGACATGGGTGACAAAGGAAAACCCAGAAAATGAGGAAACCAAGAGTTGGAAGGAGTGTTCGGGAGAATTGGGGCTGTCTGGCCTGAAATGCGACCTCACTTTTTTGTTTTCAAGTAGCTGAAGTAAGAAAGATTTGACTGAGTTAATGCAGTTCCACCTGCAGGCTGCCAGGAAAGCATCGCCCGGCCTCGCGAGAGTTTTCCAGATACCACCACCGAGCATCTTTGACACACGCTGCCAAGCGCTGGATGAGGAAAGAGAGCCCATCTCTGGAACCCCTTCTCACATTTTATGATACCTCTGAAACACTCCTTCCAGGTTTAGCCTGTGTGACTTTGCTCATTTCTTAAGAAAGAATGAAATAAGTCAAATTCACATGCATACCGATTTAATGTGGAAAAATATTCTGCATAAACACTGATTTCTATAACTCCCGGAGATCGACAACGACTTCCTCGACGTGCGGTGCGGGGAAGGAGGCTCTGGGAGTTTCGGGGTGCGTGTCCCTCTCTGACCCGGGGCCTCAGGAGGCTGAGCCACTCAAGCACTTACCGCCAGGTACTGTGGGGTGAGCCCACCCAGGCCCGTCAGGTTTCCCCAGGTGGCCGTGTTGAGCTGCTGCATCTGCTGGGCGAGCTGCTGCTGCAGACGCCTTTGCTCCTTGTCCTTCTGGGTGTCCGCGAACTTCACCACGATGGGCGAGGAGCAGCCCTGTGGCAGACACATGGGAAAGCGAAGAGGAAGTTACAGCCCGGCTCAACCCTCTCGGGACACACAAGCAGCCTGCTTCCAGCTCCCTCAACTACCTTGAAGCAGGTGGAATGGTCTGGAATGGTTTAGCAGTGGTTTGATATTCCTTTTTCTTCTCTGAATAGGACCATCGACAGAAAATTCCAGAGACTGCCTAAGGCTTCTTGGGGGGGCGAGGGGGGGGGGCTGTCTGTCGGTCGATGAAGCCATCCATGTGCTTTCTTGCTCTGATTATTAAACTGCCTCTCCTTCTCGCTTTCTGGATGCTTCCTTCAACTTTCCTAGAGCCTCCTTAGAGACATCCTGCTCGGGTCGTCCTGGTCCGTGGTGTCTGCCTGCTTCCACGTGGGAGCACAGGACGGGGGTGGGTGGGAATGGGGGAAATTGTCATGGGAATGAAAAAGTCTCTCATTTGTTTTTCCACTCTTTCCAATTTTCAGTTATGAATGTTTGAACTTTGGAACTGAGGGGATCGTATCGATCCAGCAATAACGGGGAGAAGTGGGCTTCATTTTAGGAATGTGGATGAAGGAAGGAGGCATTCAGAGAACACAGGCTTGGATCAAAGTAATTGTTCCCATGTTTCCAGAAAGTTCTCTCCGTGTTTCTGTATCGCGTCTACTCTAGACGCAGTCCCCAGAGCTAAGCAAGCCCCCAAGTTGGAAGCACGTTCCAGTCAAAGATCTGTCTTAAATGTGTAGAAAGAGGCTGCTACTTGGCTTCTTTCCCTAATGAATCTCATGATCCTAGGAGCTTCTTTCCGTTCTCCTGTCCTCTAAAGGGCGAAGAGCAGGGTAGCATGTGAGAAATGGCCAAGGGCTACATAACAGGATGCGTTCCTATTGGAGACAGATAAAATCATTAGGGAGAAGAGCTGCCCAAAAACATCTCAGAGCACCTCCTCTGGCGGATACTTTTTAAACACTTGCCACTTGGTAAGTCCTCAATGGAAATGTAACTTTTCCAGACCTAGCTTTCCTCCCTCTTTAGTAAGGGTTGCCTGCATGTTCCATCACAATTAAAGCTGTTAAAATTTGCTGAGGTAAAAGGAAGTAATTCTACTTCCATACACAAAGTGATTAAATAAAAACTTTCGTTGAAACTCAGCATGATAACAGACCTCTTTGTCCTCTCAGAAATTATATATTTCTATTTAAACCAGCTTTTCTCTTCCCTTCAGGTCATTTATCTTTCTCCTAGAAAACAAACTTGCATTTTTCCCCCCTTATCTTGGGTAGCTACTGGTGACATAGCTGTGAATACTGCCATGTCTTGTATTCCCAGAAAAAAATGTTGAATTAGAGAAAAACGTGAGAAAAAGGAGGTGACTGTTTGGAGTTGAGCTTCCCAACAAACACAGGAGTCTTCAGCTCCAGGAGCCAGAGTCACCCGTGAAGAGCGCTAAATGGCAGTAAATTGCACACAGGGAACATCACCGTTTTCAAATCTAGAATTCACTTTTCTTCATCTGTTCCATATTTCAGCACTTCATCACTTTAAAGAGTGCAAAACAGTTTGAAGATGGAAATTATGTACAGGAGTTTTGTGTGTAAAAGGGTTGTTATCGTTCCATCAAATCTGTTCCATAACAAATTACAGCATCTCCTCCTAATGGTACATTTGTTGTTTTTTCCTTCCTTAGTACCAAAAAATATATAATAATACAAAAGCAGAAAATTAGGCTAATGATTGTAGCTTCAAAAACGTTTTTTTAAATCATGAAGGAAAAAAAAAACCCCATAAAACTGGGATGGGGGCAGAGTGGAGTTAAGTGGAAAAATAGAAGGTACGAAATAAAAACTCATTATTTTTGGGAGCTTGTTCTTTTAAACTTTAATATTCTCATCGTTTTGAATTCAAATCTCTTCGATAATTCATTTTAGTCAAAGATGTGCGCCAAAGGCCTCAAAATAACAGCATTGGTTAAAAAAAAAAACAATCTTCAGTTGTCGAGTTAAACGTGACTGTCTAACGTGATCCTCCATTTAAATGTCTTTTTTATTTTTTTTTGGAATTAAATGAGAAATTTAAGTGTTTGAGGGCCCCTTTGCTTAAGCATAGATGTCCAGATTTAAAGACAGGTTTACCAAATACAATTTTCTATACTAGCTAGACCTCACAATGAGAAAGAATCAAGGATTCCTTTTGAATAAACACACCTCATTCTCTATAATAACGAGAGCCTATTATTTTCTGGTTCTGGTTCCTACCCAGTTCTGCCTTATGATGTCGAGCTCTCCTTTTATGGGGATACAGGAGAACGCAGACTCCCTCAGGGGGAATCAGGCAAGGGGGGAACCTGCACTTCCCAAAGCTGAGAAGGAGGCGGGGGATGGTGGTGGTAGATGGCAATGTTTCTAACATAGTTGAGACAATTTAGGTTAAAAGAATTAGCTACATTGAAACCAATTTGGATACAGATCACTAAATTACAGGAAATAGAAATAATTAAGAATGAAACAACACATGGAAGATAATACAGGTAAAGACATTTTTCCCCCCAACAGCACTTCCATTTTAATTTCCAATCTGAAATTAGGTGAAAATCGGACTGACCCATCATAATGGAGCAGCCTGAGTTAAGAGAAAAGGGGCAACAAAAACATTGTCACATATGTCACTGCACGTTGCACATAATGGATTCCTAGATAGTTCACATCCTGCTACTTATTTCCTAGCATGGCCGATTTTCACCTGAGCTTGCCTTCAGGTAAGGGGGTGTGAGTGTTTAATGCATTGCACTGAAAGGAAAACACATTGATTATATAAGAGATGTTAGGAATATCAAAGTCAAAATGAATGTTCCAAAAAGACAATAGGCTTTGCAATGCTGAGGGCACAACTCAGAAAAGTACGGTAAACATTTAATGACAATGCCATGCACACTCCTTTCCCAGCCCTTCCCACCCACCTCTGGACTCACTATAAAAAAGTTGCCCACAAAACATGTTGCAGGGTGATTGCTTAGTTCCCAGCATGCTTTGGGAGATGCAGCATTGCAAAAAAAAAACAAACAAACAAACAAAAAACCACCCCCAACAAAATGGGGGGGGGGAGAGGGGAGGAGGTGGGGGAAAGAAGCTCAAACAGTCAATAAAGAAATTTTTGCAGGTTAAATCAAATCAAAAATATCTTGTTTTCTTTCAAAATATAAAAACATAGCTTCATATAAACACCACAAAGCCACCTCCAGAAAAAAAATCACCCATACACAAAGATACAGTTTACGTGATACAGCAGTACATGCACTCCCAAATGGTTCTATCAGACAGTACAGAATAAATAATGGCATACCATTCTTGGGATGCTTTTGTGCAAAATTCTGAAAGGCCATGACCCAAATCACAGACTAAAAGTACAGAGCCATCTATCTACATCTGGGGGGAGGGAGGGGAATACCCACACCAGTTTACTTCTCTTCCTTTAAAGCCAAATTGGAGCCTTTTTGCTTACTTGTTGTCACCCATTTTTTTTTTTTTTAAAGGTACACAAATCTAATTTTCATTGGACCCTCCTAAGTTAGCAGTTTTGCTGGTTACATGAAGTGAGAGAAGTGTTAACTTTCTCCAAAATTCTAGATGCAAAAATCCAATTCTGTTTGACTAGATTAAAGATAACTTGACATCCCTCTCCCGTTTTGGGGGTGTGGTGGAGAGGGGGTGTGTTCATGTTTAATCCACACCAACCCTGGGGCGGGGGACACACTTGCTCCTTTAGGTGCAGAGTGGTTTTGCTTAAATTGCACCACAACTCGACACTGCAGGTTCTGGGCCACTGCGATAAAAGGCTCAAAAAATCTCTGCAGAGTCAGTGGAAGGTTTGAGTAAATGCATTTCAAGTCATTAAGGAGAAAATTGAGAGGGAGCGGGGGGGGGGGGGGTGAGAAGGGGGGAAGAAGAGAGGGAGGGAATATGAATGAATGAATATAAATGAATGCAAAGAGAGATGGTGGAAGTTTAAATCTGTGACTGTCATAAAGAGTTGCGTTACCATCCCCATCATTTGCACAAAGAAAACAAAGAAAGGGCAGATGATACAGTACCTCCATGGTCTGAGACTGATGCATGGCTTTGATTGCATTCTGTGCCATTGCCCTTGTAGAAAATGTGACAAACGCACAGCCTGTGGGGGACAAGGGGACAGGGAGCAGGAAAGACAAAAAACAACAAGACAAAAGGGTTGGACGCTTGTTAAACCAACACAGTCTACGAGAACCGCCACAAGACGACACCGTTCTCAGTAGTACATGAAAATAAACAACTCCTCGCTTTGGTTTCATCTTATTTTGCTCTTTTGTCACAGTGCTGACTTGCTAATCTGACCAAAGCTGAAAGATTTATACATTTATTAGTTTAGTTTTCAAAATGGAGCATAGGGGGAAGATGTTGGGCACTGTTTTTTTTTTTTTTTAAGTCACCGGGTTTGAAATTAGCAAGATCCAGTTTGCATTTTCGAAAAGAAAAAAGTTGCTCTCTTACATTCTCTCCGTGGATGATCCTCTTTTACTCTGGCGTCCGCAAATTGGGACTTTTCATTTCAAATTTTTATTGCTGCTTTTTAAGAGGTGAGTAATAGAATCCTCACACCAAGGGCAAATTAGCAAATAAATTTCAAGGGTTCAAAATGTCAGCAAATAAATATATCTCACTCTTCTGGGTGGTTAAACATATACATATGTGTGTGTATAAATATAAATTGATGCCATTTGAATACAAACAACTATAGCAACCCTGTATGAACTATTTAGTAATTATTACTTATTAACAGCAACAAATACTCGATTACTCTGGGAATATGCAACAGTGCATACAAAGTAAAATTCAAAAATCTGCATTGGATTTCTTTATTTGTATAAAGTCTTTGTGATTTCTACAAGCTGCAACTCTCTGAAATGTATCTGAGATTTGACCTAAAGATTAACATTTCTAAGACAATGTATATTTCTCTGCATATCTGCTGTGAGCCCTACACAGCTTGCCATGTCTATTTTTTTTTTTTCTTGTGCTATAAAATAGCTAGAACCTTTGGTGCCTGTTCTGTTCCTTCCTCTTGTACCAGCTTTGGGTTATCTGGCTCATTGCCCTTTTCACTAATAAAAAACATTGCCTTCTGAAATTTACATTTTATTCATCATGCACCCTTGGACTTCTCGGAGAAAAAGACTGTGAAATTAATGCAGATTCAGGCTGATTTTATAATCATACCACAGCATACTAAAAGCTTAGCTAAAGGAACACAGACTTATTTCATTTATGATCTCTAATGACTTTAAAAGTGCATTGATTTTCAGCTTCTTTAGCCTTGCACAGTTTGAACTTAGGTATCAGAGAATAATTTAGTGTTCCACTCAATTTCCTCAAAACATTATTATTACTACTTAAAAGATTTCCAAATGAAGCAGATCTAAACACTGGGAGGCTGCAGCCTTTTGTCCTTTCAGAGTGAATGCGTGGAGGTGGGGTTCTGGCATTGACAAGACATAGTGGTTGCCCTGCGGCCAATCAGCAGAATAAAGTGCTCTACATTTAAACAACCGGCAGATTGTCTGGTTTACGTATATCAATTTGTGAGACACAAAAAATATTTTCTTCTTTGGTGAGTACCTGGTGAGACTATTGAGTCAATACTGCATTAGCACCTTTTCATCGAATGTGGTAAGAGAAAGCAATACCTGCCCGTTAACCCCAAAGCACAACAACATCCAGTCATGAAAACAAGTCAATGCATTTTTTTTTTTTTTTTTGCATCGTGCTGTAATTTCTAATACACAAAAACTCTCGGTAAAGAGGAATTCATCTCACATGTTAAGCTGGCCTTACAGAGCCTGAATGAGGACTAGAGCCTAAGGAGGCTGAGCTGACAATGCAGTTCTCAGGCATCATAGCACCTGATAAAGCTCATTATTTAAACACGCTGCTTGTATCTACACTGACTTGCTTTTCTCATCCATGAAAGTAACTGAATGGCTTTCTTTCCAGCATCTAGACAGTGTTTCTAACAGTGTGATGCTTCTGGCTTCTATGCTGATACTGAGCTCTTAAATAGGGTAGCCCCAAATTTACCATCCGTCTCAAAGTAACATCTCAAAGACGTGATGATCATCAGCAGGGATTAATTGAGGAAATAACATGAAGAGATTTCTATTTTTCCATTTCTGATCTGCGACTACAGTGGCGGCCAAGCGGACAGTCTAATGGAGATATATTTTGAAGCTATGTGAAGCCCGGACAAACTCCGCTTTTAATAGTCAAGAAGATCGCTTCCTTCACTTCATCTGTTCTTATTGGCCAGGAACGTGTGCCCAACTGACAGCTTCCAAATGGAGGTTAAGAATGCATAAAAACATGGAAAATGTTGACAAAAATCAGTAAGGGCGCAGTTTATGCATTTAACAATTTCATACAAGCAGAACTTCTGTAAGTAACTTGTGAGAGAGCAATTAACAGGTCTCAAAAGAAAAGTGTTCTCAACAGAACAAGAAAGCTATCTCTATAAACTCAAACCATTGCCCTTTCCTCTATGAAATCTGCAATTAAAAACTTGATGGATGCTTCTAATTATACAATCCTTACCCCATCCCCAAAAAATAATCTGACAAATCTGATGCCTTCTTTAACCTTTCTATTCTATTGGCAGTGGTGCATTGAGAGAGAAACTGTTTCCTTAGGGGCTTCTGTCAAGTTCTGCACTGTGTGCTGTGTTCAATTACTGAAGAGGGAAAATTAATGTGTCATTTATAAAGTGGGAGTGCAAATGGAAGATGTTCACTCTTTGTGCCACTCTGGAGAAGTTAAGCAACTTCAGAACCAAGTGTTTCTTTGACTGGTGGCTTGTTAACCTTTGTAATTTCTCTGAAACCGGAGGTCACGGTAGCCCTGAGACCAGATTTTAATTTTCTTTTCAACAGTGGTTTTCAACACGACTGCGAATGATGGGTGGCTTCAAGATTAGGTCTCAGATCTTGTGGGTTTTCACTAAAGGAAGTGTCACATAAGCTCCTACCACCAAGGTTGGGTGGTTGCTTCTTGCAATCCAACTAAAGACTTTTCAGTGACAGAATCATCATATGTTGTAATTGTCACTCTTTACGAAAACGAGCTCTTGGGTATAGTGGAGTTCGGTGGGCCTTGACAGGATGACGACTTTGATTTTGTAGGGTCAACACTACAAAACAATTAGTTCTCTGGCTGCTGACCAAAATGCTGGGAAAACTAGTTTTGGGGGAAAAATACAGGTACCGAAATCACGAAGCTGCATTTCTTTTCAGTTAGGGAAGACAGCATAAACATCTCCAGATACTTAATAGGAAGAAGATCCATCTGCAAATGTGGCCAACCTGTAATTTACCTTGCAATTATTTATTGTCTCCACTTTCAGAATGTCAGCAACGGCAAATTGAAATGAAAGGAGTTGAATTCCTCTTATTTCGGTGGAGGGTGCCTTCTTGCTGCTAAAACAGATAAATGATTGACTGTGGAAAGGTTTCTCAAAGTAATTTCCTCCTACAGACAGGATCTAAGAAAAGCACGGAGCCCTGTCAGAGAGAAGATCCTGGAAGACATCTATTATACTTGTCATTTCAATTGAAAGGATATCTTAACTCAGGTGTTCTAGCTTTTCTCTCAGCTGCAAGGGAATTTTGGGAGAACTAGATGAATTCTTGCTCCATACCAAAAAAAAAAAAAAAATTAAATAAAATAAAATAAAGTAAAAACTATAAACCATAGGCACTTTTAAAAGCACATACAATATTGGAGCCTCGTGCTTCTTTGCAAGGAGTAGCAGCCTGCTATATTTCAACCGAAAGAAGCATAATTTAAAATAACTTGTAGAGCATGAAGGAGATTTCAACCTGTGGAGAACTTGTTTATAAATTCATATTCAGCCGAAGAAAGATCTTGCAGCCAATTTTCCTCGCTGTATCTTTTAAGCGCTGGCAGGGTTTATTAAACACAGGCTACCAGATATAAGGTAGGGACATAAAAATGGACACTCCAATGCTTCCTCCCTAATGTTGGGTGAGTTTATTTAAAATTGGCATGGAGAGAAAATTTGTTCATGTCACCTGTGGAGGAGTGCAGACTTGGATGTACTTAACAGCGGGTAAAAAAATCTCATCACTAGGATGAGATGGGTATATTCAGAGCAAGATGTCAGCATCGCCACATGCAGTCAGTGACTCCAGGATATAAGGATATTAGGATTATTATCCTAATCAGATATAACACAAACAAATGAGGACTTAAGGACCAAATCCAGTCTGTGCTCTCCAACATCCCTGAAAATATCGCCAATTCATTTTTTCCAGGGTTTTGGCAGGAGAATGTTGGGACACCATAAACACAGCTGGAATATTCTTAAACAAGCAGAAAGTTACCTTAAATGGCAGTGAAACTTGCCTACAGTTTATGGGTAAGAAAAATGAAATCAACTCCCCCACTGTCTCTGAGCTACAAATACTCAGTTGTCTTGGTGCAAAAAACTCTACAGATTGCACCCAAACAGCTGCTTCTGGGTGGGGATTATGGGTAAAGTGAGAACGTGTATTTTCGGAAGTCAACATGCTAACGTAACGTTTTCAAATACGTGCTTGGGCTCAGAAGCCTCGAGCTTTGATTTAGAGAGCGGGAAGCTCATCCGGATGGCTATGTGTGGGCCCACGGTCTCCTGCTTGTTTTCTCAATGAAGGTTCACGCTGCAGCCCCCGGAGGCTTGACCCATCACTGCAGAAGCATCTAGATATTACAGAGCTGCCTGAAAGCATCAC